>NC_080092.1:61403430-61773430 GCF_950005125.1 Chionomys nivalis
AAAATCCAAAATAATCAACAAGCTGGATTTGCAGGTGAATGGATGGCTTGCATTAGGAAAAACATTAGTAAAAGTGAGTTGATTAGAAGGCCACATCTTCCTGCTATCTGTATGATCAATGCTTATCTAACAAGAGTTCAGGCCTTGAGGTCAGACTTGGCGGCCTTCAATTCTTTAAGGCAACAGGATATTTAAAATATATTATGAATATACATAATTTTTACTTTGTAATACCTCAAGTATACAAACAATACCCCTTTCTACAGCAAGTGGCAAGGGCTCATGTGTATTTATTACTATTTCATCATTTTTATTGGTTATATCTTTTTATAATTACTTGTTAATCTGTGGCAGTAAAGTGCTGGAGACAGAGGAGAAAACAAATTTCTTCTTGGAATTCACTGATCATAGAGAACTCTGCTTGGATCTTTTAATGTAACTAAAATAAGCTTTTATATGTGTGTGTATGTGGGTGTACACACATGCAGGCATGCACACATACACAAAGGTGCTGAGGAGGTGAGAAGAGGCTCCCCTGGAGCATGAGCAGTCATGAGAGAGCTAGTATGGGAGCTGAGAACACACTGGCTCCTCTGAAAATGCACTCTTAATCTCTAGCCATCTCTCTAGTCTGTAATGTGATTTTTAACAGATAGACTATGCCACCTACATCATATTTATAAAAGGTTAAAAGAAATAATTAACTGGAAATTAAAACATATAACTCCCACTCCTATACAAGTTGAACTATCGGTTCAACAGGATATTTAAAAATCGAGGAACAGGGGCTGGAGAGGTGGCTCGTCAGTTGAGAGCACTTCCAGAGAACTAGGGCTCACATGGGGGTTCGTAACTCTCTGTAACTTCAGTCCTAGAGGATCCAGTGCCTCCTTCTGCCTCTGAGGGCACTGGATGCATATGGTACATACACTTACATGTAGGTAAAGCACCCATATTCATAAATTAAAAAAATCGAAAAAAATTTAGAAAAAAAATGAGGCTTTAACTGCTGGCAGAAATGCAGGTGTTGCCATTATGGAAATCAGTATGGAGATTCTTCAAAAACCAAGAGAGCCACTAAATAATTCAGCCACAGCACTCTAAGCATATGCCTGAGGGAACTGAAACATAACATACCTTGCATACTCGTGTTTGCTGTGGCACTGTTTATAGCAAGCAAGCTATGGAACCAGCCTAGATTCCCCCCAGCAGACACAGATACTCAGAGGAGTTTTGCTCTGTAGACAGGAAAACGGTATTGATTCTTGCAGAAAAGTGACCAGGACTGGAGATGATTATGTTAAACAAGGCAGACTCGAAAAGATGAAGACTGAACATTTTCTCTTATGTATAGATGTCTAGATTTCTCCCATATGTGGAATCTAGATACATATGATATGAAAATGCCAGGATGAAACTGTCTTGTATAATCGGTATATGCTGAAATACAACTTACAATATAATTTACATGTGGCTTTTTGTAATATTTAGTAAAATTCATAGATGTTCAGGTATACAGGCGGTTGAGTCTGACGCCCAAGTCAAGATATGAAATAGACGTTGGTACCACTGTACTCTCCCAGACTGCTCTTTTTCGTTTTTCAGGCTTAGCGCTGGATCTGCATAAGGCTGACTTCAATGTTTCTGGGGGGTGGATAGGCGGGCTGTGAAACAGTCTCACTCTGTAGTACAGCCAGCCTCAAACTTGCAGCTCTCCTCCTGCTTCAGTGCCCCGAGCCTGGGATCACAGGTGCCTTAGCCACTGTGCCCAGCTCTAAACCCTCTGATAGGTTCAAAGATGGTTACTTAAGGCTGGTAAATCCAAGGGTCCATTGTAGTAAGAGTAAACTCACAAAATACTGAACTGTCTCCCTATCTACTATTTATATAGGTATATACTACTAGACTGAGAATTTAAAAAAAAATTGTTAATCTTCTGTTGGGCCTGGTAGACCCTGCCTCAAAACTTATCAATCAATCAATCAATCAATCAATCAATAAATAAATAAATAAATAGAAAAAAAATAAATAGATAAAAATATGGGGATGTAGTTTGGTGGTAGAGTGCTTGCTTAGCATACATAAGGTTATAAGTCCGATCCTTAGTCCAGAAAAATAAGCACATAAATAAATTTATAAATCTTTGTATTAGTTCTTTGAAAATTTTATAAAATGTATCTTGATCATATTTATCCTCACTCCTCTTCCCACCTCTCTACCCCTTCTCCACTTCATGCCCTCTTTTTAAAAATAACCTACTGAGTTCAATTTATGCCGACCATGCACCTGTAGGTGTGGGGCCATCCATTGGCTATGGTCAACACACCAGGCAGCACACCCTTGTAAAATGTCTCTCCTTCGCCTGGAAGCCATGAGAATCTGTAAAACCCCCCAGTTAGGGTGGGGTCCATGAGCCCCTCCTCACTCCACTGCAGCGCTGAGAACGCTGGTGTGACAACTGGCAACACAGCTGCTAGCCGTCCCGTCACATCCAGAGGACACCGTCCTGCTCTGGTCTCCCTGCCCTCTCTCAGGCTCTTACAATCTTTCTGCCTCCTCTTCTCCAACAGTCCTGGAGCCTTGGTAGGGGATGATGCAGATGTCCCATTTGTGGCAGAGCGCTCACTGACACCTATTCTCTGCATTCCATGCTTGAGGCCTTGGGTTCAAACTCTCACAATAAAAGTGCTTGAAAGATAATTTGAAATGTAAGCAGTGTTGGGTGCTGTAACAGGTAGGGGTCATAGTCTGCTGAGGGCTGCTTTAACTTGTTACTTTGTCTGTTTTGCTTCTCATTCCCTTTTTCCTCCCATGTCTTTATATCTCAACCTGAGTGTGTTCCCATGCACATGTCAGAGAAAACTGTGTCCTGAAAATAACAGCTGTAAATCCCAGAATCATAAAAATGAGCTCATTTCTGAAGCATAGGAATTGCAGGCAAAGGCTTGGGTGCCCCCTGACAAAAGACTAGTAACAAAATAGACTGTGCTGCATTAAAGAACTTACTCCTCAAGGGCCACTGAGAACTTCCTGGGAGGAGACCAGTGTCTTGATTCCCTTGGCAGGATGAGGGGGCGATTGTTCTAGATTTACTCTGTGGTTCTCTCTGCAGGAGGACCTCTTTTCTCAGCTGGCTACAGCCCTCTGAACACACATCTCAGAGGACCATAGTAACTGTAATTTCTGCCTCCCAGAGAGGTGTGGGTGTTGATGAAATTAAAGTGGTCATGAAATTTCTCCAGGTTCTGCTTGTATTCTGATATATATACTGGCTCTTTGAATTTACTATTCTTTACTTCATTTCTTTAGTTTGGGTGCAGGGCTATCACAATTATGCTTTTTTGACCTCAATTAACAAATTGACTTGACCACTTCTCAATGGAGAGCACTCTTCATTCTGTTTTCCTTCCCAACACTTGGAAGACAATTGGACTGGCCTTTACAGGATACCTTGTAACTTCTCACTCTCTCTCCCCCTTCTCCTCACTCTTCCCTCCTTTTCACCACACTCTTGCTTCTCTCTTCTCTTGTTCCTGCCTTCTTGTCTCAATAAGATCTAAATCCCAAATCTTAATGGTACTGTTTCATCTTGGACATAGCACACTGTTTGGGATAACTGAGAGTTTATCTCCCTGTAAACAAACATTGCTTAAAACAACTAAATACTTGTGTCCCAAGCCACTACATGAGCAAGCTGACTGCCCTCAGGAGACCATGCTGAGAGGAAGCCAAGCCTTACAGAGCACAGAAATTCTGGGTCAGCAGTACTGATTCAAACAGTTCCAACTCTCAGCCAGGCAAGCATGGAGGTTCCAGTGTTTTCACAGCTCATTGCTTATCTTAATCTTCTGCTACTGTAATAGCATGATATCATGATATCACAGTATCACACACAAGGCAAGTAATGAGGAAACGAAGTTTACTCTGGCACATAGCTCTGGTCTGTGGTCGAGGAGACACATTTGGAGACATCCTTCTTGCTAACAAAATCCAGACGTGGTACAGGATATCTCTTGCTCTATGTGTGTGTCTCTTAGGTCTCTCTTTCTTCCAATATAGTCACCAGTCTTCAGCAAGGGCTATACTCAGGACCTTATCTAGTCATAATCACTTCCCAAAGGCCCCACCTCCAGCCACATGCTCTGATTAAATTTCCATCCACTTAGATAGCTATAACTGGGATTCAGTTCCCATGTGGATCTCACAGGAAGTAAATGGGTCTCAGGGCACTGAAGTTGCTGAGAAGCAGCCTTAGCATCCTCCCAGTTGAAGGCCAAGGTACTGTGGAGCAGAGGTGAACTGGCCTGGCCTCACTGACCTTTTCTAAACTCAGCCCACAGAATCTCTGAGCATAATAAGATGGTGATTTAATTATTTGTTTCTCTTGGGTCTGGGATACTTTGTTACCTAGCAACAGTCACTGGAATAAAAACACAGAGAGAAGAGGGGATGCCACCGTAACAGCCCTAGCACAGTTGCCACAGGTAAGTGGGTAGGAGGTGGAAGAGGAGCCTCCTGAGGTACACTGACAGGTTTCTAGGAGGTGTGAAGTGAAGGCTGCAAGAAAGGGAAGGGAAACAAGACCTCAGCTCAGAACGAAAGGCATTCTGGCTGTGAAGGAGGCAGGCAAAGCGACAATACTGGTGCTGAGGAGGTAGGTACAGAAAATGTACCTGGAAAGTGTGGTGATCCAGATAAGGAGGCTTCTAGACAGAGTAAGGGAAATCCTGTCTGGCTTCCTGCTATGAAAAAAAAAATGTGAGAGGAAAGAGAAGATTCTAATAAGGAAGTGTTCATCTTTCACGCAGAATTCAGAGGAACTACAAAGAAGCCCGCAACTGCTGAGCTTCAAAATGCGACTGTTCCTTACTCTCAGCTCCTCCAGATGGCAAATGATTCTCAAATTAAGAGATGGTTTCAGGGCAATGGATCAAATCCAGATCAGGATTGTAAGATCTGTTGTCACAACCCCAGAAACATCTAAAGCATTGCTTCAAAGGATCTTCCAGATGAAAGGCGTCGCAAAGATCTTCAGGGCATGTCCTGTGAATTTTCTCCATGACACCAGGGCTCCAAGAGTCTCCAGGACCTTCTTCACAGCAGCACAAGAAGCTCAAACACAGAGCACACAGTTTGCAGATTCCTTTCCCTCTAACAGAGTAGATCATATATCGAGACGTATGATGGCTTCATCACGATTCACAGAAGTGAACATAGATTACAGACTACACTGAAGGAACAGAAATTACAATGCAGACGCTTCTGAACCCCTAGTTTCTGTGGGGAAGTAGTAAGTTATAAAGGCAAGCTGCAAACATGGATGGCCAGCCTTGATGAGCCTTCCAACATTTCCTCTAGGAGTGGGCGACCATGGAGGGTAACTATCCCAGTCCATGGGACAATTTCTGTTTAGCTCACCAATCTTAATATAGAAAGGCATGTTATTTAGGAGTGGAACCTGGACTGAATTAATGATTAAGATCTTAGTTTTGACCTTGAAACCTTATACTATCAGGGTACAAAATCTTGGGACTATCTTGGGAGGAAAAGAAAACATTTTTAATTTATTTACACACACATACCCTCTTTCTCACATTCTTACACATACTTGGTTCTGGGTATTGAGTCATATGTATACCAAGCAAATGCTGTGTTACTGTAACTACAGCACCAACCTTATATTTTAAAAAGTGAGTGCTGGGCATTCAACCCAGGGAAATGATTTTCTTCCTTCCTTCCTTCCTTCCTTCCTTCCTTCCTTCCTTCCTTCCTTCCTTCCTTCCTTCCTTCCTTTTTTTTTGTGTGTGTTGTGTGCTTGTTAGTTTTTGTGTTTTTGAGACAGGGTTTCTCTGTGTAACAGCCCTAGCTGTAGTAAACAAGGCTGGCCTCAAACTCAGAGATCCATCTGCCTCTGTCTTCTGAGTGCTGAGATTAAAGGTGTGCGCCACCACTGCTGGCAAAACTCTAAACAGAAATTTGATTTTTTTTTTTAAAGCAGAAGGTAGCTTGTGGAGGATTTCAAACATGATCACAAACTCTTTACCACTCTTCCCACTGAATTACTCTTCCTTTTATATCAGGTCTATGGTATGAGTTGCCTTTACTCAGTAAAATGCATCAAAGTGAGGCTGAGCGACTTTTAACAGCAGTCCATAAATGGTTGTCTGAAGTTCACTGCCAGGAGTGGTAGCACAGGTCTGTAATCCAAGAAGTCAGGAGGCTAAGGTTGTGAGAAATAAAGGAAAAAGAAAAAGGAAACCCATAAACCTTTATGCTTGAAGAAGCTTAGTCTCTCTCAAGGCTTTGGATGGGTTCCAGTTGCCACCTTCACCCCTTCCCAGCAAGTGCTGACCACTAGAGTAAGTAGCCTCCCAAAGACCTGACTCCCTAACCTCTGAGACACTCCAGCTCTCATATCTGGCTGAGGTCTCAGACACTGAGGAACAGAGACACACCATCTGCTTTGCCTTTTAGATTCCTGACACAAGAATTGAGGACCATAAAATGTCTTGTTTGTAAGTTTGGGGTAGCTAAAAAAAACTTTAAAGATCATCTCAACAGTCATAGCCTCAAGTGATTTGGAACTCACTATGTAAACAAGGCAGGCCTTTAACTCAAAGAGTTCAACTCACCTCTGCCTCCTGAGTGCTGAAATTAAATAGTTTTAAAATGCATTGCATTTTATTTAACTTTGTGTGTGTGTAGGTCAGGGGACAACCTTCTACCACGTGAGTTCTGAGAAGTAAACTCAGGCTATTTTGGTAGCTGGCAGTTTTACCTTCTGAGCCATCTCACCAGCCTGGGATAGTTTATTATTCAGCAATTGTGATCAAAATATGGAAACTTTTTTTTTTGGAGGGTGGGAGGAATGTGTTTAGAATTGAATCCAGGAACTTGTTAAGTACATGTTCTATATAAAATATCTTGGAGTGGTTGTGTGGTGGTGGCACACGCCTTTAATCCCAGCACACGGGAGACAGAGGTGGGCAGATCTCTGTGAGTTTGAGGCCAGCTTGGTCTACAAGAGCTAGTTCCAGGACAGGCTTCAAAGCTACAGAGAAACCCTGTCTTGAAAAACCAAAAACAAACAAAAATTATCTTGGAGTAACTCTAACCAAATAAGTGGAAGACCTGTATGACAAGAACTTTAAATCTTTGAAGAAAGAAATTGAAGACAACAGGAAATGGAAAGATCTCCCATGCTCTTGGGTAGGTAGAATTAACATAGTAAAAATGGCAATCTTACCAAAAGCAATCTACAGATTCAATGCAATGCCCCATCAAAATCTCAGCAAAATTCTTCACAGACCTCGAAAGAACAATACTCAACTTCATATGGAAAAGAAAAAAAAAAAAAAAAAAAAAACCCCAAACCAAATAACCAAACAAAAAAACCCAGGACCAAACAAAAAAACCCAGGATAGCCAAAACAATCCTGTACAATAAAGAAACTTCTGGAGGCATCACAATCCCTGACTTCAAACTCTACTATAGAGCTATAGTACTGAAAACAGCCTGGTATTGGCATAAAAACAGACAAGAGGACCTATAGAACTTAATCGAAGACCTGGATATCAATCCACACACCTACAAACACCTGATTTTTGACAAAGAAGCAAAACAAATAAAATGGAAAAAAGAAAGCATATTCAACAGATGGTGCTGGCATAACTGGATATCAACATGTAGAAGAATGAAAATAGATCCATATCTATCACCATGCACAAAACTCTAGTCCAAATGGATCAAAGACCTCAACATAAAACCAACCACACTGAACTTCATAGAAGAGAAAGTGGGAAGTACACTTGAATGCGTTGGCACAGGAGATCATTTCCTAAATATAACCCCAATAGCACAGACACTGAGAGAAACAATTAATAAATGGGACCTCCTGAAACAGAGAAGCTTCTGTAAAGACAAGGACATGGTCAACAAGACAAAACGACAGCCTATAGAATGGTAAAAGATCTTCACTAACCCCACTTGGAGTTTTAATGATGAAACAAAACCTACTATACAAAATAGGGGTCTTGGACAATTAAAAATAGTTTCAAAACCAGTAGAACTGATTTTATACAAAAGTGCTGTTATGAGCCTTGTAGTACTGATCAATAAAACTAATTATAATCAGCCGATTAAAGGGCTAAGTTTGCATCATTGACTGGCAAGGTCTTTCAACTCTTGATTGTAATACTTTGATGGAAGCCTCTCCATAAAACTGTCTAGTAAGTTTCCAATCCCAATCCATCTCACTGCACTGAATAAAAACATCTCCTTGTCCTGATTCTTCCAAATATTCCACACATCCTGACAGGGATCAAGAGCACCATCAAGAAGAATGTTTACAGCCTATACATTATTCTCATTGCAAATGAGCAGCACACTTTAGAAAATGAAATATAAATTCATCTAGGGTGAGCTGGCCTGCCATTGCCTCCTCTGTTAGTCCTTGGATCCTTTATCCTGAAGTGGGAAGGGCCTTATTTATAGGAACCACATTAGGCGCTTTCCATGTTTGGCCATGTCAAACTCCTTTCTGGGAAGGTAGTTAGGATCTAGTGGTTCATGGGTAATTGTTTTGTTGAAATCCTCACATAGGGCACTGGCGGTCTCTGCCCCAAGAACACCTGGCACTTTGAGTTCTGAAGTTTATCTTGTAACCTGAATTTAGCAAAACAATTAGCTAAAACAATTGAATTTTTAATTTCAGAAAGGTTGCTCTGGGGAAATAGCTCCAGAAAGCACTTCAATGAGATCTGAAAGACCAAGCCATCTACTGGAAGTCAACTGTATCTCCTCTGAGTGTTCCTATACTTTTGGCTTTCATATATTGCAGCCATCAACATGCCTGCCTATGGCAGATGGGTTCTCTTTTAATTACTGCCTCAGATTTATTGTTGTGGGTTTAGGAACCATATAATCAAATTCACCACAAGGGTATATGAAGCAAGACGAATGGCCCAGGAGGGCGCTCCTTTAGAACAGCATGCAAAGTTAAGTGCTAAGCCCTGTCCCATTTGTTTTGACTATTCAAACTTACATTCTGACTGTGGCTCATTTGAGCCAGTGGTTCCCAGATGTGGCTGTACATTAGGAGCGTTGGGGATATTCTGATTTGTTTCATTTGGGAAACTTCCCAAGTGATTCTAATTGTATAAAACCATTGATTTAGGTGAAGCTACTAAATAATTGGGTCTTAGATGGTCAAATTATTATTTTATAAAGATAATTGTTTTACTAATTGAATCTAGTTCTTTAAGAAATCTATTTTTAATTTATTTTTTCCCTTTCTTAAAATACCAACTTAATTAAGTTGCTTTCCTTATTGGTCTTTAATTGAAATTCTTTATCTTACCAATTAATGATCCTCTTGATGTAAAAAGATTATGCACGCATCATTTGAGGTACACTGTCACCAACAAGCTGAATCTATATACATCAGTGTCTCTCTAGTTCAGGAATAATGAGTGATTTCAATTGTACTCTGATCATTTTGGCCAGAGTGTTACGACATGGGATTGTACTTGGCATCCATCAACCACACCTTGGTGGGGATTCTGAAGACTACTTTGTAATCTGTAGGAGTGGAAGGGAATCTAATCCAGGACATACAGGAGGCAGCAAATAACACATATGCAAGCACACACACATGTGCACATGCTGGGGAAGTCCGATCAATGCTCTGTGCCTCTTCACCTGAAAATGGGGTCTTACTACTGCCTCACAGAAAGGATAACAAAATTACTGAAACTTCTATATGGAGAATATTGAACTAGTGCACACAGAAAATACTCTTTAAACTGTTATTTTGAATGAAGTATGGCTCAGGAATCTCTTGTGTCTTATGTCTTCTCTCACTTCCTGTGCTACAGCACCCACAGGGACAATTCCTAGAGTCCCTGGAAAGGCTTCCCACTTCTTCCCATTTCAGTTCATAACACACCGCTTAAAAATCCTTTTAAAGATTATTTTCTTTTTTTTTTTTTTTTGGTTTCTCTGTGGCTTTGGAGCCTGTCCTGGAACTAGCTCTGTAGACCAGGTTGGTCTCGAACTCACAGAGATCCGCCTGCCTCTGCCTCCCGAGTGCTGGGATTAAAGGCATGCGCCACCATCGCCCGGCCTAAAGATTATTTTCACTCCTCTCTCCACCCTCTGTGTGTATGCCATGTGTGTTCAGTTGCCTACACAGGTCAGAAGAGCACATACAATCCCCTGAAGTTGGAGTTATAGGTGGTTGTGAGTCACCAAACACGTGTGCTGGGAACCACACTCAGGTTCTCTGGGAGAGAAGCAGTGCTCTCAATCACTGAGCCATCTTGATAACCCTCTGAGTAGCTCTTGAGCCATCGCCTGCTTCCCTTTCCCATCCTTGTCTGGGTTCAGGCTCTCATAATTTCTCAGCATGCCACAGCAGCAGCCTTTTAACTGCTTTTCCTGTCTCGTCAACAACCATTTATAGAACACTTACTGTATGGAGGGAAGTGTTCTGGGGTTAAAGTCCATGTTCTAGTGGGGAGACAGATTTTAGACAACCATATCACATGTCAGGTGGAAATGAAGAATAGAATAATAGGGAAGGCACAGAGCGGGACAGCATGGAGCTGAAGGCATCATTTTGGGGTACCCCTTTGAGGAAATATGTGAGGAGTCCACGCAGTTGTCTGAGAAGCAATTCTGCAAGAATGAACAGGAAGAGCAGAGCCAACACTGAGGCCCTGAATGCTGTGTTCCTCTTGTTCCTATGACTTCTTGAGGGCCGTTTATGGTGGCTGAGCACTTTAGCCATGCTATGGACTTCACATATGCTATTTCCCGTGTGCTTACACGTACCTACTTAGGGTGTTGTTATTTGGCCATGACCAGTCTACTCCACATATCCTAATAGCTGTGTTCCCAGACCCCACTGGATATAATTTCATTTTCTTCATGTACTAAAATGGTCTTCAAATGCAAATAGGGCATTTTCCTAACTCCTCCAACTTTGTGAAAAGCCAGGATCTGAAATGTCAAGGATACTAGAGAGCAGGGATGGAAAGGCAGAGGCTGAAACAGGAAAATGGATGCTTTCTCCACCAAAATCCAATGAGCAAAGTAAAGTGGGGGAAGACACTGGTCAGCTGTGCTTCCCCTGCTGGGCATTCCCTCAACCGCGGTACACAGTAAAGATGTCTCTGGGTAGGTACAATTCCAATAAACTAGAACCTTCTTAACGTCTGTCATTTAGATGGTCAGGTTCTTTCTGTAATGCAGTTAAACTTCATTGCAATAGTTTTGTGCAAATAAAGTTTGTTTTTGATCCAACCAAAAACAGAGAAATTCATTCACCAGATGCCCATCTAGGGTTAAAGTTCAGGACCAGCATTGCTCCCTGCCCCCGGACTAGGGTGGAGTGGATGCCAAGTGAGATGACATACACATTGTTATTATAAAGGATGGGACCATTGATTGATTGACTGATTGAGTGTTTCTATGTGGACCAGGTTGGTCTCCAACTATTGATGCTCCTGCTGAGCTTCCATAGTGCTGGAGTTGCAGGTGTGTACCACAATTGTCTGGCTTACATTACTCTTGTTTAAAGAAGATCTTTTCACAAAACTGACTTTGAACTTCAAGGAGATTTAACTTTTGACACAGACCGTAGATTGTGTGGTAGTTCAGGTCAGCAATTCCAGTACTTGGGAGACTGAGGCGAGAGGATTCTAAATTTGAAGGCAGTTTGTGGTACATAGTGAGTTCAAGACCAGCCTGACCTAAAAAGCAAAATCTTGTTTCAAACATATCCATCACTGCTTCCTTCTTCCTTAATCTATTTGGGCAGCTATGAAAACACCCAAATTGGGTATTTTATAAACAGTGTGGATTTATCCCTCACAGTTCAGGTGTTAGGAGTTAGGCAGTAGATGTCCAGACAGTCTTTGGGTAGCAGACTGCTGACTTCAGATGTCCTTGTGTGGTAAAAGTGTGAGGGTCACTCTAGCCCCGATATAAGATCATTAATCTTGCGAGGGTAGAGTCCTCCAAGGGCCCCACTGCCTAATGTTATCACCTTGGGACTTGGGATGTGACCACAGGAAGTTTGGAGAAACAGACCATTATACTCGCTCTGTCTTTTTCTCTCACACAGACATTTACACATACATCAACTGACTGAACCCAATTTGGGGACAAATCCAAATTTTCAACAAATGTTTCCTCAATAAGCATTAAACAACTCTCCCCAACAACAAAAAAACAAAAACAAAAACAAAAAGGGCTAGGTGTGACGGCGCATGTCTTTAATTCTAGCACTTTAGAAGCAGAGGCAAGTGGATCTCGAGAGCTCGAGGACAGCCAGGGCTAGGTAGTAAGATCCTGTCTCAAAAATAAAAAAAATGAAACAAAACAAAAAAGTTTTTCATTAAAAAAATAAAGAGCCATAGCAGCAACAGTGAGAAATATGGGGAGCAGAACAGGCATGCTGTAACAGGCCATAAGGATGTTTTCCAGTTCTGTGTGTATGTGGGTACCCAAACATCAAGGTGGAAGTCCCCTTGATTACCAAGACTGGCACCTGAGACTGGAATGCAGCTGCCTAGGTGAACTGTTTGGAGCGGTCTTTACCTTGCACTAGCTCCCGCTCCTCCCCTCCATCTCTTAGTAACACCCTGTGACTGCCTAGAAGATCCGTCTGCCCCATCACTCCTTCACCTAGAAGACCCTCCTGTCCCATCACTCCTTCACGCTGTCTTTGGAGCTAAAAAGCCATAAAAGTGTCATGCTTTGATCATTCCTTCACTCGACTCGTGAAAATTTCCACGTATGGGGAAACACAGCAGAATGAGCGTGTGCTTCTCTTGTTAATCAGTGTTTGTATTAGTTGGGTCCCCATGGCCATCCAAAGAGCCGACATATGAATAAAGCAAGGTATAGAGAACCTCTCTCCCCCTTTGCTTGCCTGAGACATCTGATTTCATCAGCACCCAGTAGAACCTGGGTATCGGAATTTTTAAAACTTCCACTAGAAGTTTTGGATGTAGCCCATGATGGAGCATCTCAGTATACCTGACGCTCAGAGTTCAATTCCCAACAAAACCTCCAAATCCCAAAAACTATTCTAGTGTGTGGCTAAGGGTCCTAAGAACCCCAAGTCAGAACTGAAACAGCCAAATTAAAATCTCTAGGGATAAGGTTAGTACTGAGAGGACTGTCTTCCGGAGCAGCGCCCTTTCTTACAGGCTTTGTCTATGGAAAGATGGGACTGCGTGAGCACAGGGATGAGGCAGCTCTCCTCAAAGGTGCTGCTGTATTTCCTCCCAACAGAGATGAAGCAAGTGTTTTCTTTCCTTTCTTTCTTTCTTTTTTTTTTTTTTTGATTTTTGAGACAGGGTTTCTCTGTAGCTTTGGAGCCTGTCCTGGAACTAGCTCTGTAGACCAGGCTGGTCTCGAATTCACAGAGATCCACCTGCCTCTGCCTCCCGAGTGCTGGGATTAAAGACGTGTGCCACCACCTCCCTGCTAAGTGCTTTCTTTTTCTCTTTTTACACTAATGAACCATTCCTTGGACCTGCTGATATGCAGAACAGGGCTGATGTGTGAGCTAGGTTCTGTAGTAGGAGCTGCAGGATGAAAAGCAGGCCTGCAGCTCCTACTACAAGGTTCTCCAGTTTTCAGAGGTCTTACTAGTAACTTGTCCTAAACAGGTTAAGATGAAATGTTTTAGAAAGCAACCACTAATAATATAAGGAAGACTTTTATAAGTGAACAAGGACAATGTAAGGAGATAGAGGTCGACACAGGGCACAGCCAAAAGAAGCTGAATTTTGTAGTTAACCTGGGGTGTGAGGTCAGAAACCTGTACCAAAAGCCCACACCAATGACCACTTTCTCTGTGAACTGACATCTTCACTTACGAAAGGTGCTTCTTGCACAGGCTTCTAAGATGAAGATACAGCAGATTAAGCTACTAAAAGTATTAGCTATATGACAGAGACAGTTTCATTATTTTTTGATTTTGAAAATAAAATATTAGGGCTGTGGCTATAGCTTAGTAATGTGCAAAAGACCCTGGTTTTGATTTCCAGTACCGTTCCAAAGAGATTTTAGTTTTGTGTGCTCTTCATAAATGGGAGGCAGCAGGTAGCAGGGGCTGGATGCAAGGCTGAACAGATGTGGGTGTGAAGTCCAGATCCATTGTTTGGGAGCTTGGAGGTCTTGGTTGGGCTGCTTTACTTTTCTGAATGCAACTTTCTTCTTGCGAACACGATCCTATAGTGACTGCACCTAAGGGCTACTGGCATGTGTCCCGGGCACTGTGCTATACTAGCTGGTGTGTATCCCTGCTCCTCCCACAGGTGCAGGAGGTGCCGTAGGCAGACTGCATGGAGCACTCTTGCATTGTTAGTGTTGGCAAATGCATGCCATAGAGAAGCTGCTCAAAAAGGTTTAATGCATAGAAGAAAGCTCTGATGAGACAGTTGCTTATTTCTTTTTATGGTGCTGGGGATCGAACCTAGGGCTTCATATATGCCAGGCCAGTGCCTTAACATCGAGCTACATTCTCAGTCCCTGATAAGACAGTTGTATAAAGTAAGCCTATAACTGCCTCAGTACGGTGAGTCTATTTCACAAATGCAGAAATCTGTTTATATATATATATATGTCTCTATTTAGGGCTTTGTTTTGAGAGGATCTGACTTTCAGCAATCTGGTCTCTGGAAAATAAGTGGTGGTGTGCTTACTTTCTTATACTTTAGCTCTTAAAAGGCTTCACATTTTTTTAACAAGATGGCTTTTTTTTTTTTTTAAATAGAAATCTTGCCTGAATGATTTTTGCTTTCAGATACTGCATTGAGATATCTTTGAAATCTGAAAATGGCTTTCCAGGTCTAGTACTTATGAAGATGGACTCTTCCTGGTTTCTGAAAGAGACCATTGCTTGATTTGCTTCCTACTGTTTTGCATAAGTTGTGATGGCTAACAAACGTAACAAAAGGCATGTACTTCTGCACACGCCAGGAAAACAATTGGCAGAGAAGCTCTGCATATGCGCCTGCCCCCCCCTCCTTCTTTCTCTGTCCCCATCAATAAAAACTGAGAGAGAACATGTCTCAGATACTACATTTCAAGGAAGACTTTTAAACACCTACGGCCTGAATTCAGCAATAGAATCGCTGAGTGCTGAAACTACAATAGCAGAAAGACCGCTTTGTCACTAGCGTGATAATAAGAAAAAAATCCTGAAAAATTCATTTGAAACCTTAGCACCTATATTTTTCCAAATTTATTTCCAATATAGACAGAAATTTCCGAATAATCCAATTTTGCTAAGCAGTTTCTTTGTTACAACAGGCAGAAATATAAATATTTGCACAAGATGTTCAAAATAATGGAGCTCTCAGGGCTTGGAGAGAATTAATTAGGAAGGTAGATTTATTACCTAAATAAATAAATAAACCCTAGTGCTACTCAGAGTGTGACATTAAGGGATTATAAACTTCCATTAAAGAGGACTAATAAATATAGTGTTTTAAAGGCTTGAGGGGGATCTAGAAGGGAGAAGGCTAGCACATGCCAGCTCAGGCAGTGCCAGACAACAGCTGATTGCCTCTGTTGGGGTTACTATGGAAACGCCTTCCCCTGGGACACTGCCAGGAGGAGAGGGTGCTTTAGAAAAATGGTGGTGGGGAGCAGAGCAGGCTGGTGGATGGATTTCAACAGGGCTCACCTCCTGTACACGTTAAAAGGACAATCAATCCCCCAAACAGAAGGAAATCTTTCTAGCAAGCCATGTCAAACAGAGTAATAAAGCATGGAGCCCGGCGTAATTACAGCCCATTGAGCTCTACGGAACCTGCACATCAGTTCAGATAATTGTCTCTTTCCTCTTCCCTGTTTGTTTTGTATTTCACGCAGAACCAAAGGAGGGATGAGCGTAATTAATTGGCTACTTCCTTAACCCTCAAGCCTATCCTGATAAAAGGGTCTATATCAAAACAACATTAATGGGCAGATTCAAACATTTTCAGACTAATTCACCAGGCAAAACTAACATTCACCAACAAAAGGAGGGCGAAAGAATTTCAGTGGCACTCAGGCTAAGTGTTTCAGCTTATTCAAAAGCAGCAAGCAGATTTAATGCTTATGTAAATCACGCTTAATCTCGGCAACCTCCTTCCCGAGTGCTGGTCTGGATGCACCAGTGTCTACATGAACCTGAATGGCAGAAGCATTTATTTACTTACTTAAACAACATGCCATAGCCACGGAGAGCAATCTTTTCCATCAACTTAACCTTGATTTCCCAGGATAATTCTCAGAGGCAGAGGTGGTGATCAAAGCATTGGACGCAGCATCGCTAACTATGCAGGTAATGTAATATCTTTCCTTTGTTCTCCTATCAAATAGCAGCAACCACAAGCCTCTCAGATTCACAAAATCCTCAACTCCTGACTGCACTGTCCCTTGCAAAAACTGAACCTTTTTGGACAAATGCATTGGAACTAGCATTCTAATTTGAAAGCACAATCTGCAAATATGGCACAGGAACGTGCCCGTGAGGGAAGACACTGATTTGATAGCAACACAGATTGCAGCTGGCTGAAACTCTACCCCATGCCTGCAGTGTTTGTGCATACAAAGCCGCTTAGCTACTAAAGGAGTCACCTGCAACTTAAATGCTTCTCTCTCAGATCACTTTTACTATTATGTGACTATGTCATTGCGAGGACAGTGTTTGCTGAAAATATTCTAGAGGATCTGATGTCCTGTTTTTATCTTTCCTGGGATGATTGACCAGAAACACTGTTACATGACAAATAGGTGTACAGTGCTTTCTAGTCAGAGGGGGGAAAGGTGCCAAATGCATCTTTAAATAAATTTGCTTAGGTTTATATATAAAAAAAGTCATTACCACCTTAATATAAAACAACAGAGAGTAGGGAGCTGGTTCTTGTGGTTAAAGATAGAGACTCAGTGAATACTGAATTATATATTTTAGGGTAATAAAAATACATTATATAGCTATACACATATTAGAATGGTGAAATAGCAAACAGTGAGAATGTGAAGAAATAGGCACTCTCATTCTGCTTAGAATACAAAACGGCACAGCCATGTTGGAAGAAAACTGGCAGTTCTTACAAAGCTAAGCTGAGTCTTATCTGTGACAGAATAAGTACACCCCTAGGTATTTATTCAACTGTGTCAAGATAGTAAATGCAAAAACACATTGTGGGATCTCCAAATAAAAGAATATACGTATGGCTGGGCGGTGGTGGCGCATGCCTTTAATCCCAGCACTCGGGAGGCAGAGGCAGGCGGATCTCTGTGAGTTCGAGGCCGGCCTGGTCTATAAGAGCTAGTTCCAGGACAGGAACCAAAGCTACAGAGAAACCCTGTCTCGAAAAATCCAAAAAAAAAAAAAAAAAAAAAAAAAAAAAAAGAATATACGTATGGTGGTTAGAAAGAAAATGGCCTCCAAAGGGAGTGGAACTATTAGGAGATGTGGCTTTGTTGGGGTGGGTGTGGCCTTGTTGGGGGACACGTGTCCCTGTGGGGATGGACTCTGAGGCTTCCTATACTCAGGATACTGCCCGGTTGACTTCCTATTGCCTGCAAGACGTAGCACTCTGCTCCAGCACTATGTCTGCACGGCACCACGCTCCCCATCATGACGATAATGGACTGAACCTCTGGAACTGTAAGCGAGTCACTCCAATTAAAAGCTTTTTAAATAAGAGTTGCCATGGTTATGGTGTCTCTTCACAGCAATAGAAACCCTACCTAAGACAATAGTGAAAAAATAGGAGCCACTGGCCATAGAAAGACACAGGGAGCCTTAAATGCTTATTGCCAAGTAAAGATTCAACTGGAGAGACAGAACAGTCAGTGGTTCCCAAGGAGTAGAGGAGAATCAGCAGGTTATGCCCGAGACTGCATGTGAGCGTCTGTGTCCTTCCTGACAAGCTTCCCTGTGTCACCAGCCTCAACTCCTCTCTCTTCCTGTGGTATGGTGAACAAGAGTTAGGCTGGGGTGGGGTGAATTCTGTATTGACTTGCAGTGCCGTGGATCAATCTAGGCCTCTCACACACGTCAAGGACTTTACTATTGAGACACAGCCCCAGCCAGATGGTACGAACTTGAAAGGAAGGGACCTGGGAAATTATTGCAATCTTAGAATTCATAAAACTGTGCCCAACTGTAGTAATAATAGTAATTGGTACAAGGATAACCAGTAGACTGATAGACCATGGTACAGAAACCAGAAAAGGACATGTGGAGCACTGAATTTACGGTAGGTGTGACACTAACGAGTACTGGGGAGATGAAATCTCTTCCCCATGTAACGCACACACTCAAACACCATAAATCACCATCTGTGAAACACCACTAAACGACATATGGCTTTAAGAGGACCTCATGACAGAAATTCAAACAAGGCTAGTATCACATAAAAAGTAAAATTCAGCTCAAACCATTCTTAAATACGAACATATATAGTCCCAAAGGCATTTAAAAATATTTTAAAACTGAAGCAGCTAAAGGTCCCATATCTAAGAGAGCTAGAACGTGAACAACCTAAAGACAATAAAATACTCAGGCTTAACATTTTGTCATATTTACTTTAAGACCAAAAATAAAACAAAACTTGATGCTACATTTGGAGGTCCCCCTTTGTACCCAGCTTTGGAGGAGGCAGCCATTCCATCGTTCTGAAGTTAGTTCCTCTCAGAAGCAAAGACTGATGAGCAAGCAAGATTGATCTGGGAGGCCACAGACAACGGCAAGGAAGGGGGACCTGGGTCAGAAGAGAGGCAGCCACTCCTGTGGACAACTGCAGTTGGCTCTGCGGGGAAGCTCTGGGAGATGATCCTGGTAATGAGAAATGGAGCTGGGGTAGGACACCCCGACACCCATTGCTCACTGCATTCCATCTATGTGAGGGAGCAGGGGCTCCAGCTGAGGCAGAGGCCTGAGAAAGATGAAGGCTGCTGGAAATTAGGATGGTGTGCACAAAAATGGCACGGGGATACAAAGTGCCATGGGTGGACCCCTGAGAACATCCGCAACACTGGGGATCCGTCCCTCAGAGCTCTACCTTCCTAGAGTAGTTCAATGTCATCAGCTTTATGATATTATGTTGTTAGTTCCATTGACAATGTTTATGGGAAATGACTATAAATGTAAACTTGTTTTACAGTTTTTATTTATAATCAATGCAAGAAGGAAGATGGGGGCTAGAGAGACAGCTCCGTGGTTAAGAGCACATACTGCTCTTAAAGATCTGAACACACACATCGGGTGGCACACAACTCCCTCTCTGGACTCTGTGGACACCAGGTATGCATATGCACACATTCATACAAAGATACACACGTATACGCATACATAAAAAACTCTAAAAATAAAAAAGACATTTCAGTTTAAAGAGTTGTTTAGCTATTTTTTGAATTTATATCATGACCTTGATGGGTTCCCTTTAACAGGAACAAAGGCAAAGAAATAAATCCCATACCATGATTTATTTTTGTTTGGTTTCATACTTCCTTAGACTTTGACGAAGTATAATTTTCTCCCTCGTCTGCCCTCCTTCCCTCCTACTCTAAGTCTGCAAGCTGTTAGGCTTAAATTGTGGCTGATATATAAGATTGCAGGTCTTGGCTAAGAAGGTTATATACCATCTAAAGTCTTTTCTTAGCTTCAATCCATTGGCCTTTTTATTGAAAAGAAATGAGGTGTATGTGTGTGGTAGGGTGGGGGTGAGAGGGAAGGGCACCACGGTAAGTCAAATCCCAACCCCAATGACACAGGCTATTCATAAATGCAGGAGTCATTCAGCGCAGCCAGGAATGCTTGGTCCCTTTTGTCCCTTACTAAAGGAGCTCAGAAGTCACAAATTGAAGCCACGAAACAATATGCTTCCTATTTCTTTTTCCAGGGACCAAAGGGACTTAAAATAATCTTTAGTAATACTCCTCACAGACCCTAGCACTGCATAAATGCAGAGTCCCTATTTAAGAACTAGTGGACAGAAAAATTGCCCCACAGAGAATACCCAGTAGTCTATCAACAGCTTTCTACAGAATCAGTACAGACACATGTAAAACTAACACTGTTAAACAGGAAAAAAAAAAATCTGAGCCAGATGTGGTGGTGTACACTCTGAAGGTTCATATCAACTCACAAGACAAGCAAGACCCTGTGTCAAAAACAACAACAACAAAATGAAATTTCATATCGAGATTCAGGAAGATAACCAAAAAATTTCACATTTCAGAACAAAGTGATTATAGATTTGAAAGCCCAGGCATAATAGTGAGCTACAGAGTTGACTCAGATCAGAAATTATACAACCAATAAATTAATGATGTAAAATATATTGGTAAAAACTGACTTTTAGGAGCTACATAAATCTCATATTTAAGATAGTAGTAGTTGGGGCTGGGGAGAGGGCTTAGTAGTTAAAAAGAGAGAGAGAGAGAGAGAGAGAGAGAGAGAGAATAAGTAAAAGTAGTAATGTTTCCACAAAGTAATTTCCTACTGTTTTTTCTACTTGATTCCATAGCCATAAAAATTTTATAAAAGTAGAGCTTGGAGCTAGCTCAGTCAGTACAGTGCCTGCCACATAAGCATACAGACCTGAGTTCAAGATCCAGAGCCCACATAAAGAAGCTGGGCACAGTGGTGAGCATTTATAATCCCAGCACTGGGGAAGTGGAGACAGGAGGATCCCAGGGGGCTCACTGGTCAGCCAGCCTAGCCTAGTTGGTGAGCTCTAGGTCAGTGAAACTCTTTTTTTTTTAAATTTATTTATTTATTAAAGATTTCTGCCTCCTCCCCGCCACCACCTCCCATTTCCCTCCCCCTCCCCCACTCAAGTCCCCCTCCCTCGTCAGTCCGAAGAGCAATCAGGGTTCCCTGCCCTGTGGGAAGTCCAAGGACCACCCACCTCCATCCCAGTCTAGTAAGGTGAGCATCCAAACTGCCTAGGCTCCCACAAAGCCAGAGGGCAGTGAAACTCTTGATGGTTCCTGTGGAATGACACCTGACTTCCATGTGCACCCTTGCCCACACGTGTACCCATCATTATGAAAGCAAATAAGAAAATGCATCATGTATAAGGACAAGCACATTTGAACAATATGTCACAGTAGGAATAGATGTCACAGAGAACGGCTGTTAAAAAAATGCTTTAGTTACCTATCAGAAACTCTGAACCCAGAACAACTGCTGTGTGTGTGTGTGTCCAGAACAACTGCTCTTGTGTGTCTGTGTGTGTGTGTTGTGAGACAGGGTTTCTCTGTGTAACAGCTTTGGCTGTAGACCTGACTGGCCTCGAACTCACAGAGATTCATCTGCTTCTGCCTCCAGAGTGTTGGGATTAAAGGCTTGTGCCACCATGCTTAGTTCAGAACCACTGAATTTAGCCTTAAAATTTTTTTTAGTTACTTTATCAGAAACTTTGAAAATTGTACTTTGGTACAACACAAAATTGGTGTAAGATTCCAGGAAGACACGGGGTCCCCAAAGCCAAAGAGGTTGCATGCTTAGCCCATCAGCCTCTGTCTATGAAATAGGAGCCTGTATTTGATGCATACTTACATTATACAGAGGGATAGTCTTCATCACTTTGTACTGCTTAGTGGGGTCCATTTTATACAGGTGACGGTCAGTGACAAAAATTGCTCTGTCTTCTACCTTACTAAATCGATTCACCTGTAAGAAAACAAACCAATAAGCCATAGTAGCTCATAAAAATGTCGTGTTTAGAAATACCTAGGTTCAGAGGTGACTGAGCATGGAGATGAAAGCTCACTAGGTCACCACGGATGGCTCTATTTCAAAGGAATAGTAGTTTCCAGGTGTGTAGAGTTTGGCAATACAATGCTTAACAAGGAAAACACAGCAAATGTAGAATTTGGGGACTAGAAATATGAACTGCAGACCCCTTCAAGGATGTGAATACAACTACCCACAGACAGGGGAATCAACTGTCTGATAAGGGATTTTTTTTTATCAGTAATTAACAAATAATCTAATTGATACCGTTTATGCCTGAAGCCCTGGGCTATAAGAACCTAAGATTAGTATTTGGGGATGAGAGCAATAAGCAATAAATGAAAATAAAAATATGAAGAAAACAAAAGTGACATTATGAAAATATATACACGTTTCTGCTGAGCGCTACTTTACTAGACAGAGGGTCAGAGAATGCCCTAATTTACAGATACTTTGTTTCCCCAAGAGATAAAATTAACCATGGCACATTGTACAAATTGTGGCTAGTTATTTGTTAGGATAGTTCAAAAAATATTTTAATTTAGGTACCTGGATTAACATTTAAAAACAGGTTTATTTATTTATTCATTTATTTAACGTACGCATGTGTGTCTGCCTGAGTTTATTGCATCACATGGATGCAGGTGCCCTTGAAGGTCAGAGAGTGTTGATATGGAATTGGAGGTAGAGGCAGCTGTGAGCTGAATGACAAAGGTGTTAGGAACTGAGCCTGGATCCTTTTTAACATCACTATATGCTCTTAACCTCTGAGCTATCTCTCCAGCTCCGTTTTTCTAGACCTCTACAATGTGAAGCTTTTCACTGGCTGAGAAAGGCAAGTAGACAAAACACAGCAAACACAAGAAGCCTCTACCCCGACGGAAGGCATACTGTGATACACTGTGCCATCATGGCACTCACACGGATTCTCTACATTCTTTGCACACACCCCCAATTCTTACTTCGAAGATACCGACAAAGAAGTGAGGGGTTAACTGAAAACACTGTTTGGTAGGATATTCAGATAGCTGCACTCAGGCAGGGCAGGGCAGGGCAGGGCAGGGCAGGCCACTACAGATAGAAAAAGTAGCAAAGTAAAATTCAAGCTTGACATGGAAATTTACCTTATCCCCTTTGACTTGGTTTTAGCCATTAGTCAATTCTCTAAACATTTATTATATAATAAAAACATATTTTTCAGTCTTCAACATGACAGAAAGTCGTGCCTATGATTAAAATAGAATCTACGTGATAAGCGTATAGTTTGTGTTCTCGGAGGATAACTTTGCATAGCATCTGTTTTTGCCAGGACAGACAACTGGCACTTCTGAGAAGATCTGAAGCACTGAGTGTGGAGATCCACTTAGCTGTTCTGCACAGCACTGGCTTTATGCAGAACTTTGTGAAAGAAAGGGTTTCATGGTCTGGCTGGCTGGATAAACACTGCAAACGACAGCTCCCACTAGGATATCCACAGTCTAGAAAGTTAGAGGTTCTGAGGAGTTTGCATTTAAACAGTATGCTTAGCCCAGCATTGCCACAGTACATTTAATCTATGTAATCCTTTTAAAAACAAATACCTATTAATATTCAATAAAAGCCAGCTTGGAGAACATTCACCATCATTTTCATCAACCTCGCACTATGCAGAACAGAGAACATCTAGCAAAGAACCTGAATAAAAGGTAGAAATAATACCCTCATCATAAAGAATCATATGGAGGAACAAACACATGAGGTACAAAAGAATATAATTTTAAAACCCTGTTACCCGATCTGACAAGATCATTTGATCTTGTTGAGACAAAAAGGCCACATGTTCTTCTGATGCTACATGAGTTAATCCAAAAAGGAGGAAAGAAACCCTCAAAGTAGAGATTGTACTGAAGCTGTTCAGAAATATTTTATATGAACAAAACGCAGTTTCTTTCTTTCTTTCTTTCTTTCTTTCTTTCTTTCTTTCTTTCTTTCTTTCTTTCTTTCTTTCTTTCTTTCTTTCTTTCTTTCTACAAAACGCAGTTTCTACAGAGACTAACAAATATTTACCTTCTGTTTCAGCAACTCAAATCATCTTAAAACTTGGATCAGGTAAGTGAGAAAGACATGTCTAACAGCAAAAAAAGCTGTAGATTGCTTAACGTGGCTCTATCGACACAGAAAGGAAAACATTCAACATATATAGGTGAATTCCTGCTTAACACCATTATAGAATGGGAACGCTATTTTTATTTCATATTTATCTTCTCAAAGGGACAGCAAAGCTGGATTGCAGATGCAGAATTAGATAAGACTTCACCTTATTTCTTGGACTCAAAGTTAAAATCCTCACCCCAGGAAAAAACCCCTAGCCTTCTGTTTTCCAGAAGCACTTCAAGGCAGCTGCTCACAGGTTCAGTTGTTTCCACAGGGGGTCGGAAATAAGCTGCTCCCGAGGTAAAGCAGAGTAAGTGGCGAGAGGAGCTCTATGCAGTAGGCTCTCACCTTAAAGAACATGTTATAATAACTGCCGTTAATGGAAAGCAGCTGCTTCAAAATAAAGCATGAAGAGGAGGGCCTTTTGGAAGTATATCAAGTTCGCCTTGGTGTACCTTTGGGACTAAAAGATTCTACAGAGGACATTATCTGAGCAAGCATGAAGAAGGGTATTTTATATTAAACTTAGAAATACAGGACCATCAGTAAGAATTCTTCAGTTTTTATTCATCAGTACCAGGGTGAAAATGTCAGGCATTAAACTGTCCTCCCTGGAATGAGGGGAATTGCACCAAGCTTTTCTACAGATGGCCAAATTCTCAGAACCACCTGACTCTCTTAACTATTCTGACTGCCAGATGCCATGCTATCAGAAATGGGAGTGGGTATAACCTCACTCCCTAGGTAGTGGGTACAGGTACGTTCCTGTGTTGTATCCACAAACAGGAATATGACTGAAACTTTTTGCGTGAGTGTGTATAACTGTGATGGAAGAAGGTCATTGGCTAATAAAGAAACTGCCTTGGCCCATTTGATTGGCCATCCTTTAGGTGGGTGGAGTAAACAGAATAGAATGCTGGGAGGAAGAGGAAGTGAGCTCAGATGCAGGGCAGCTCCTCTCAGAGCCAGAAGCGATGAAGCAAGCCGCCAGGTTAGACATGCTGAATCTTTCCTGGTAAGACTGATGCTACACAGATTATTAGAGATGGGTTGATCGGGATATGAGAATTAGCCAGTAAGGGCTAGAGCTAATGGGCCAAGCAGTGTTTAAAAGAATACAGTTTGTGTGTCATTATTTTGGGGCATAAGCTAGCCAGGCGACCATGAGCTGGGGTGGCAGGAACACAGCCCACAGCTCCTTCAACACAACTGGATAGCAAGTCTTCTTCCGATTGTGTCATTAGCCCTAGGTGTATTTACTAAAACAGAGTTCCTGAATTTCAGAGTTCAAAACTAGAGTCTGGAGTGTAGAGACCAGCTGATGCTATTGCAAACTTCCTAAGTCTGGTGTCATGTTGTTCATAGAATGCTCAAATGCTGACCGTGGCATTGCAAAACCGGAAACATTCTGAATGTCATGCCGGAATTCAAGATGTTCAGACTTCACAACATTTCAGGTTCTGAATGTTCAACTTGTATTGTTGTTCCTGGCTCCCAATACAGAGCCCTTGAATAGGAATCATGGAGGCCAAGGCACGATTAGAAGGCTGAACTTCCTTCCATTTTGTAGCTCTGCTCCTCAACCACATCGGAGAGAAGAGAAAGGCTAAGTTTAGGGACTACATTAATTACCAGCCAACCGTAATTTAAACAATTCTGCCTATGTTATGGAACCTCCATGAACCTTGGAGGTTTGGAGAGCTTCCCAGATGGTGAAAGCTTCCATGGGGCAAGAGGGCACAACACTTCCTTTTAATTGTGGTAGCCAGACCGTTGACATTTAATATGATGGTCAATAGGGTTAGGTCTAAATTTACCATCTTTCAGCTTATTTATTTGTCCTGTTTATCCTTTGCTTCCAGTCCCACAATTCTCCATTTTTCCTACCACTAAGCCCCACATTCTCACCTCTCAATTTCTTTCTTTTCTAAGATTTATTTTATGCACATGTGTGTTTTGCCTGCATGCATGTATGTGCATCCAATATATGTCTGGTGTCTATGGAGGTCAGAAGAGGGCTCTGGTTACCCTGGAACTGGACTTACAGGCAGTTGTAAGCCACCACCATGTGGGTGCTGGGAATGAAGTCTGGTCCTGGAAGAGCAGCAGTACTCTTTAACCACAGAGCCATCTCTCCAGCCCCCTGTATCTTTCTTGACTCCTTAGCAACAACTAGCTTTGTTACTCTTTTGGTTTTGCCAAGATTTATACAACACAGTTACAATGTGTGATTTTCTTTCTTTCTCTCTTTCTCT
Source organism: Chionomys nivalis (assembly GCF_950005125.1). Taxonomy (NCBI): domain Eukaryota; kingdom Metazoa; phylum Chordata; class Mammalia; order Rodentia; family Cricetidae; genus Chionomys; species Chionomys nivalis. Next base: position 61,429,579 of record NC_080092.1, read on the forward strand.
CTTTCTCTCTCTCTCTCTCTCTCTCTCTCTCTCTCTCTCTCTCTCTCTCTCTCTCTCTCTCTTCCTTCCTTCCTTCCTTCCTTCCTTCCTTCCTTTCTTTTTTAGTAGGTTTATTTATATATTTATGTACATGATATTTTTCTGCATGTATGTCTACACGCCAGAAGAGGCCATTGGCTTGCAAGGAACTACATTTATAGACAGTTATGAACTGCCATGTGAGTGCTGGGAATTGAACTCAGGACCTCTGGAAGAGAAGCCGGTGCTCTTAACTACTGAGCCATCTCTCCAGGCCCATGATTTTTGACTGATACTATTCTACTCTATGTAGAGCACAAAACCTTATACATTTTCTTTTCTCCTTCCTGCTTGAACATGTCTTCTAACTCTTCCTCAGTACTCACCTTCAGCCGTTCCTGGAAAAATCTTTGTCACTATAGTTCTTGATGATATATTTACTGGGCATTCAATTCTAGCTTAACTGCTCTTACTTCAATACTTCAGACTCCTTCTTCCTTCCTCTTTCTATATCCACCCTCCCTCTCTCTTTAAAGACAGCACCAGGGTCTTCAAGTCTATTTACATGGGTGCCACATGAAGACAGATAGCTGTATGATCTTTTTTTTAATGCTTTATTTAAATTACATCTTGCTGTTTTATGTGTGTTTAGTTTTGGGTAGTTTTATTGCCATCTCTTCAAATTCACTGAGTTTTCTTTTAAAGAAATTGTCAGTCTATTTTTACTGTGTGTGCCTGTGCCAAAGGTGCATATGTGGGCGTTGGAGGACATCTCTGAGGATTCCTTTATCTCCTTTCACCTCAGGATTGGGCAGCAAACACCTTTCCTAGCTGAGCCATTTCAGTCCAAACCCATTAATCTTTTTTTCTTCAAGGTCTAATCTGCTGTTAATTCTATTGACTGCATTTTTCTCTCATATTTTTTATGTTTGTAAGTTCAATTGTAAGTCATTTAAAAGTCTTTAAGGTATTTATTAAACATGTCCAATATTTCCTCTAGCTTTTGGAATATATAAAATAAAATGTCAATAATTGCCTTAATGATCTGGTCTGTGCCTTTTTGGATGACTGTATTCAAGGTCTTGTTTGTAAGCTTGTTGATGTATGTCATGCACTCTGACTTTTACCTCTGAATGCTGGACATTCTATAAAAGCTTTTGAACTTTTTCTCGTGTGGTATTAGGCCACTTAGAGATCTTTGACCCTTTCCAGAAGTGCTTTTCAGGTTTGTTCAAGAGGACAAGAAGGGCTAATCGTTTTCCGTACTGCTGCAGGTCCTTGTTAGTGCTCTCTCTGGTGCTCCTGAGGTCTCCAGTCTGGATGCAGAGTTCAGGCTCTGTGGGACCTAACTGAGCACCAGCACTGTGACCTCCTCCCCTTTGGGGGTGGTAGTCCTTGCCCAACCTATAGTGGTTTCCTTCTGCACATGTCTGAGCAGTATACCTGATGTCTGAACCAGACCCTCCAAAGATCCCAGGAATTCTTTTCATGTAGCCTTCTCTTTTCTTCTACTCTGTCCTCTGGAGGTCTGTCTCAGTCCTTCCTAATTCTCATCCATGGACTGCCCTGGGACACTGGCTGTCTAATGGGGCCACTCTCTTCACTTTGCCCCATTTCTTCTGTGGTGTGGGGGATGGAATGTAGCCTTGCGCACATTGAGCTGCCCTCTGCCGCTGCTACATCCCAGCCCCTCTCACCTCTTCTTGTATTTCAGGGATCTTTGCTTTTCCCTTACTGATATGCACTATCTGGAAAACTGTCGTTTGATACTTCTTGTCCCTTCTCTTCCCACGTGTATCCTCACTCTGTTTATTTAAAATGGCCACACTGTAGCCTTACTGTGTACGGTCACAATTTACTAAACCAACTTTTATCTGCCACCATTAAAACCCATATCTGTAGAAATATACTTGAAAGGTAAATCTGAGTTGTCGAGTTTTGGAGTAATCAGGTGTGAACATTTAACATTTTGATAGCTCTGTCTAATTGCCCACTCAAAACTATCTTATATTCCAGGCAACAGTGTTCCCCTAAATCCCTGCAAACACCCGTTACTATCAATATTTCAAAGTACCAGACTTAGAGCTGGAAAACCATATTTCATTTCTATGATCTTAATCATATACTGAAACTAAATATTTTTCTTAAGATGTTCTGAGATCCTTGCTAACTTTTTAAATTTCTTCTTTGTATGGTGCCATTATTTACAATAGTATCTTTTGTTAAGCTAATGCATGGCTTCATTAATATATGGAACTGTATTGGGATTACTTTACAAACTTCCTTATAATTACTCTAACTTCTCTCTATTTTAAGATTAAAAAATTATGTGTCTGCATGTGTTTTCATGCATGGTATGTGTCTATGAGTGCAGGAGCCCATGAAGGCCAGTGGCATCAGATGCCCCTGAAGTTGGAATTACAGGTGATGGTGAGCTGCCTGACATAGGTGCGGAGAACCAAACTCAGGTTCTCTGGAAGAGCAGCAAATGTCTAAACTGCTGAGCCATCTCTCCATCCCATCCAAATCTAGTTTTTAAAGTAGCAATGACACTTGTGTAAAAGGCAGTAAATAATAAAGAGCAGACTAGTAGTTGATGTGGGATTCCCCTCTGTATGCTGTGAATATGTTTTATTATTATTGTTTACTATAGAAGCTGCTTTGGCCTACGGCAGGGCAAAATAAGGCCAGGTGGGAAATCTGAACACACACACACACACACACGCACACGCACACACACACACACACACACACACACACACACACGTAAAGAGAGTAGGTGAAGTCAAAGAGACGCCATGTAGCTGCCGAAGGAGAAATATGCCAGAACCTTACCAGTAAGCCACAGCCTTGTGGCGATACATAGATTAATAGAAATGGGTTAGTTTAAGATGTAAGAGCTAGGGGCTGGAGAGATGGCTCAGCGGTTAAGAGCATTGCCTGCTCTTCCAGAGGTCCTGAGTTCAATTCCCAGCAACCACATGGTGGCTCACAACCATCTGTAATGAGGTCTGGTGCCCTCTTCTGGCCTTCAGGCATACACACAGAAAGAATATTGTATACATAATAAATAAATAAATATTAAAAAAAAAAGATGTAAGAGCTAGCTAGAAATACACTTGAGCCATCAGCCAAATAGTGTTAATTATTATAATTAATACAGTTTCTGTGTGATTATTTGGGTCCGGGTGGCCAGGACCAAAAGGACAGTCTCTGCTTACAAGTAGTTGCTGTGAAGGACACACATATGGTAAAGTACAAATCTCTGACCTCAACGAAACACACAACTTGTTTAAAAAAGAAATGCTGATCAAGCTGGGCATGGTGGCACACATCTGAAAACAGCACCGGCGAGGCAGAGGCAGGGAGATTAGGAAGGAGTTCAAGCCTACCCTTGCCTACATAGTGATTCTGAGGCCAGCCTTGGCTATACAAGATCTCTCAAAAATAAAAAATAAAAAGTAGTTATGCAAGACTACACCTTTCCCTCAGGAGGGCTTCATTAGCCTAACTCTAAGATGGTCATGTCAGTCTTTTCAACATATCTTCAGCACAGGTGGGCAGAGCTCATTGGGCTGCACCCAGCTACATGGGAATACAAGTTTTCACTGCAGCCCATATTTGTGTTTCCTCTCAGTCAGTCTTCTCCCTCCATGACAGACTTTCAAGAACATCTTACCTTCCGGACATGACAGGAAAAGAGGACATTCATATATTTGTCCTTACGTTTCAGTTCATTAGCAACTGGTACAAACGTGCCTGAGGTCTGGGGTGTATCTGGCTTCTGAAAGAACAAAGGAAGGACAGGAGAGTTCTTCACTGTAGTGCTGAGGAAATGGCTCAGTATATGGCGTTAGAACTACACCTAGAGCTTCACAGCACTCCTTTTACCCTCTCACCCAGATCTGAGACTCACAAAGGGTGTTACCATAGCGAAGGTCCCATTAAAAACTTTAAACAGGCAACAAGAGAGAAGATGAAATGGAGTGTTGGAAATAATATAAAGGATGTAATTAAAAATGGCTGCTGAAGCCGGGTATTGTGGCACACACTTTTTTTTTCTTTTTTTTTTTCATTTTTTTTCTCTCTTTTTAAAGATTTATTTATTTATACAGTATCCTGCCTGTAGGCCAGAAGAGGGCACCAGATCTCATTATAGGTGGTTGTAAGCCACCACGTGGCACACACTTTTAATCTCAGCACTCAGGAGGCAGAGGCAGGCACATCTCTGTGAGTCTGAGGCCAGCCTGGCCTACATAGTGAATTACAGGACAGTCAGAGCTATGTAGAGAGACCATATCTTAAAAAAATGGCTGCTAAATAATTCAAGGGAAGGTTGAGGAGGTCAAGGGTCAGGTTACAGACTATGCTAATCTATGTGGCTATAACCCTCTTCCAAGCAGATGATGCATAAAGTATTGTACATTTAAAAGCAGCAAAATCTTTTAAATTAGCACCTCTCAGAGAAATTATTTAGTTTCTTAAAACCTCTCTCTATAAAGCATTGATTTTCTTTTACAGTGCAGGGGCTGGAACCCAGGCCTCGAGCATCCAGCCTCCTTTCTGTAGATTCTTAGGGAAACATTCTTTGCAGAGTTGCATGAATTCACATTGTTCACCTGGACTTACCGAAGCAAGATAGTTGCCTTCCCAGGCCCTCTGGAGCCCAAGGTCTGCCCTTTGACCTTTCAACATTTCCATGGCTGCAACCTTTGCCCTGACTTGGGAAAGGTCTGAAGCAGGTATCGTCTTGATGAGTTGGGATGCTCTCCATCTATAAGCAAATAAACAAGATGCAGAGGCCTTAGAAACTCATTCACTCCCCAAGAGTTCAAGTTGTCATTAAGAAGCATGAAATAACTGTACATTATGCTTAAAAATGTAAAAATGATTACAAAATACATACAGAAGTTGACAAAACTGTTTTCTGTAGATAGAAATTTTGTAAGAACATTATTGTCTGTGTGCTCTGAAGTAACTAGAACTCAGTGGCTTCTGGCTTTTACAATACTAGTTGGGCACAAAGCAAGCAGATATCCTAAATACCTTCAAGTCCCAGACTTCCCAAGTACCACTCAACCAACAAGATCTGCGTAAAACTGAAGGCCTCAACAGTCTAAAAATCACACTTCTGGTCCCAAGTATTTTCAATACAGGGACATTCAACCTCTGTCAATTGTAGGTCACAGAAATGTGGATTCATCATTCATCTAACTGTATCCTAGGCACCAAGAAAGTCCAGGTCCTGCTCTATGTAGGGGACACACTGAAAAGTAAATCAGTTCAAGGAACTTTCTTCCAGGTGCTTTAAGGAGTAACAGACAATAAAAAATACATGAAGGGGACTGGAAACCTACTATGGAAGGGAACACAGAAAGAGGGCAGAGAGGGCCTTGGAAGGAAGGCATGGGTATGGTGGTGTTTAAATGGATGGCCATGAAGGGTCTTTTGGCAAGAATAGATGAATAGAAGCATACAGGAAGATGACAGACATATGGACAGTTGAGCAGGAGCATACCCAGCAGGGACCACAGTAGTGGAAGGGCTCTGAGACAGGGCCTGCTTGGTGAGTTATGGGGAAGTCTGGGATCCTGAGAAGCTGAAGCAGCTGGGTAGGGAAAGGAAGAGAAAGGTTAGAGGGTGAGCTAGGGCTAAATGAATCCACAGAGTCACGAGGGCATCATTAGGACTCTGATCTCTACTCTTCATGAGGTGAGGTACCCCGAAGGGTTCTACACAGAGACCAGATGACCTGACACATATAGGATTATTGTCATTGTTGTAGGCTAGGGTCCAGAAGATCTGTTAGGAGGTTACTTTGATAAAACACACAGCAGAGGGATGTGACTCAGGTCAGGGAGCTGGGGATGGAGGCAAAGACAAGGGTTGATCTAGATGCATTCTGGTGGAAGGCCAATGGTATTTGTGGATGGATTAGATTGTTGGGACAGAGGAAGTTTAAGGATGACTCCAGTGTTTTTGTTTTGGGCATCAGCATCTGCAAACATAAACCAAGAATATTCCTGGTTGAGAAGAATAATAGAAGGAATTTTATGCTCTTAGCAGCAACTCTGTCTCACATGACGCGTCTGTTCTCTTTTTCTGCCATGGTAGTGCCAATCAAGGAGGCTAAAAGCACAATGAATGGTCTTTAATGGAATGAATAGTCAAGGTCAATGATTCTTAAACTATGTTCCTATGGAATACTAGAGTAAGCTGCAACTAAAATAAAAATGTACACTTAAATAAGTGACTAATAAAGGAATAAGAGAAAACCTATACAGCTATGAGAACAGGAAACGTCAACACAGTGGCCATGAAGACAGGCAGACATGAAGCAAGTTCGGCTCCACGTGGACCACTGTGCTCAAACAGGGAGATGAACTTGCAGGGATAGGTTTTATGGCAAGACCCAGAAGACGTTGAGACCTGAGTGGCAGGACTAGGAGCAAAGGCAGGAGGTGATGGTTGTAGTGAGTTCATGGCTGTTGGAATCAGCCAACTATAGTAGATTACAAAACACTAAGAAAACACACAGCCTCAGCCCTACAGTGAGAGTCGTGCCCCATGTCCCACTACCTCCCGCCCCTACTTGAGCATTTATGGCCTACCAGTGCTCATATGAGACAGACTGCTCTGAGGTCTTTGCCAAGAGGCTAGAAGAGTAATAGTGGTCAAAGTTAAGAACAATGGTGACAGGCAACAGGCAGACCCTCCAGCACTAAGTGGTTTGCTGAACAAGGGCCCCAGTGGGCCAGAGAGCTACAGACGGCACTGCTGGTGGGAGAGACTTTAATCTGACTGCTGCTCTCTTTCTAACCGTGTGTCTGGCCACCCTGTCTCTGCTTTATTTCCCACAGTTGCCCAAGACAAAGTTCACACCTGACTAGAGACCCTCAGCACAGAAGCACACTTGAGTTTCAGGCATTTGACCTATTCAGCCATGGTGAGAGTCGTCTGGCTTATTATTCTGGTCATACAAGCCACAATACATAACTTCAGGTAGGCAGCCATAAAGACCACTTGCCTAATGACAGGAAAAGGACAAAACTGGGCACAAAGCAGGCTTAGCCACAAAGAGTTACTGTGGGGAAAGGAATGATCCTAACACAACTAGAAAGAACGAGGCTTGACGGCACATGCCCACAGTTCAGTACTTAGGAGGCAGAGGCAGGAGGATCAGAAGATCAAGGTCATTCTTCGCTACATAATGGAGTTTAAGGATAGTTCAGGTTATATGAGACCCTATCTCAAAACAAACAAAAAAACAAACAAAGCACTGAAAACAAAATAATACAATTAGCACACATGGAGATTCTAGAAACTCACAAACAAGCCCAACAATAACACTGGAATCCCTTAACACATATCGCACAGAATCCCACAGAACAAAACATTCAAGATCAGGGGTTCATAAACTACAGCTTGTTTCAAATCTGGCTCAAGGTCTGTTTTTATTCTGCTTGTGAGCTCAGAGAAGTATTTATATTTTTACACGTTTAACAAAACAAAGACTATGTGAGAGACCATATGTAGCCTGCATAGCCTAAAATACTACAGGCCCTTTACAGAAAAGGTCTGCCTGACTAGATGAATACAAATGGCAAGATTCATTCGGAAGAAGGGGGGGAAGAAAAAATAGTATTTTTATGTATTCATCAACTATGACCCTTGTGAGGAGGCTGGGCCTGTCATTCCCATTCTTCCTGACTGTCACTGTGTCCCTGGAAACCTGGTTAGTACCTGCAAAACACCAGGTGTTCAGAAAATATTTGCTGGATGAGCAAATTTAATTATATACAGATTAACCAGTTCTAGACTTAAAGTAAAACATCAAAATCTAAAAAAGAGGCCTTCTTAGGCCAGGGTACAATGTGAAATTAATCACTATCATTTGCAGTCATCACAAATATTAAACAGGGGGTATAAATTGGTGTGGCTGCTATGGAAATCAGTGTGGAAGTTTTCCAAAACAGAACTACCAGATGAACTAGCTGCTTCACTCCTGGGCATACACCCAAAGGACTCCACATCTGATTACAGAGATACTTGCATATCCACGTTCAGTGCTTACAACAGCCAGGAAATGGAATCTACCTAGGTGCCCAACGTTTCGTGAATACTGAAGATGTAGTATGTATACACACATACACACACACACACGCACATGCATGCATGCACACACACACACACATCAGAATTTTATTCATCTATAAAGAAAAATGAAATTATGAAATCTGTAAGAAAATGGATGGAACTGGAAAATATTACACCAAGTGAGAGAACACAGACCCAGAAAGGCAAATGTCCATGTTCTTTTTCATATCTGGATCCTAATTTCAAATTCTTAGATTTATATATTTAACAAGGCATGTCTGTAGAGGTCAGGAAGCCAGAAAAGACTATGGTGGGGAGACTTTACTGGGGAGAGGGGAGAAGGAGAATCCATAAGACATCAAAGAAAAGAGGGGCCTGCTGGGAGCAAAAGGTTTGGATGAAAGTACCCTTAGGTGTAGAAACGCTACATACAGAGGGCATGCATTAGTAAGTGGCACTTCAGTGCCAGGTAGGGGATACCTCCCCATGAGTTCTCTATCAAGGGGGTTCCAGCTCTCCCCACCAATAACATAGGCTATTGCAGTTTCTCAAGGTTGCCCACCATAAGTAGTTGGTGACCTTGCTGCTGAAGACTCTGCATACATTGGTTGCTGAACATAGAGAAATGAGCTTGGGACTGACTGGGCAACTTCCTCCCTGATGGCTAGCTTTATAGTGCTAGGAGGTGTTATGCAGGCCACGGGGGGAAAAAAGACATCAACAGTCTTACTCCATGTGGGAACCTCCCATACCTGGCTACAATACCATCTGCCAGGCAAGATGTGCCACTAAACCGCTGGCATTGATTATCATGGAGGCAACCAATCCCTTTCTGATTAGATTTGAGGCAGTCTCCACAGGAGAGAGTTTATGAGTACCACTGTAAAGTTGGTCAAAAGCCTGTGGCTGGAGAAGTAATAGGCCCCAGAGGGGAACTGATATTGTTGTTTCTCTAAATGGTCATGCCGTCAAATTGCTTTCTAAATATACATTTATACTTATAGATTTGTGTTGCTTTCAACTTCGGTCAGAGAAGTTTCTTTTTGCAGCGGGCAGTGGCTAATGCAGATATTTATAACTGGCCAAGGTATAAAAATAAGTGACATTGGATGCTCAGCCCTAAGTAGGACATCTACATTACTCCTTCCCCAAAGGCTCAGGGAACACTGTGGAAGAAGGGGTGGAAAGAACGAAGGAGCTGAAGGATGAGGAGGAGTGTTGTGACATGTTGTGTTCTGAACATGAGAGGGCCGCTGTATTTATGAACTTGAACCTGCACAGGATCAAGCCATCAAAATTCCATCATGGATGAGGGAGGGGTCATGAGGCCCTACCCTTAGGTAAGGAGCTATTGGCAGTTGATGGCTGAAACACATACATCAGGATGCACACCTGTAAACCCATCACTTGGAAATGGGAGGCAGGAAGAGCAGATGGTAAAGGTAAGCCTTGACTATATAGCAAGTTAAAGGCTAGCCTGTGACATATGAAGTATTGTCACACACACACACACACACACACACACACACACACACACACACACAGAGTTAACTAATTTTTTTCCCCAAAGTTACTTTTCAGTGTTGTATCTGGCAGCTGAGAGTTGTTTCCTTTGCTTTCACTAATTTTATATTGTTTGTCCTCTTTATTGCTGCCCCTCCTCTCTTTGTGGCACTGAGGACTTAATTACTGAATTTAGGCCTTGTGCATGCTAGGCAAGCACTCTACCATCTAACCATGTCCTTAATTCTCCTTTTATCTTTCCAGGCAGGGTCTAACTTACCCAAGAACTTAAGATCCTCCTACTCCAACCTCCTAAGTAGTTACGGCTGTGGGCCTGCACCAACAGTTCTGCATTTTTATGGTTTTTATAAAGTATAAATAAGATGCATATTCATGAGTCTCCTGTCATGTGACTTCTCTATCTTTCCATACAGTCTATTAATGAAGATGGAAGTCTGATTCAGCATACAATTAAAAGTAGTTCTTCTACATTCAGAATATCAAGTAGTGTATTTTAAAAGCAATTATATCACATGACTACATTTGAGATCTGTTAGTTTGGCTAATGTCCCCAGATGATCATAGTTAAGACAGCACTAGGTATCACTTCACATCTGTATCCTTGGGCTCAACTGGCCGCAGATGGCTAGTAGAGTTGTGTCAATGGCTGCAACTCTGATGAACACCGGTAGAGATTTTCTGTCTTATTACTCCCTAAACAATACAGCAATAACAGCCATATACAGAATAATTAGGTTGTATTATGTACAGAAGTGCAGATATGGTTTAAAGAATACAGGTTCTACTAAAGTGCTACAACATGGTAGGCATGGTGTCACACGCCTTTAAGCCCTGGACTTGGGAAGCAGGAGCAGGTGAATCTCTGTGAGCTTGAAGTCAGCCTGGTTTATATAGGAAAATACAGGACAGCCAGAGTTACATAACAGAGACAGCCTATCTCAAAAAAAAAAAAAAAAAAAAAAAAAAGGAAGGAAGAAAGAAAAGAAGGAAGGAAGAAAGAAAGGACTATGTTAGAAGTCTGAAAATCTAGTGTCTAAAGGGGGCCTGGAGAATTCTCTGAAGACACCGCAGGGCAATTGTCTCTGCTGCATGCATGCTGTCAACAAACAAGCTCAAAATGAGGAGGAAGGGCTTAGGCAAAGACTCTTAGATTCAGGGCAGGTCATAAAAAAATCAGTTGAGAAGGTCCAAATGTTTCCCTGGGTATTAATTTAAGAAAAAAAAGAAGCATGGCTTAAAATAGTTGTTTTCTCCCTTCGCTGCACTTTCAAGCCACCGGGGAACTGTTAAAGGCCTAGGCCCCATGCTCAGCTCCATCAAACAGCGTGGACCTATGGCATCAGGGCTTCAGGAGCTCCTGAGTCTAAGGCACAGCTGGACTGACCTGCGGCTCTGATAGGATCAATGCGACTTGCTAGTTTGAGGTATGTGTGTTGATTTTAAGAAAGTTATTTATGTTCTTTTGCTAATGACAGGAAGTGGGGGACAGCATGCTGGTAGTTTATCTTAAATGTGGCTTAGATCCAGGAGTTGTGGCATGCTGCTGTCAAGTGCTACAGGAAAAACACGTTGACAGTTCCATTACTTTGAGAGGTAAGCAGATGCCCTTTGAAAACAAAATCAATCAAACACAAGATAGAAGGAGAGGTAAATGTCACAGCAGTAAAGAGCCGAGCCAATGCCACGGTCGAGGATTTGGGAGTGTGCCACTGCACAGGAATGTGGCACTTGACAAGATTTTACCTATTGAAAATCGACTGCAGGGCCTCCTCAAAGCGGCGCAGGACTTTTGGGGGGGTTGGCCACTTCACATGCTTCCCGTAGTCTCTCATGGTCTTGACCCCGTGGAAGCGTCTGGATACCTCGTCGATGTACGACTTTACTTTATAGCGCCGGTAGTACCTGATTATTGTCAGAGCTGCCTTGGTCCTCTTATACCGCATTCGGGCCAGGGTGCCACGCCACACCTTCAAGACAGAGAAAGAAAACCGAAAATGTTGCTGGCTGACTGAGTAGAGTAGTAGGTGACTTTGGCATTACAGATGGTTCCTCTGCTTAACCAGCTGGGCTGGCAACCTGCTTGGTGAATGAAACAAAGACAAAGTCTGTTGATTCCACCTATCGCCAATAGATGGCGCTGGGAATCATGGTCCAACTACCCGCTTCTCCCCAACCAGGACCTAGTCGCTCATAATTCTACAGAGAAGTGCGTGTGGTATTTAAGGCAGTTTTAACTTTATTGTCACGAAATGAAGAAAACCAAAATGCAAGTATCTGTAGATAGATAAATATTTTGGGAAAGCTGAAGTCAAGTAAGATGAGTCAGAGCCAAGCACCATACGCATCTCCAGTGCTTCAGGAAACGGAGCTTTACACAGATCACACTCACCGGTGCTAAGTGGAACGCCACTTTGGGTTTGCAACCGGATTTACTTTCGCAAAGCCTACGCTCCCACCCTCTCTAGGCATGAGATAAAGTCCCGAGAATTTAATATATTCCAGGGGGAAAGGGCCAGAGAGATCATCAATATCATATGAAGTTTTCTTGTCTATTTCAGCAACTCGGAAGTTGATCAGGCAATATATAAAAGCCCAAGCATCAAATCAGAGATACTTATTTCTCCCCTAAGATCCTGTATCCAGGTGCTCCTATTTTGTTTTGAGCAAATATAATCTCTTGAGCAAAGCTGAATTTGATGTAATCTTTGATCAAGGGCTTTTCCCCTATACAGTCTCTCAACCACCAAATCTGCTTTCTTCCCTACTGTTTCCCTTTTCTGTTCATGTCTGCTGCAGAGTCTTTGTGATCTCTAATGACTACTCACTTTTTCTGTTACACACTCCCCCCGGAGCTCCCTTGCTGGTCACTGCTCTGCTTTACCACCCAGTCCTATCCTTGAGCTACTTGTCTTATTCCCTTCTTGTCCCTGACCTGAAGGGTTCAATGGTTTCAACCCTGAATTTAAAACCCACAAGTGTGTGTTCTCCAGTCTCTCTCAGGTTTCCTACATTTCTTCTTGAATCCCCATCTGTGCTCCCCAAATTCTCCTAAGACACCTTTGCACTGGTTCTTTTGTTTCATTGTTTTGAGTCCATCTTCCTGCAGACTCAGTGTTCGCCGTGTGCTGGTAGTGTTCTCCCTCTGCAGCCCGTGGCACTGTGTGCATACCACATGGGAGGAGGTTATCAAAGGAGCCTGATGGGTCAAGAAAAATCGCAATACATAAGGGAAACATGGCACGTGAGCAACGTGTAATGGGAATCTAGAGTTCATGTATCAACAGCACTGGAAGACAACGAGGCGATGAAAACCATCTCATTCTCTCACGCGGCGTCGGCACAGCAGCCCTTTTTAGTCTCTGCGGCTCCTTCCTGTAGCTGAATGTGCTGTACAGATGGCTGTGCTACGCCCCCACCCAAGTGCTAAAATAAAGGCCCCTTCTTTGGTATCTTGAGAAACCAAAAGAACACAATTAGAGGGTGGAAGTGTGTGATTCAATTTCTTAGACAAAACTAAAGTTTCATACTGTTTGTGGCTTTGCTTTACAGAGGGGAGAAATTAATGTTCTCTTGTGCCCATTCTCCATACAAAGTCAATCTTTTAATTTCCAAGAAGCATTTAATAAAGCTTTTTCTTAAACAGTTTTGGTTAGATTCTTTAAAAACATTCCAGGGGTGCTCTTTCTAAGGATAGTCTTTAAGGTCATTTGTGTTGTTGGTTTATGTAGGGTTTGGATTGTCGAAAAAAAAATAGTGTAAAAATGCTTAGAATAAAAGACAGTAGCCCTTTCCCTGACACCTGCCCTTACTTCTCTACCTTGCATGCTCATTCTCCATAAACTATTTTAACTGCTGCTTCTGGGACCCATTGTCATATCTGCAGATCACATACACATACTGTCCTGTTCCAGTTGTGAGAACTCTCTCAGCACCACTCATACTTCTGGCATCTCAACAGCTGTCATATAAGTGTTTTCTACATATACCACCCACTGAATAATTCACACACATGTATTGCATTATATTATGTATGACATATAAAATGGACTTATAAAATAGACAAGGGAGTATGGTTATTCTTCCATTACCTCATAAATTTGCTTTTACTCATAGTTTAGAACTATGGGTAAAATTTCTAAAACCTCTGATTTAACTTTTTAGTACATCTTGTGTTAACTTTTACCCAATGCTATCACAGGCCCATCAAGTGACCAGCGATGGTCTTTTCCGACTGGTAGGCTCATCCACAGAATCTTTTTCTTGGGGTATTCCCTGGGACCCGCTCCTTTGGCTGTTGCACAGCTCTGGTCCTGAGGCTTACAAACCACTCTTCATACTGGCTTACTGATGCTTGAGCTTCTGTCTTTCTCTGCCTTGGCTCACTTCTCTGCAGTAGTTTCCACATGGCTGCTAGGTTTCTCTTTATTATACTTGCAAGTATAAAGCAGGTGCTTAAAATGTCTACTTCTTGAGGTGCAGGGGCAGAGTAGCTGGCAGTGCACTCTGGGCACAGACTGACCATGTCCAAAGCCTGGGCACTCACAACAGCTGAGAAGACATGGGCAAGTCTCTTCTGCACTGTAGACTTCTTATCTGTAAGATTGGGTGGCAATGGTGTTTACCTCCTCAGTGCTGTGAGGGTGAATAGAGACAGGGAGACAGTGCCTGATCTCTGTCGGAGCTTGCTGAGCACAGCTGCTAGGACTGCTTCAAAGTCTATTCTGTCACTGGCAGGCTGCATGACTTTTTTTTCCCATGTAAATGCAGACGTTATTGCTTCTGTCACATGTCAATGTGACCTGAAAACTCTTTAGTGAATGTAAGACATTCATTTGTCCACACTCAAATAGTGCTGCTCTACTGGGTTTTACAAGATGGACTGCACCCAGAGTTTGCATTCTGTACCCAGTCTTCTAGCTACCCAGCAAGGACAGGAAGAGAGTCTTGGTTTTGGGCCACTGTTGGTATAGTCTTTCGTAACTTTTCAGAAATAAACACTTTACTAAGTGGGGAGATATGTGGCTCGTGACTTGATATTCATTTTCCATATCTAGAGAGCATTTCTTGGTTCAGTAACAATAACTGCTGGTAGACCCCACTTCTGGATATAGAAGAGGCAGGCAAGACAGGAAGCCCTGCCAACTCTTCTCAACTGGGAAAGAAAGGTTCTCAGCAGAGGACTGGGCATTCCAAGCTCTCCTTGGCTCTGTTGTGATAGTGAATGCTGACCCTTTGAAAGCAGCCGTGCCTTTTCAGAATGCCCCCTGCATTTCTCCATGCTCCATTTTTCTTTTTGAAGAATATATTGATTTTTTTGGTGCCCTTTTCCAGTTGGGTCCAATTTTTCTTTTCTTTTTTTTTTGGATGACACTTCTGTAAGTTTATAATATGAAGTTGTATCTGTTTGGCTTCAGAGTTGAGGACACATTCTTTAGGACTCCTTGGAGAAAGTAGCTCATGCATTTTCCCTCATAATTATAGTATGACATTTACTTGGAAAGTGTATTGTTCCTGCTTTGCAAACACAACATCTCATTAAGACTGTCCCATGGGGAAAAAAAAGACTGTCCCATGAACGCTCATGTGTCTGTGTGGAGGAGTTGCTGCTGACTTTCCCTCCAAGGGTTAGCAGTATGAAAATTATGGTGTAGGCCAGGTGTGGTGGTGCAGACCTTTATTCTCAGCACCTTTAGAGGCAGAGGCAGGCGAATCTCTGCTTTTGAGGTGCTCTACAGAATAAGTTCCAGGACAGTCAGGGTTACACAGAGAAATCCCGTATCAAAACAAACAAAAAACCAAAAAGATAAAAAAAGAAGATTAAGGTATAATAGTTTTTCATTTTTCATCTCTGTTTAAAGCTGCACAAACTTTTTTATTAATTTTAAAAAATTAGATTTATTCATTTTATGAGTTTGCCTGCATTTGACCTGCAAGTGTGTACACCACATGTGTGCTTGGTGCCCTTGGAGGTCAGAAGAGGGTGTCAGGTACCCAAGACCTGGAGTGACAGATGTTGCAAACCACTATGTCGGTGCTGGGAATTGAACCTGGGTCCTCTGCAAGAGCAAGAAGTGCTCTTTACTGCTGAGCCACTCTCCAGCTCTACTGTTGGTTTGTTCAAGCATCACATGAAGTTTATCTCTGTAGAGGACTCTGCTTGATGACAGAATTTAGAAAGCAGAAGATTAAATGTTAAATTCCATAATCAAATGCTTACTACTTGTTTGCACATGCCTGAAAGGTTCAAACTACAAGGGAGCCCGAAGGGAACCCCACTGAAAGCACTTTGTTTTGTCATCTGCAGACTCTTGAGCTTCCCCACCTTCTTGGAGGGGTCACCACTGGCCCACTTCCTGTCTCGCCTGCTGCCATGGTCACTATGGCTCTGCTTGTCCCCGTGGCTTTATTTAGGCTCGGAACTACCCTGCCGTTTCAGGGGAGTGGACAGCAGATATAAGCGCCATCTCTACCTTTAGCCAGGGGTTTCACAGAATCACATCTGGATTCTGCATTTTTCTTTGGCTCACACTTCCTCAGTAGTCAGGCATTTCAAAGCAACATCTGGCGCTCATTACAGGTCAATTATGAACCTTTGCTTTAGTTTCAGAAGAGGCCAGCTTTCTTCATGTGTTCTGTTTTTATTTTTATTTTAGCTGTCATGGGCACTGGGCCTTTCTGTCTTATGGTTAGTATAATTCACTACCTCAGACCTTTCTAGTGTTCTCTGAAGTGGGTATTCTCTTGGTTTCCACAACGAGAATTCTTCAAAATTAAGCTTCCTAGGCCATCCATACTTAGGGACAGTTTTTAGAGGGCCTTTCTCCATTTCTAAACTCAAACGCCCATCTAGTTCCTTTGACAGGTTATATCTGTTAAAGAACAGTAGTGGTAGTGGTTAAGAGGGTGTATTTAAGTACCAGGTTGAATTTGAGCAAACTGTAAACCACATATAATTCACCGCTGATACTCACATACTCCATCCAACTTAGAGTGTGACAGCTGTATCCAATTTGGCCTCTTCTAGGCTATTTAGGAAGGATTTTTTTTTTTTTAAAAAAAGACTTATTTTATTTATTATGTATACACTGTTCTGTCTGCATATGCCTGCATGCCAGAAGAGGGTACCAGATCTCATTTCAGATGGTTGTGAGCCACCAAGTGTTTACTGGGAATTGAACTTAGGACATTTGGAAGGGCAGCCAATGCTCCTCCAAGCCATTTCTCCAGCCCTAGGAAGGACTTTAAAAATGAATGTTCTGGTTGTCACAGGAGGAAGTGGGTTTCGCACCAGTATTTTCACACACGTAACAGAGTTATGCCTCGTTCCTGCCCCTCCTCCACTTCCTTCCTCTAGCTCCTTCGAGGATTCCCTCCTCCCCTTGGTAGACCCCCTTCCTGCTTTCATGTCACATATATGCTATTGTTCTCCCAGGAGTTATTTTAAAGCAAGGCTCAAAGTCAGAAAAATATTCCCCTTTTCCTAAAATATCTCTCTGAGGAACAAAATTAATAAAGACCCAGTGTGCTATTTTAAGACATTTTTTTTATCAGATTGGCAGGTTATTATGTATCAAAATAAAGTCTAGTGGGTATAATCTATGTTTTTAGTATAATTCCTGAAACAAAGTCCCTCAAAATTATATATAAAATAATAATATTCCAAGATGACTGATGGGAAATCTAAAAAGCAATGAGTTAACTAGATCTTCAGTCAATAAACAAACATAAAACAATTTTAAAAAAGGACACACAGAGAAAGAAGCTCATGTGAGTGGCTATTATTATAAGTTGTCCTGATGAACCAAACTCTTGTCACAGGGTAGAGTGGGGTGGGAGGTCTGCCTGGTAGAACCTAATTTAGAAATGACTGGAGCTGGAGGGACGGTTAAGAGCATGGGCTGTTCTTCCAGAGGACCTGGGTTCAATTCCCAGCACCCACACAGCAGATCAAAGTTGTCTTTAACTCCAGACATAATATATGCATGCAAAACACCAACACATGTGAAATAAAAAGAGGTAATTTTTTTTTTTTTTTTTAAAGAAACAACCATCTTGGGCTGGAGATAGAGATGGCTTAGTGGGTTAAGTGACATTTAAGCATGAGGAGCCAAGTGTGAATCCCTGCAACCCACGTGAAGTCAGAAGCAGAGACATCTGAAACACCAGTGCTCCTACAGAGATGGAAGGCAGATATAGGGAAATCTTGGGCATTTGCAAACTAGCTAGCTTGGTACAGAGCAGAGAGAGAGAGAGAGAGAGAGAGAGAGAGAGAGAGAGAGAGAGAGAGAGAGAGAGAGAGAGAGACTGTTTCAAACAAGGTGAAAGGCAAAGAGGAGGTTATTCCATGACTTCCACATATGTGGTATCTGCACCAACACACACACACACACACACTGAGAGCTTTAAAAAAAAGTCTGTCCTTGAGTCGCTGTAACTGAGTCTGGAACATTATCTGAGGCAGGAACCTTGTTTTGGACTTGTATATTTCAATCACAGCCTTGCTCAGATCTCTGAGCTGACACTTGTGTGCAGACCGCGGCTGCTCACTAATGACTCCAGCGTGGGAACGACAGGACCTGAAAATCTCCTTGCAGTTCTAACCCGAGGGAGCACTGACCTTTTGGTCAATTACTACTAGGGGTATATCTCAACATTAGCCCCATTAAACCTAAACTGCGGTCATTTTGCAGACAAAAGAGAACAAAATTGCCTCCGTTAACAGGCTTAGTAATTCTGAGGAACTGGTATCAGGCCTCAATCTTGTTCAAAAGGAAATACTTTGTGGAGCTGAATTGGAGTGACTGCTTGCTTTTGTTTGGTTTAGTTTCTTTAAAGCTAAGGTACAAAACTGATAGCTCACCTCTACAATCAAGACTACCTCTACACTGGTGTTTTGGTCAAGTCTTATGAATCTGAGATTATACAAAGTGGTGTTGTGGGATGTTTCAATTTTGTCTTCCTTAATTTTTTTTTTTTTTTTTTTGCGTCAGATCCCTACAAATGTTCTCAGTTTTGAATCGTTCCCTAGATACTTAAAAACCCAGAACCAGCCAAGGGTACATCTACCTTTTGTAGAGTCCCCATAAGAAATTCTGAAACAGGCTTTTTGCAATGTTAAAAGAGGGTTTAATATTCATTAAGTTTGGAAAAGCTGGATAATGGAACTCCTTTTTTGGAAATTTACAACTCACATTAGCATATTAGATGCCCTGAGATGTTCTAGATACATAAGCCTCTCACATACATTATATAACATTTGTATTTTTAACATATATTGACTACAGACATTTCTGTATTTATAGACACCTCATTTTTAACATAATCAGGATGCGCCTCTCTAAAACATGATACTTTGGCACAGGGAAAGAAACCAAGAAAAGCCAATTCGGGAAGGCTCTCTGCCCTCCACCACCTGCTTGAAAGTAGGTCCTAAGTTTTTCCAATGAGAAAGAGACCCTCCTTCTTCCAGGAAGACAAGAATACTCAGCTCAGCAAGGAAGGCTCTCTACTCAAAGGGCTTGCATCAGGACTTCTTATCTTCCGCTCCCTCCTTTAGCTCTCACTGCCTCACTGCCTACCCAGGCACTGCCCTGTGACCCTCTTCTCTTGCCTAGTGCACACTGTATTGCCCTTTGCTGAGGCGGTGCCACCTCCTCATCGAATCACTTCTCAATTTAGGGTTTTCACTGCTTTCTTTCTATGAAGCTCCTATGCATATAAAATATTAGTATCACTAAAAATTGTGTGCTTTTCTTCTGCTAATTTGTTCATTGATCTTACAGGCCCCAGTTGCTAGACTACGATGGGTGGAGGGGAAAAGTTATCCCTCCTTTACAATTTCCAACGGATCATATATTTTATTCATTTATTTACCTTTTCAGAAAACACTGAATTAAAACAAAGACAATTATTCAAAGAATGAAATAAAGACTAGTTATACCAGAAAATGGGCCAAGCAAACTAAAAAAGACATACTTTCTCTAATCAAGTAAATGCTTACAAAACTATACCAACATTGTCCAATTTTTATAGCTGTATTATAGCTATGGAAGAGAATGTCTTTGTTTTTAGGAAATATGATGAAGTATTATGGCAATGACACATAATATGTGGAATTCCCTTTAAATAGCCAAGTGTGTATGTACACAAAAAAATCTGAATATAGCTCTGCCTCTGTGAGCATCTTCATAGATATACACAGAGACCTAAGAACAAGCATGGCAAAGTAAATATAAAAACTTTTTTAACATTTGGGGCAGCTAGGTAAAAGGTATATGCACAGGAATTCTTTATATTAACCTTGTAAGTTTTCTATAAATCTATAACCACCTCAAAATAAAGCAAATTAAGATTTTTAAGTGACAGAGGAGAAGTAGGATATATTCTAACAAAATTTCCATAAGTGAAAATGGTCTTTACATGTGTGTATATTACACACACACACACACACACACACACACACACACACACACACACAGAGAGAGAGAGAGAGAGAGCGAGAGAGAGAGAGGCAAAAACCTGCTTGCCTCTTCCGAAGAGCAGCGGGAAGAGAGTGACCTTAAATTTTCTATCAGTGGAGCATCTTACTCATCGAACCAGAGTCCTTTATATAACAACTAACTGGGTTCATCAGCTGGCAGACTGAGGGAAGGGGAGAGTGCCAGGCATGTGCTGAATGCTATATAAGGTGATTTATACATGCTATCTCGTTTAATTCTCTTAGTGGTCTAAATAGACAGATGTTTTGAGTGATGTGCACCGGATCTCACAGCAAATCCTGAAACTGTATCATAGCGTCTCCCAAAGGAGTCACACTGGAAGCAAGTGCAGTGTACATAGAGCAGAGCTTATCACTTCATTTTCTCTCTGAGAAGGAGCTCTGAGCTTTCTGTAACAATCAAATACAGCCCAGTCTACATTCTTCCTGTGAAGGGAGACAATCCCCAAATCCAAAGTCTTTCTACAGCACAAACAGAACTTTCGTGGTGCAGCTTTCAAGAGCAGAGGTACAGGGCTGTGGTAAAGAGAGATGGAAAGGAATCTACACACGGCAGCTAAGGCACTTACCAAAAGGAAGAGCAAGGTTTGTGGACAAGCTATATACCTCAAGAGTTTTGGCTTAGCTCATGGCTATGAAGGGAAATACTGTGACTTACGGCTCTCTCCACTGTGCTCCGATGGACTGTGTGGAATTAGAGTCAGGGTTTCCATAAGAGAGTGAAACTGCTCTTTGGAAAATGGCTCTGATGGATGAAAATATATGATTTAAATTTTGGCAATATAAAGAGAGTAGACTAAATGATAGCTAAGCTATTTTCACTTAGCACTCATTAAAAAAAGTTAACTAAAAATTAACTATGAACATCATGGGGGAAAACATGGTATTTGAAATTAGTATTTATTTTACTTCTTAACATATCGGTCCAATTGAGATACTAAATATTCATAAACAATAATTCATTTTTAATGGGAAAAAGAACAAACAACATTTACTATATGCCTAAAGGCATGAGTGTTAGACTCCAGCAATAATAATAATTATCTTTCAGGCAACTTAAGTTTCCACATCTAAATATCAGTTAATATTTCTATTGCTGTATTAGTTGGAAAATACTTTGTATCATTATAAAACACTGGCATTTAGATTATTTTCTCCTTCATTTTTTTGACTTGTAAAATATTATGGTAGCTAGAGATGTATCTAAAACCTATGGATGTCTTTTTCATTCTATAAGCCATTGTCAAATGCCTGTGGTCCAGGTGACTTCTTGAGGGAGCAGAAAGGGAAGATGAGACACCTGTGTATTCCTGTATTCCTGAGGATACTAGAAACAACCAACTCCTTCAAAAAAGTAAGATCTAAGCCAGCAGGCTACGGCAGTGCCTGGCCATGTTTAATAGGGACATAAAATCAGGCCGGTGTCTATAACAGAGGAACAGCCACAGAAAATGCAGTGTCTACACACCATGGAATTTTCTTCAGTCATGGAGAATGAGACGATCTCATTGGTAGGAAAGCTGATGGAACTGGGGAATCACACACTAAATGAAATAATACCATGTCTTTCTCATATGAGGATCCTCTCTCTCTCTCTCTCTCTCTCTCTCTCTCTCTCTCTCTCTCTCTCTCTCACACACACACACACACACACACAATGAATGTAGAAGGGGTCTATTTGAGGAGGAAAATTAGTAGGGAGGAGAATGGGGGGGGGAAATGGTGAGTGTGGCCAAACACACAATACATTTAATTAACTGTTATTAGAAGCCCACTTCCCAACTCTACCTCTTTTTCAAGACAGTTTCACTATGTAGCTCTGGTTGCCCTAGAACTCACAGAGTCTACTTGCCTCTGCCTTCTGAGTATTGCAATTAATTGCCATGCCTGACCTTTCATTATTATTGCTTTTTCTTAAAAACCTCTTTAACTGGGTCATCCTTGTGGATTCCTGGGAATTTCTCCCTAACCTCATAATGGCTCCCTCTATCAAGATATCTCTTTCATTGCTCTCCCACTCTGTCCCTCAACCAATTGGACCTTCTCGAGTCCTCACATTCCCATCCCTTCTACCCACACCTCCCAGTTTACCCAGGAGATCTTAACCATTTCACCTTCCTAGGCCCTCTCCATGTGTGGTGTCCCTCTTAGGGTCCTCCTTTCTACCGAGCTTCTCTGAGGCTCTGGATAGTGGAAAGGGTGCCTGAACAGACCTTCCCCTATAATCAGATTAATGACTACCCTAATTGTCATCATAGAACCTACATCCAGTAACTGATGGAAGCAGATGCAGTGACTGGGCTGAGCTCCTGGAGTTCAGCTGAGAAGAGCAAGGAGTGATCACATGAGCAAGGGGTGGTAGATCAAGATCATAATGGGGAAAACCACAGAGACAGCTGACCCAAGTTAGTGGGAACTCATGGACTCTGCACTGACAGCTGGGGAACCTACATGGGATTGAACTAGACCCTCTGAATGTGGGTGACAGTTATGTGGCTTGACAGTTGTGGGGGAGGCACTGGCAGTAGGTCCAGGATTTATCCTGAGTACATGAGATGGCTTTTTGGAGCTCATTTGCTATGGTGGGATACCTTGATCAGCTCAGGGGGAGAGGGGTTTGATCCTGCCTCAACTTGGTATGCCAGATTTCGTTGACTCCTCAAGGGAGGCCTTAACCTCTCTGAGGAGTGGAGAGGGGGTATGGATGCGGGGGGGGGAGGTAGAGGAATGGGAGAAGGTATATGCAAAATGAAAAAAAATTAAATTAAAAAATTGAGATAAAAACAAAACAAAAACGCTGTAAAAGGCTCCAGCAATATAAAGTGTTCAGTACTTCAGAGCAAGATTGCTGCTCGGAAGTCCAGCACTGCTCAGGTGGACAGCTCCCTGACTGGTTCTACCCTTGTAATCTTACACTGGATGGTTAAGAAGGGAATTTCCCACTGACATAACAGCTCCTGATCATAGTACGTGCCTCCTCAAAGGTCTCTTCTGCCATGCCCCAGGGGGTGAGGGAACACAGTGCACTAGTACTCCTCTTGTACTAGGCATCTGACAAGTTAAGGACAGGTATTTTAAGAAGACAGTCTTGGCCTGATTGTAAATGTGCTGTTTCATTTCTCTTATTAATAATTCATCATAAAAAGAAGGAAATAAACCTTGGGTAATTCTAGGCATACATTAATACACTTCCCTTCTTAAATGCTTGGTTTGGGAACATGTTTCAGCCCTATGAATCAAGCTTCTGCAGAGAAGTTCAAATGATACTCACAGCTCTTGCTAGTAGCTTGGCTCTGGAGTAGGCAACTGTGCCAGAAGGTTGTTTGTTGAGAAACCAGAGTTCCTGAACATAGTTTGGCATCCCAACATAGCACCATTAACCACTATGATAATGAAGCTGGATGAATACACTTCTTGAGAGAGGATTCCAGATCCCAAGGAAAGGGAATGACCTCTTATTTACTTAATTAAGTAGAAGTTAAATATGCTTTATCTTTATTACTTCCTTTCTTAGATTGTAACTGATGTTAAGGGAGGAATACAGCTAAAAGAACTCATTATGGACAGGAACCTTTCGACAGTGCAAGCACATACAAACAAGTTGAACATAAAAAGGCCAAATAAGAGGACTGATACTAGTCACCAGTAAATTACAACAACAAGATACTGCTTTGGGATTACCTCTGGGCTGTCTGGGCACATGACTTATCACACAGGCGAGGACATAATCAGTGCATCAAGCACTTCATGCTAGACCACTGTGCTGCTACAAAGAAATGCTACTACACTTGAAACATACAGTTAAAGGGAAATACTGCACTTGCTCAGTAATATCCAAGGGTTATATCTGCACAAAGATGTTAACTGTCTTTATTAATGAAAATCCTGGGCTAAGGAAGGAGTTCAGCGGATAGAGTGCTTGTCCAGCATACATGAAGTCCCTGGGTTTGATCTCTAACCCTGCATAAAACATACATGGTACTGTGTGCCTGCACTCAGCTCCGTGTGTGTGTGTGTGTGTGTGTGTGTGTGCGTGTGTGTATGCCTTTATTCTCAGCTCTGTGCGTGTATGTGTGTGTATGGGGGTGGGGGTAGAGGCAGCATGATCAGAAGTTCAAAGTCATCTTTTTTTTTTTTTTTTTTTTTTTAACCTTGTGAGTTGGAGGCCATCCTGGGCTACAATAGTCTCCATCTCAAAACAAAAACAAAATACAAAGTAAAATAAAATATACAAAAAATTTTACTGAAAATATGACCTTATAATTTTTAAAAATCCTATTATCTATTTCTTTCCAAAGAAATATATTTTTGAAATTTAAGGTTCCTAGTTATTAAAAACATAAAATAATGCTAATAAGAATGATTGATTTTTCAACCAACTTCTATTACTGTTGCCATCTGTCAATTTACACATAAACTCATAGTTCATCCATCATTTGCATTTTTTAAATCTGTGCATTTCTTTTATTTGTTTCTTGAGGGGGGACCTCTTTTAACCACTGGCCTTTGAGAGGCTGGACCAGGCTGGGCATGGCTTTGGGTACCAAAGCCTGTGGAATTGCCTGCTAGCTCTCTTACTCCTTGCCTGTCACACCTAGATGTTGGATTTTGTTTTTGTTTTTTTGTTGTGATTTGTGAGTTTTTTTAAAATAAAGAACCCCTTATTAGTGTGGGATTTTTTAAAATTTGTGTTTCCCCCATTTGACATGTCTCCTCTTCATTTGGTATCCAATGTGCGGGCCAAGTCCATGTTTAGCAGACTCCCCCCCAATGTTTCTCATCTGCTTTGCCCTATTCTGCACTGCAATAAGCATGACATATACAAAGGACATCCCACATCAGTTTCTCTTAGCTTTCAATTACCTCTTCATTTGTGTAGGGTCTTGACAAATGAAGATCATATTCTTGTTAGTCATGTTTTAAATATTTTTCCAGTAAATACATTGGGACTATATATGTTATGCTGCCTTATGGAAGTCATTATGTTTTAAGAAACAAAGTCAAGTGTGTTTGTTTTTCTTTTACGTTTACATATAATTTCATATAAAAATGAGGCAATATAACAATTATCACATGGTCTGTAATGGTTTTTGCTTGTCCATGTGATCTAATATCCTATAATGTGGATCTGGATGGTGCAATGGAACACCTAACCAACACCCTGTTGTGAGTTATTACTGGTGTTTTCTTTCTTGCAGTTATAAATAGCATTGTCCTCATATATAAACTCATGCACACAAATTGTTCATAACAAGGTTTCTAGAACTGGAATTGAGTTTTCAGCAGTACTCATTTCCAAATAAAAAAGCAGGAGATATATGTGGGGTATGTTTAAGGCATACATCAATACATCTCTATCATGAATGCTTAGCTTGAGCAACAGTGTTCTGCCAATAAACAGTTACAGAGAACTAGTTAAACTGATATTATTACAATGATTAAACTACTTTAATATAGCGTTATTCAATTAAAAATCTCACTATTCAATTGAAAACTTTTTTTTTTAACCATTTTCAGATGCGTGTATATGTATACGGGCAAGAGGGGTCCGTGCATGTAGATGTCCAGTTCATGCAGGAAATCATCCTTAACTTCCACTTGATTCATTGAAGCAAAGCCAGAGCTTATTGATAAGGCTAGTCTCCCTTGTGAGCTTGCTCTTGGGATCTCTTATCTCTGTACATTTAGATGCTGGAACTACAGGTGGACCACCACAGCCATCTAGCATTTTACACGGGTTCTGGAGATCCAAACTCTGGCCCTCACAAAGCACTTTAACCACTAAGGGTGGATCTCCCTATCTACCCTTCTCCCCCAAATATTTTTAGACAGGGTCTCACTGTGTAATCCAGGCTGGCCTCAAGCTCAGGATCATCCTGTCTCAGTTTCTAGAGTGCTGGTATTACAGGTTTGCACCACCATGCCTGACTTGAAATTTTTCTTTTGAAAACAGTTTCCTCGTATTTTTTTTAAAAAACCATTGCATACTTACAATGTTATATAGCAACTGTAAGACTTTTTGTATATGAAATAAGCTGGCCTTCTTTTATATTTCCTAGGACTGCAGTTGCCTTTTACCACATCTTTGATATAATTATTGGTTCATGACAATAAAACAGGACAAGAATTTCACTCAGTGTTTATTGGGAAAATCAACACAAAACAAAAGCTCCACTTCTCCCATGTCTTCTGCAACTGTCCAAGGATCTAGTAGTGCCTCTCTCCTGAACAGTAAGCTGGGTTGCTGAAATTACTAACTACAATCTTGCAACCACAAGGGGGCGCGAGATCAAGCAAGAAGGTGGTATTTCCTAAGCCAGTCTGGGCAGCAATTTTCTGTTTCTGCAACTCAACCAGAATGTTGTAGTGATATGCTTTGAGAATTAAGAGCTGTAAGTGTCGGGACAGGAACAGCACAGCTGTCAACATCTGGCTTTCTCAATTCTTCGGTTGCTGCTATGTTTAGAAATGCTGTCCCTCATTAAAATCAAGTATGAGTCCATAAAATGATTTTATGCTTTTCTTAAGATGTAAGCTACATGGGGATGGGAGGACTCATGGCCAGGACATTTATCTCTCTCTGTCTCTCTGTCTCTCTGGGTTTTTCAGGACAGAGTTTCTCTGTAGCTTTTGGAGCCTCTTCTTGAACTTACTTTGTAGACCAGGTTGGCCTTGAATTCACAGAGATCCACCTGCCTCCCAAGTGCTGGGATTAAAGGTGTGGTATACCACCACCCAGTTTGGCTTTTATCTCATAATCATCCCACGGATGGCAGTTGGTAGTGTACATTCTGAAGATCACCCATAACTTAAAAACGTGGAGTGCCCATAAGAGCTCTAGATTCTTTGGAACGCAAATTGGTCACGAGCTACAGCTGACGGCCATAGCAATGGTGGAGCCTCTTCTATGTGAGTGGGCAGGGTGTTAATCAGCTCCCTTCTGGTCAGGCACTAAGAAGGGTTAATACCAAATTTTCATGAGAAATATCTCTGAAAAGGTGCAAAAAGTCATGGATTTAAAAAGTCACTGGGAAATAAGCTGGGGAGATAAGCAGATATAGACAGACACACAGCTGTGTGTACCCACACAATACAATTATTTGATTATAGTGGAGGGTCAACCACAGTTAACACACCAGTTAAGCCAGTAGTTTCATGAAAAGTCAGGAACACCTATCTCAACTTCAGTCTTTCCAATAAACACCAGCACTAAATTGCCTATAGTTATTTCTGTATATGATCCAAAGAATTATTTTAGGATCATCAAAATCTACCTTCCTTTTTGGCCTTTTTTCCCCTCTTGACTGCTTGTGATGAATATTTCATGGAACCCTCCTCTCCCATAGCTGCCCTCAGGTGTCCTTACAGAAAACTAAATCCAAACCCAAGCTCCAGCTGACACCTTGCCTACAGATAAACCCTGTTGCACTGAGCCTTGAAGAAACAGACATGGGCGAGGTGCTGGGAGCGCAGGCACAGCCAGGGTGCTGCAACAAAGGCCTTCAAACGATCAAGCCTTTTCTTTGCAGGATCTTTGCCTGTGTATTTCTCTGGCTTTAGTCCTCTTTCTCTTTGATCTAATCCTTAGGCCAGATCTTGCCATTCTTTAAGCCTCCTCAGAGAGGTCTTCACAGACTACCCTGGCGGCATTCCTGAGGGACTTTCCTCCACATGATTACATACTTTGCAGTTATTTCTTGGTTCATATGTTTTGTTTTACTCCTTGACTAGAATGTATGCTCCACAAAGACAAGGTCTATTCTTGCCTCACTCAGGACTATATTTCCAAAGAGTGCCTGGAGGTAAATACATGTGTTAAATTAATCATTATCGACCCGGATAAACCAAGTGTATTTATTATGCATGAGAGTTGTTTGTCTGGGAGAAGGTCATATGGGAGTAAGACCTGCAAGTAGGGCTCAGTAACTTAAGGATTAGCAGAGCTTGGGAGGAAGACTTCATCCTATCACACATCCATGAGGAAGGGCCAAGCCACTCTGAAATGTTCACGACAGTAGAGACTTGGCAGCAGTCATGTTCTGCTGTAGGAATGTTCTTCGTAAGTAGAGGACTTCAAGAGCAATGTTGGCCATGGTTCTAGAGCAGTCTAGCATGAGCAAACAATGACATGAAGGACAACTGGCCACGGAGAGAGCTGACAAATGGAAAAGTCTGCGTTTCTGGGAGCATTCCTTTCACAGCAAAAGGATTTTAATAAAAATGTAAAATCTTCATCTTAAGCTGGTTCCTAGTATAAAATGCAGACATTATAAATTAAGTGCCTACTTCCCTGTTCATTTCAGTTTTAGGATTCTAACGAAAAATTCTTTTTTTTTTTTTTTTTGACAAAATTCTATACCCAAGAGCCATTCGTCAAGTGACTAAGGACGATGCACACCACTATTCTTTCTTTGGAAGTGAAATGACCGAGGAGAAGCCCATGAGCTCTACTGAGTATTGCTCCTGCCTTCACTGGGCCTGTGAGAAAACAATTCCTTTTAACACTTGGATGAAGAGAAGTGGGGGACAGAAGACTGAGAATTCTATAAAAAACAAAATAAACAAAAATTTTTGACTAGTTCTATACTGGTCCTGAAATTAACAAAAATCTATAAACAAAAACATCATATCAAAACTATTGACCTAAAGTTTTTTTTGTTTTTTTTAATATTTATTTATTATTTGTTACTTATACAATAGTCTGTCGGTGTGTATGCCTGAAGGCAGAAGAGGGCGCCAGACCTCTTTACAGATGGTTGTGAGCCACGATGTGGTTGCTGGGAATTGAACTCAGGACCTTTGGAAGAGCAGGCAATGCTCTTAACCACTGAGTCATCTCTCCAGCCCTGACCTAAAGTTTATATGACTCAATGAGCTTCTACAGTAAGGACTGTATGGTTTTTTATTTCCAAGTTTTTAAAAATAAAGTTTATCAAATTAAAAAATAACATGAAATTATACTTATTTTAAAATTCTCATCCCCAAAGAGAAGGCATCTTCATGCAAGGCTGGGCCAGCTAGCTCCCCAGTGCTTTATGCAGAGGTGACAGGAGAGGACACAGCCATGAGCAAAGCCCTGGCTTCACTGTGGGAATTTCCTCTGGAGAGTTGACCCAGCAGGCTATGGACTCTTGAGAGTCATGGCATTGCAGAAACAGGTAGCCCAGGGAATCTTAAGAGTTTCCATGCTTGTGGAGATTTAATCTCTAAACTTTAAAATTCATGGAACAGTGTTTTCAAGGTTCTTTTCATTTGGGAATATATTTATTTGGTTAGACTAAGACCATGAGAAACACAGCTCCTTAACCACCTAATAAGAGCCAGAGAAAACTATACTTTCACTAAAGCAAGACACACATGCTGCTCTGTTCACTAAGTCCTAGGTAGTGCAGTAGGCTGAGTAATGGATTCTAAAAGATGTCTTCTTTCCATTCGCAGAAACCCGACAATCAGTTGGGAAGAAATTTTGAAGACCTGATGGCTTCTGCACCCCCACCCTGTTTCTATTTTTACTGGATGTTTCCAAATGCAAAGTCAAGATCCTTCCACTAGTTCAAATGAGAGAAACTTAAATGAGACCATGCAAAGGAAATCAGTGTGTGCAACAATCATTTCTCACCCGCATCCTTTTTTCTTCATATATTGTGGCTGACAGGAAATCAGACAGCGCATGCTTAGTGGGAAAATGCCATTTCTTTACAAAACACCACCATTGAGGGTGTTTTCTACAGTTCTCTGAGTCAATTTACGATAACTTACTTTCTGTTCTTTACACACAAAACTGAATTTTATTCAACAGTTCCACAGATAAGCACAGTCTCCACACTGCAGAGGACTGTGAAGGCAGACACTATTTATCTAGTAGGTTCTACTCACTTTTAAGAGAAATAAATTTCCTTAGGTCTTTCCCTCTAAGTTTGCTAGAGTAGGTTTCAGAAGAATAGTGAAGAATTTACAAGGGAAAACTGGTCTGTCGATTCCTTGCTAGGTGATAGACTGTTGGCTTGCTAAATGGCACTGAAGAACTCAGGTGACATAACTTAGTCACAGATGTTTCTGACCAAAGGAATTACAGAACAATATTTTTAGGTTGAGTTTTTAAGAGATAATTGCTATTAATATTGTACATATTTTATAAGACAATAAACAGTCTTAAGTGTTTATATGATTAAGGATTTTGATACAAGTTGAATATCCTGGATTATCTGGCTGGACCCTAAATGAAGTCATATAATTCACAAGGATGTGGTGGTGGGAGAATTGAAGATGCAAGAACAGACAGCACTGTTTCCATGAAAGTAGATGGCAAGGGCAGAGACTGGAGCAATGCACCCACAGCCAGAAAATGGAAGTATCTGTCAGAAGCTGGAAGAGATAGGGTACTGATTTCCTTCATCACCTGGAGAGAACTCTGTCTTGCTAACAGCTTGTTTTGGTTCAGTGTACTGAATTAAAGCTTCCCCCTAGAACTGTGAAGGAATGCATTTCTGTTGTTTTAAGGCACCTCATTTGTAACCATCATTTCTAGTAGTTCTAGGCACTAATAATGTAGTTATACAGCAGAGTTGTGGCAATAACTTGATGTAAATCCAAATTAGCAATATTAGTATTACAGAAAGTAGATTCCTTATAGAGTACTCAAACTATATCAATACTTGTAACTACACTCACTTCATAGATGACAAAATTGAGCCACACATGATCTAAACATGTTGTCTTCTGGAGCCGAGACTGGAACCCAATGCCTATAGTTAATTAAAGTGAAGAACTATCTGTGGCTAGGAAGAAGCCCAGTGGAGGTTAGAATCAGCAAGAAGTTAGTGATTCTTCAACTTGGGAAGAATGAAAACTTTGAGACTTTCTCCCAGTTGAGAATAATTCTCGCACATACTAATTACTCCAGTTGCTTGGTATTGTTAAGGGGTCTCACTTGAATGTACACAAATAGCTCTCAAGTACTCACTAGTATCTGTGCTTCCATACATAAGACAGCTAGTTAGTAAGAAACAGATTGCACCAGGTACTATGCTGGTGGCCTTGTGTGGAACCCAATCATTCACCTATCAGGATGCCATTCCCCCCATTACCGCTAACCTAGTTGAAAAGACAAGACAGACGTGCAAAGTTAGAGACAGTTTAAGATTTAGATACTGGGTAAAGAGAACAGAAACTATAAAACACAACAAGCATTTCTTTTTTCTTTTTTTAAGCTACATTCTTATAAATCAGGAGCTGAGAGATTCTCTGCCTGATGCCTCATGGCATATAAGAGGGACATCCCTACCTGCAGCTCAATCCAGGGGTCCTACAGTCCTTATGATTGTACTTTCTGCTCACTCAAGAATCAGCTTTAAAGAAATGACCTTGAATCAGTCCTACTTATAACTCACAATGCATAGCTTATCAGTAACAGATTTCCCACATTGTCTCATGCCTATGACAGATGCGCCCATCAACTCTATAAGTTTACAGATAAAAGCGAGGATGACCCAAAGCCTACAATTCTAAATCCTGTAACCAACATCAGGTTCATGGGTCCTGCCTCCCATTGAATCCACTAACTTAGCCACCAAATGACAACCAGTGGAGAGAAGTAAACATGGGTATGAAGATGCCTCCACTGGGAGGACTACAGTGGGAGATACTATCATCTGAAGAACACTGACAAGGCAGGCGCACATGTAAAAGCATGGTGGTGAGATACAGATACATCAGCAGAGTCAGGAAAGTGAACAATTATGTCATCCCATGGTATGAGAGAGATGTAGTTGAATGGGATGCTGGAAGAGTCTGCTTTAAATTTTGTAGGAGACTGAAGGGTTTATGAATAGATGAACAACATCCCTGACTCAGATTATGATGTTGTGAAGAAAAGGAAAGGAAGCTTGAAAGGCCACTCACAGTGGGCTGGGGCATCTCCATGTTGAAGCTAGTTTTCATATGAGAATACCCATGCATGGTACACGAACCATGACTTTGAGTTTTAAAACGGTGCCTATAAGAGAGTTGGACAACGACTGGGTTGATGTTATCTTTAACAAAAATTCAAAATATATTAATTTTAATAAAAACTATAAATTAAAAATTTGGGTTCAGCTGGGCAGTGGTGGTGCACACTTTTAATCCCAGCACTTGGGAGGCAGAGACAGGTGGATCTGTGAGTTCAAGGTCAGCCTGGTCTACAGAGTGAGTTCCAGAACAGGCCCCAAAGATACAGAGAAACCCTATCTCAAAAAAAAAAACAAAAACAAAACAGCAAAAAAAAAAAAAAATTAGGTTGAAATAATGAGATTATAACTATATGTTGTTACTATTTATAACCTATTCATTTAAAGCCCAATAAACTCAGAAAGTACTTAACCTGTAAAAGCAAATTAAATGATAAATGCTTGATTGTATCTTAGTTCTCCAAGAATATTCACCATCAACTTATTTTCTAAAACTGGTTCATTTTCTATCCATACAAATACAAAATAAAACCATTTAAGATAGTTATCTATCCGAGTTGATATATTAGTTTACAACTCTATATTCAATATCCTAATTTAAATAAAATATTCTAAGTAAATATCTTATTATACAATTAGCCCCCCCCCCCCCTCTCTCTCTCTCTCTGAAACAAAGTCTCACCATGTAGCCTTGTTTGGCCTGGAACTTACTATGGAGACCAGGCTAGTCTTAAAATTACAGAGATGTACCTGCTTCTGCCCACTAAGTTTTGGGAGTAAAGGCATATACCACCATATCCAAAGTAATTATATTTTCTTAAAAAAAAAATACAGACTCTCATTACCATTGAAAAGACCATGATGTTTGGCAACATTAAGATATTTCGACAAAACTACTGAATAAAATGTCCTAAATTTTCTTTATGAACAAAGCCCTGCCCCCAAATGAGTTATCAGCTCCACTTCATGATGAGCATGTGAGCAGACAGTTCCAGAACGAACTGCACGGTTAAGAGGACGTCATACTTAACATCTTAGTGTACAGTATTTGTTTTTACTTACCATTGATCATGAACGTTTTGATGTTGTTATTTTTTACCTAGTTACTGTTAATAGTTGCATAGCTTTCTGTTGCATAGATATACAATTAATGCCAACATTTAAGATATTCCATTGTTTTCTACTTTCATAAGAAATGTTATAATTTCTTACAAATAAATTTTATATACATTTTAAATAATTTTTTAAATATTAATTACTATGAGTATAGCAGCTAGAATAGAGGCAAACACATTTTTAGATTTAAAAAAAAATACTGCTAAATTACCCCCTGGAAAGTTCTCACCACTTAACACGTGTATGATGTATGTATTTGTACACGCCTGTAAGTGGGCAAGCATAGGTGTGCTCACACATGTGAAGGCTAACGGCTGACACTGGCAGCCATCTAGAGCTTTCTGCCTTTTTTTTGAGAGTGTGACTGAACCCAGAGCTCATCAGTTCAGCTACACTGGCAATTTCTGACTCTCGCATGTCACTTGATAGTAATGTCATATATTTGCTAAGCAAGAGGAAGAAGAAACACGTCAACACGATAGTGCTCATACTTAAACTACATATACCT
This sequence comes from Chionomys nivalis, assembly GCF_950005125.1. Classification (NCBI taxonomy): domain Eukaryota; kingdom Metazoa; phylum Chordata; class Mammalia; order Rodentia; family Cricetidae; genus Chionomys; species Chionomys nivalis. Next base: position 61,463,288 of record NC_080092.1, read on the forward strand.
TATGTATATGTACATACTAATTTTGCGAAACAGTCAGATTTTCTTAGATTAATGAAATATGTAAAAAATTATGTATGTTAGAGAGTCTTTTTTAAGTTGTGCTAGGGATATGGTTCAATGATGTTGAGGTCATGGGTCTATCCCCAGCACACCACACACAGAACCCCCCACCAAAACAATAAAACAAAACAAAACCCCCAAATTAAAAATTCTATACTTTAAATGGCAGCTATTTTTTTTACTAAGTGGTGAACAGCCATTACAATAAAATATTTGGAACCTAACAAAAATCAGAAAAGGCCAGCCAAGTAGTGGGACAGAGGTGTGGGCAGGAGAAGCAAACCAGTATGTTAGAAAGCCCAAACCGAAGATGGCTTCTGGCAGTGAGTATAAAGCCCTGTGCTTCCTGGCAGTTTCAATAAAGGGGAAACTTAATGAGTTGCAAGGATTACATGATTCATTAGTTATGTGTAGTGAGACAGGTAACTAAAATAAACACTCCTTGTACTCAGATATGTATGCCCTTTGTGTCTTTAAACAGTCGTTTCTGTTAGGGAAAGAGCAAAAACGAATTGCTCAGCGGCAACTCGATGGCTTTTGTTTGGCGTGTCTGTGCACATCTCCAGCTACACTTGTGACTGTGTGTTTCTTATTCATGAGCCTGCTCCTCTGAGTATGGGGTAGCACGAATATTGTGATTTAGTATAAACATCTATTCACTAAATCCCTTTCCTTTTACTAATGAATGCTTTACAAAGAGTCAATCTCTCAAGCTTGTAGCAATTAAAAAAGAAAAAAAGCAATGAAAATGTAGCCATGTTTCCACCCCCTCCCCCCTTTCCCTGATACCACCTATAGGGGCCAGACAGCGTTGTCATGGAGACAACATCTGTTGGGCTATGAGAGACAGGTCTCAAGAGAGAAGTGTCTGAGAGAGGGAACATCTCAAGTTAAAACAAAAGTGGTGAGGGAAAAACCGAAGCAAGCTGTTTTCCTGACACAGTAGAGACTTAATTGAAAGGTGTATTTAGTCTAAGAGAGAAGAAAATGAAGATTTTTCCCCCACTTCTTTCATCTAACACAGGAAACATTTTCTTTCCAACGGGGAACAGATTTCTTTTAAGTAAATCTGAAGCATATGTACACATCTTGGCATAATTACATTTTAAAATTGGGATTCATACTGATGCACCAAATTGGTTGCCGTAGTAATGAGCTATCACCCAGGCAACGGGTTTGCTGCTCTTTCTGAGAGCAAATCATCTGCATCCAATGTGAGGGAATGGGCTGGGGAAGGGAGGCCAAGGACACTCACTGGGAGAGGGGGAGTGGGCCGGGGGAGGGCAGTAGAAGATACTTGCCGTATCTATGAGAAGATAAGTAAGGGACAAATTGATTTTGACAAGTCATCATTATTTTTCAAATAAGCTTTTATCATTTTAATTCATCAGCTGGGTGGGAGAAGAAGAGTGCTGAGGGTGGCAGGGGAAGCATGCCTTGTGGTTTCAGTGTTAAATTTTTGCTGAAGCATTTTTAGTTTTCTAAAAGGCTGTCATTTGTCAAGGTGCAGATGTGGACACATATTTAATTGAATTAGTTGTTGGATTATATCGTAAATATAAATTTTTAGAATAGGAAGATCAATGACTTGTACATAGAAATATTAATAGCACTGTTTAGGAATATGCAAGATAAGGTTTCAAATTCAGTAGCTGAAGTCTAACTGTTACAGAAGAGAAACACACCTTGGTTTCTTCACTAAGAACACACATCCTTTCCCAGACTGTTTTTGCATTCAAGGATTATTAACAGATGTCCAGCACACGTTCTTGCTGAAGGCCTCTGCTCCTTGGATTTTATTCTGTATCCTGTGCTTATCCCAGTTTACTTAAACATATTGGCCACTTCATATTTAAAACTTTCTGTTTCTTTTCTTCCCTTCCACTCCTACCTGCTTGCCAGTCATTTCCAATTGAATGTCTTCTACAGACCTAAAACACATCATGCCCACACTACTAATATCCTGAAAATATATGCCAGTGGCTACACATTCTCTATCTTAGTAACTCATGATATTAGTTATCTAGGACTCCAACCTGGAAGAATAGGAATCCTTCATTTCTGCCTCGTATCAGCTTCCCATCCCAACAACTCTCACCGTCTGGTTATTTCCTCTCATCTCAGCTACCACTAATGTGACTGAGGCCCTCGTTAGTTTTAGTCAGAGTATACAACAGGCTTTAATTGGCTACTCTGTTTCCCTTTTAATACAGATCTATTTAAAGCCCTCAAACTGACCACAGCACTATCCTCTTACTATTTCCATGGAATATGGCAAGGTACTAGCTGATAGCTCTACTAATACATAAACATCTAACAGCTACAGTTGAGCTTGCAAGAAAGCAATGGGAGGCGAAGGCAGAAGCATTCCCAGAAGCTCATGGCTCTGCCCCCCTAGCCTCACATATGCAGCAGAAAACAACAAAGAAAAGCAACTGAGTAATTTTCAATGTACTTAAAAATGTGCATGCCTCTCCACTGGCCAGGGGGATTCTAACCCCATGGTCCCTGATCGGACTCCAGAGAAACCTCTCACCCCACACCATGCTGCTAAACACATCAAACAAGGGACTGCTGGATACCACGGGCAGGCGGGCACTGTGATGATCTATTTGTGATGAGGAGGCATGGCCTAGCACACCACCAAGGTGACCTGAATGGGACAAGGAGACCTACACGCACGTCTGGGGCTATCCATGATGGGCTCCAAGAAGAAAACACGGACCCACCTGGTACCTTGCAGTACCAGTACCAGCCAGATGGACACTATTAGTGTGAGCAGAGGTATGGTGCACTGGTTCATGGGAGAGAAAGACAATGATTCAGGTCCTGTGGACAGACATATCTGGAGAGATGAGAGAGGAAGGGAGTGGGCTGAGATGGTGAGGGAGTTGAACCCTTGACCAGCAGCGACACACAGGAAAGCTTGTCTTTTAAAACAAAAACAAAAACAGAAAAAAACCCACCAAAACCCCCATCAAAACCAAAAGAACATAATGTGATTATGCTAGGTAGAAAACCAAAGCTACTTTCCAAACAAAGTCAAACAAAACACTCAAAATCAAATCAAGAGCTGGAAACTATGCACAGGAGAGTGTAAGAAACAAATGTTTTAAGTCATGACAAAAACAAAACAAAGCAAAGGAAATCCCCCTCAACTTCCCAAAACGTGTAAATCAGGCTGCCAGCCACAACCAGCACTTACTAATGAGCAACCCTGGCAGGATGGGAGTCTGCTGGGTTCAGGTGTTTTGAGAAGAAAGTCCTGAGTCAGCTCTATATACCTTGTTAGTCAACACTTGCATGCTGGTTGTAAGGCTGAGGGGAAGGCTATGTCTACCTGGCTGCTGTGCTAGCTAGTTATACATCTGGATATGTGAATGAAGGGCAAGAGATTTCTTGCAACATGGGGAGGGCTATTTCAGCCATTCTAACGGCTAGTCTGTATTTGTTATAAGAAAAACAAATTTGAATATTTTTGTACAAGACCTTGTATCTATATTTGTCATAAGAAGTTTATTTTACCCATGAACCTTAGAGTCAGTTAATTTACTTTAGTATCAATAATCTAGCTCTATTAAACTTCAACTGTACAAATTGTCAGTCTACTAGAGATTAAGATCTGTCCTGACTATAAATGTATCTCTTTTTTTAAAAAGACTATTCTTCTTTTCTTTTTGTTTTTTCTTTTTTTAAAAAAGGTTACTTTGGGGGTTTGAATAAGAATGACCCCTATAGGCTCATATATTTGAATACTTTGTACCCAGTTAGTGGAACTGTTGGAAAGAACTATGGCCTTGCCACAGGAAATGTGTCATTGGGCTTTGAGGTTTAAAAGCCCACACCATACTCAGATACCCTCTCCCCATCTCTGCCTCATGCCTATGGATCAGGAGATAAACTCTCAGGTAGCCCTCCAGCACTATACCTGCCTGCTGCTGTGCTCCCTCAGCCCCCACAATGATCATGAACTCTAACCCTCTGGAATCGTGAGTCCCTAAATTAAATGCTTTCTTTTATATGTTGAATTGGTCATGGTGTCTCTTCATAGCAACAGAAAAGTAACTGAGACAGTTAGTAAACAAAATAATGGATTTTTCTGGGTGTTATGATGCATGCCTATAATCCCAGAACTCAGGAGGTGCAGGCAGAGGGATCAGCAGTTCAGAACAATTCTAGTGAGTTTGAGGCCAGTCTTGGCTATACAAGATCCCTGTCTTAAACAAATGAAACCCCCTCCTCAATAAAGCAACAGTCTTTACTATGACATTTTTGTTCATATATGGCATTATATACATTTTGTTCTTATTCACCCCTCCCTTTTCTTAATCCCCCTTGTCCCCTTCTTGCTTTTCCCTTCCTCTTCCTAGATAATCTTCCCCTGCTTTCATGTTGCATGCATCTCCTGCCTTCCTTAAGCTCTATTCCTCCCTTCCCATGGTCTCTTTTCTACTATATTAGTAGAAATACAGTTTCATGTAAAACACAGACCTAGAAAAGCTAAGAGTTTGGCAAACTTTTGGTTCTCCCACCCAAGCCTTTTTCCTCAGCTTGGCCAGGATCCTTTCCTGAGTCCCTTTGGCAGTCACTGCCTATTCCAGAGCATCATAATTTCTCTATCTTACTGGTCTGAGTGCGAACACATTTCTTTTGTGTTGGGCTTCTTGTGCGTGGAACCTGGTCTTGCTCATTTTCACATCCCCATTCAGAAATAATGAGCAAATACATGTTTATTACTCATGAAAAATACTGCGAAGACAGCGCTAGAGGCTACCATCCGGTCAGAAGACAGCGCTAGAGGCTACCATCCGGTCAAAGGTACACTGTGCTTCTCTCAACGTTCAGGCAAGGGCAAGCGCATATTTGTGAGCATGTGCTTTGTGAACACAGCAGAGTAGACAGGCAACAGGGCTGCACAGTAATGCACCGCTTCTGCTCTGTCAGCAGCCACATCTTTCCTATCCCCCACCCAGGGCTCCTGGATCTCTCCTTCCGGAGAACCCATCAGGAAACAGCGCTCATTGACCATGTTTCATTACTGTCGTGTCGGGAGCTGACTCAGGGTCCCAACGTCAGCATTTTCCTCCACTTGCAATAAAAGCACACCTCAGTCCACGTTTTACAGTGAATGATTCAGACATTGCTAGATGTCTACGAAGGCTATTTAACAAGGAACTCTGCCGACTTTACTGGCTCTCTCATCATCACCTTTGTGGCTAGTTTCACAAAAAGTGTGTGAGTCACACCGGTTTTTCCTTGCAGCAGGGAATCCTGAACGACATCACTATTGGGCAAGTGCAGTGTGCGGGTGGGAGGCAGGTTACTGGGTTCAAATTCCAGTCCCAGCATTCATCGTCTGTGTGACTCCATCTAGTACTCAGCCCCTCCGTGGCTTGAGTTTCCTTAGTTACCAAATGGACTTGTCTAAAAGGTTCTCAAAAGGTGTAGGCATTATGTAAAGTAACCGGAAGAGCAGCCATCAGTCAGATACCATTTTAGGAAGCTTTTTGGTTTGTTTGTTCGTTTAAGGGAAAAAAGTATTTTTTAAAAGAGAAATAATGATTTTGCTTTTAGTCTGAGAAATAACAAAGCATGTGGTTGGTTTCACATAGAAGGGAGAAGGCTTTGTTTAGAAGCCTGTAAACTCCACGTGGCTTCCTCTCTCACTTGGCAAAGCTTTACGGAGCTATTTACCTCACAGTAAATTCCTGTGAGGAGGGGGCAAATGGACTGCAGAAACAGCAAAGTCCCACTTAGAAAATGATCCTGTTCAGTCTGTCTTGTGGTTATTTTGCTCAGTTCTGTATACAAATCTTGAAAACCACTTATAATTAACAGCATGTTATTCTCAGTTCCTGAATTTACAATCTTCATTGTAAGCTTAAGTGTTAATGAGCCACCCTTAACTCTTCACAAGATTGTTCTTGTGATGGGGGCTTTATTATATAACCTAACAGGAAAAATGCAAAACATAACACAAATTAACACATAAATGCTAAAGCGTACAGATGAAGTTAAATAATTCACCAAGACAAGCCAACAGAGCAGGCTTTGGAATACACGGGCCACCTTTGAAACTATTCTGTAAAAACACTTATAATCAATACATTATATCAAGGTTTTAAAATATACTTGAACACAGTTCTAAACTGACAGCAGGGTACGTGACAGGCTGCCAGGAACTGTGGCCCACGGTATGTGTGTGGACTGTGCTTTGATGTACAGTGGCGTGCTCTGCTCTCAGCAGGTTTAGGCTGTCTCTGACCATCTGTAAAGTCACGTGCTTCAGCCAACTGGAGATGGCGAGCAGAACAAGTATCAGATGATGACAACCATTATTAATTTAATACGATAAATGCCATCAAATCCTTAGTGTGATCTTGAGCAACAGAAGTAAAAATCACAACAGCAGAAGGTGAAATAACATATACCTAAAACATGCATTGCCTGGAATTGATTTTAAAAATAAAAAATGATTTCAAAGCCAGCCTGGTCTACAGAGCGAGTTCCAGGACAGGCTCCAAAGCTACAGAGAAACCCTGTCTCGAAAAAACAAAAAACAAAAGACAAACAAACAAGATTTGTTGTGTTTGTACACGTGTGTGGACGCACATACCACAGCACATGAGTGGAGGTCAGAGGATAATCCATAGGAATTGTTTATCTTTTTCTATCATGTGAACCCCTGGTTTGAACTCAGATAGTCAAGCTTAATATCATGAGCCATTTCACTGGCCCCCAATTTTTTTGTGTGTATGTTGGAGGTTGAATCTAGAGCCTTGTACAGACAAGGTAAGTACTGAGCTACATTCCTAATTCTTGATTTTTTGACATGGGTCTTCTTACATAGCTCAGGTTTGCCTGAAACTCATTATGTAGGCCGCTTGCCTCAAACTTGTGATCCTCCTGCCTCTCTCTTCCAAGTGCTAAGATTACAACTATATGCTCCCATGCTGAAATAATTATCTTAAAAAAAATGAAACAAAAAAACTACTGGAGACAAAAGGAATCTAACACACACATGCACAGACACACACACAGACACACACACACACAATTAAATGTGAGAGTAGCTGGTCCCATATATACCAAAAGCAAATCCCAGAACAAATTCCATTGTCATTAACACACGTGAAAGAAATTGGGAGAAGATAATCTCACTTCTGTTCTTCATTATTTTGACAAACATACAATTAGTAAATTAAAAGTAAGAAAATTATAGCATAAATAAACTGGAGACACATTATTATGGGGAAACATAATAAAATGCATCACTAAAGCTGACAACGAAAAAGAAAGTGAGCATAAAAGGGAATGATTGCAGAACCTGAGTGATTTTCTAAAGAAAAACTTATTGAGACTGATTCTATAACAGACACAAAATAAAAACAAATCATCATAAAGAACACATAAAAAAGCTAGCTGCCAAGGTGACACATGTCTATAATCCTAATACACTGCAAAATTGAGTATCAGGTTAGCTTGGCCTGCATACTAAACTCATCTCAAGAAAAACACAGGCACAAAAATAAACAAAAGAAAACACAAAGCTTCAACAAAATTGTTCTGTTCACACAAATGCCCCTTCCAGATGGCTTCCTAAGAAAGTGGATCTGAACAGACTACCTTCAATGCCAGTTAGCCTGTTTCAAAAGATCAAGCAAAACCAGTGTTAGATCTAAAATAATACAACAAAAAATTAACAGCGAAGTCATAAGAGATAACTGGGCATGGGTATACACTTTCCCCAGCATTAGGAAGACTGAAGTAGAATGACCATGAAGTCAAGCCTGAGCTACACAGTCAAGTCCTGATCCAAAGATACTAACCAACAAGACAACCACCAACCAATCAGCCCAAACACCACAAACTCCATCAAAGATGAGCACCAAGGATCAAGGGCAACGACATGAAGATCCATGATAGCTGTATGAGAATAGTCAGTGTTTCAGAAAAAAAATCCAAGTTCGCAGACATTCATAAGAAAGAAAACAGAAGTAGACCAAGACGATAAAATGCAACGGGTACAAGAAAACTGCTTGAGGATTAAACAGAAATTTGTAGTCTAGTTTAAAAGTTATTTTCCATTCCAGGCAAAATAAATGGAGACCAACACTTAGAAACACCTTGGCAACTGTAAGGTGTCTGCTTATGATGCAATCATTTACCTAGGAAAACTAGTCAACAAATATGAATTAAGAAATGTTCCACTCTGGATGCAGAAAAACCAACAAAGCCAGTATTATTTTCTACACCAACATTATTATGTAGAAAATATAAGAAACCCATACTAGCAACAAAAATAGTAAAGTATATATGAATTAATCATTGATACTAAGTCCTCTTTTGGTCAAAAGATCAATGAAGATGACTTAAATAAACATACTTTGTACTCATAATGAGGTGATTTCATACTGCACAACTGTTAATCCCTTTAAATGATTCTGTAAATTCAATGCAATCCTAATAAAAATTACTGTTGTGTATAATGACCCTATTACACACATCAAAACTTAAACTGTGGGATAAAGGTCTATATGTGGTCCTTTCCATCTTAGAAAGAAAAGCACAGAAGGTGAGTTTATCCTACTGTGCATCCAGACAGGGTTTCTTCAACAGTTCCTGCTGCTCACCCGAGAAAGTTTTAGATAACTCTTAGGTATATATGTAAAATAGGTTTACAAATCAAACATTTAATAATAATAAACCATGAAGAAATTTCTTTTAAAACAATCCTTTGGAATAAGCAAGTTTTAAAATTTTTAAAAGGATTTATTTATTTACATGTTCATTTATTTATTTATGCACCATTCTACCTCCATGTATGCCTACTCACCAGAAGAGGGCATCAGATCTCATTACAGATGGTTGTGAGTCACCATGTGGTTGCTGGGAATTGAACTCATGACCTCTGGAAGAGCAGCTAGTGCTTTTATCCTCTGAGCCATCTCTCCAGCCCCAGAATAAGTACAGTTTTATCATTTATTAAAGATAAAAGGAAATTTGTATTCTAATGAAATGGACATAGGAGTCAAAGTTCATTTATCAATTTTTGTTATTATTATTATTATTTTTTTTGAGACAAGGTTTCTGTGTGTAGCCCTGGCTATTCTGGAGCTTAAGAGATCCCCTTGCCCCTGCCTCCTGAGTGCTGGGATTAAAGGCATGTGCCTTTTTTAGAGGAAACTCAAGTCAATCATTCAAAGAGCAATTTTTAAGATCAAACATTCTAACATAATACAATTTAAGGATACACTAATTTGATGCATGCTGAAGAGTGAAAGTATGAGAAATATTCTTTGTTTTCTGTAGTTCAACTGTATTTCTGTAAGAGCAGCAAACTTGCATGCAATTTAACACTGCAATTTATAGCAGACGGTGACTTCAAATCAAAGGTGTTTCAGGCAGCATTGGTTGGTGCTGTGATGGCTTGTACAATGCAAGTGGATGCGTCATGCGTCAGAATCAGGGCTGCAGTAAAGTACACAATGCAACATGGGTGAGCCCTGCCTCGAACACCTCAGATTCATTATATATTTAACTCTGAGTTAATTTTTGGTCACTGCATGTTCAGAAACCTTATACTGTCACCAGAGTTTTTGTATCCCCTATATTCAGTTACTTAATCATGTATGGGTTATTATCCACAACTTAAGAAGTTGGGTATTAAGACATATATCAGTAAAATCTGTGTGGCATTAACACAAAAATAGACAAATAGAAAAACTGGAACAGAGCAGAGCACCAGGGAAAAGACTATTGTCAATATGAGATAAAAGTAGGCCCCCAAATCAAAGGGAAGGAGTAGACTTTGCAGGAGGTAGTGTGAAATGTAATGGTCCGCTGACCTTAGCACAACTGATGCCATGTTAGAGGTGCCATTCTGACCTTAAATCCAGGATGCAGATCTGCCAGCTGAGGAACAAAAACCCATTCCATTAAAGACCTAGCCCAGTGTTCTGGGAAAGTTACTAAATCCACTAACCTTGCCTTTAGCTTCCATAATTCTGCTTCTCACTAACTGAAGTGTGACAACCAAGATGTGGTTTTAGTGCATAAAAGACAGAGGGCTGTAAGGCTCAGGGCTGCACGATGTGGGCAAGGTGTCCAGATAGCCACCAGCCAGCAGTAAAGACTAGAGTGTCTGCAGGGTGATCTCTGGGGGACTGACCTTACAACAAGAAGACTGGCTAGCCATATGAAAGAAAACCAAACTGATTCCTATATGAAACACTTACTAGATAGATTCCAAAAGGATTAAAGACCTAAATGTAAGAAAAAAATCCATCTAATTCTTGAGAGAAATATAAGATAATATTTTTGTGACCTAGAAACAAAGGAATTCTCACCAAATGAAATTTAAAAGTCCACAGTATAAAGCAAAACCGAAGAATCTGATTGTGTCAAGTTGATTTTGTTCAGCAAAGCACATTATGGATACATTTTATTTGAGTGTCTATAAAGTAGGAAGATATATTTATAATGATAAGGTAATATGAATATTCAAGGAATTCTTATTATCAAGAAGACGCCAACTTGGAGAAAATGAACAAAAGACCCACAATAGACACTTCATAAGATGTATACTTATACATATATAAAGAGGTTTATTGGAATTACCCCACAAGAGGGGGATAATGTTCCAAACAGACATCTCATGCTAGCAAATAAAAATCTCAGTATCAGGAACAAGCTAACTCTCTTTGAGTTTGCTATAGGGGTCACATAGATCCCCAAGTATCACAAGCTATTACCAGTACTCCTAGTTATCCGCCAGAACTGAACTGTAAGACCCTATTGCGGAACACACTACATACTTGAGTCACAGAACAAGGAGACATCACGCTGGTACTAACTTGGAAGCTTCATCTCTGCAGGTTAGTGTTTACAGTGCTGTAAGGTGCTTGTACAATGCCAGAGAAGAGTTAGCATCAATCTCACCAAGGTGTGAACCCTGCAAGTTATAATAATTCCCGGCCTGACAGTATTGGCCCACTGGTACAATAGTTATGAATGTTATGGAGGTAATCAACAACTTTCTGATTGGATCAAAGGCCTTCTCTATGAGATGGAACTTGTATTTGGCACTATTTAGGGACCAAGAACCTATGGATAGATATGTCACAGGCCTTAGGTGAAAACCCCATACGATTATTCTGCTAAAGAGATACAGTATTAAATTGATCCCTAACATGACTTATTGTTATACTCATACATAGAGTATCTCTCAACCCTCATCAGAAAAACTCCTTGCAGTAGATGGAAATTAACACAAGAGTCTCTTAACTGGTTAACATACAGAAAACAAAAGACTGTGGAGTACTTAACTCTAAATCAGATCACTCCCACCAACGCTCAGGAATCTTTGTAGAAAGAAGTGGCCGTAAGACTGTGAGAGCCAAAGGTTGTTAATAATATCAAGGAAATAGTGTTTTCCAGATCAAACAGGGTAGATGTACATATGAACTTAAAAGATGTGACAGTATGCAGAAGACTCTGCAAGCTCCACCCAAACAAAATTTTAGCACCGAGGAAGGAAGGGAGATACACAATCTTACCACTAGCTGAGGAGCTATTGGCATTTGGTAGCTAGCAGGAGGAGAGTCAGTTTCCTTCAATGATGTGACCTAGCAGACCGAGCACACACCAATGCAGGCTAAGACTCCCTAAGCAACACAAACTGGACTCAACAGGGGAAGGTCAAAGGAAAGGGGGGTAGAAAAGGTGGGGAAGAAGAAGGAAGAAGGAATAAGGAAGGAAAAAACAAGAAAGAAGGAGGAGAAAGGAGGAAGAGGAGGAGGAGGAGAATGTATTTACTGACAATGCATTGTATGAAATTCTCAAAGAATAAAAATATTACAAAAGATATAAATAGGCAATTTACAGGAACCCAATCAATCAACCAATTACTGAAATGCTCAAATTCAACAGTAGTCTGATAAAATGTAGGGAGCAATATCATACGGTCACCCTCACAGAGATAACCAACTGGTAGTGGTTGTACAAATTGGTAGCTGCTCTGAATAGGAACCTGACAGTACTAATATTAATTACATAGAGAGATATGCTATGATCCCGATTCTTCTAGAAGAATGTGATTAAAAAACATATATACATTATATATATGTATATATACATACACACACATACACTTTATTATTTTTTATTTTTGAGATAAGGACTTTTTTTGCGGCCCAGGCTGACCTAGAACTCACTATGTAGTCTAAGTAGTCTAGGCTGCTTTCAAACTTGTGATCTTCTTGCCTCAGTTTCCTGAGTGCTAAGATTACAAGTTTGAGTCATTACACGTTGCTCACACATACAACTTTTTTTTAAGTGGCGGCTACGATGAGAAGACTGGGGTAGAAAGACTGAACACATGCATGCAGTGATGTGTAGTGTAAGGATTGCTCACGGCATGGAATCCACATCTGAGGTAGTATAGTGTAAGGATTGCTCACGGCATGGAATCCACATCTGAGGTAGTGTAGTGTAAGGATTGCTCACGGCATGGAATCCACATCTGAGGTAGGGTAGTGTAAGGATTGCTCACGGCATGGCCGCAAACATATTGGCACAATTTTGAAATGTAGGATTTTTAATGTGCCCTAGGCATGAAACAGCTTTGGCCACCAAGCCAGGCATCAAGCTAGGATGAACAAAGGACTGCCATCTGTTCTGCCCGACTAAGAACACCACCACTACCACCACCAAGGTCTCTGCCAAGGGGGTAAAGTCCAGATTTTTGAAAGGTCCTTTAAGCATTTAGGCTGAGAGAAAAAAATGGTTAATTACAGAAGTGGACCAATTAGATGCCTCACTTAAACACCAGAGGACAACATGTTTTTTGAGTTCTGAAGTTGCATGGCCGAATATGTTCTGCATGTGTGGAGGGAGCAATGTGAGGCGTGTGAAGATCCACAAACTAGACCATCTCCATACATTTCTTGAATTAAGAAAAAACACTTAGCAAAATTTTGAATATACAAAGGCCTCTTGCACATAAAACATGAAGCTACCTTTTGTAGAAAGAGGACAATCCTCACAAGCATCTGGGCACGGAGTTCTTCCAAGGTAAACAACGTACGGGGTGTTCGAATGAAAATTTTGGTCTTCCCATAAGCTACGTCATCCTGAAAGCCACATTGTTCTATGAGCTTCTTGACAGCCTCTTTGTCTGAGGGAAGGTCATGGCTAGGCCAGGTGAATTCAGAGATCATCTTGTACCTGGATGAAGGAAGAACAGGGCAAAAATCAAAGGAGGGAAAATCTGTACGGTCATCTTAACAGAAAGCTTCTCATTGAATCTTTAGCTAACTGTTAAGAGAAGCAAATTTCTTTAGCCTGATGAGATGAGAAGAGAATCTGTTTACTAAAACATTCCTTCCACGATAATAATTCTTACTAAACTGGGAATAAAAGGGACTACCTTCATCTTTGGACGGCTACTCACCAAAAATTTAATAGTAATTATCATCTGCAAGCAGGTGACCCTGGAAGCATCCTCTTTACAGACACGAGACAAGGATGCTTACAGCACGGGTTCTCAGCACACTGCTCTGGGGTCTAATTAGCACAGTGAGGAAGAACAAAACTGACAATGCTTATGAATAATATGACTCTCTTCAAAGGAAGTCAAACGGATCTGTGGACGAACCCTTAAAACTAGGAGAAAATTAAGCAGTGTTAGGTCAACACACGAGAATGACTTTGCATTTCTATGTCTAAACAGCTCCTTGCCATTTGAGTCTGTCACAGAGCAACTCTTTACGCAAGTATAAGACAAAAGTCACATGTCACAACCTCAAAGTGACATTCCACCACTTCTACCACAGTCTGCTTTGTTGGAAGCATTAAGAGCTTCAGCAGACATTTAAGGGGCCACACAGGACATGAGTACCAAGAGGCAGAAGGTAGAGCATCTAAAAATCCTGCCCACCACAGGGATTCCCCCCCCATATCCTAGGCAGCACTAACATGGAGCTAAATTAATTGATTTTTCTCTGATACTGAACCTGAATTTTATAGTAATTTGAGATTTTCTTCTCATTCAGGTTACAGAGTTATTGACTGATGCTCCTTTTAGTAATCACATTTTCTTATTTTCAAACATTTAAATTAATATATATTAGTAGTATAAAAGAAAGGGTTTCACTGAGAAGCTTTCATATTGCATACAGCATACTTTGATCAGTTCACCCTCCCGTTGCTTTCCTTAAGCCCCTTCCTCATCTCCTTCTAGTTTTCCCTTTGCTTTTCTTTTCTTTTTTTTTCTAAATGCATAAGACATTTAATTTTATTTTTATTTCTAACTAAAAGAACAAAATCAAATTATTTACAATGAGCAGGCTACAGGAGACAGAAGAATACTATATTCATTTTCCTGTAAAAATCAGATTGCCAAACCAAATTATTAAGCACAATTAAAATATAATCTTAAACATGAAATAAGATATGAGAATATATAACTCAAGTATATGTGGATTTTATCATAGTTATAGGAAAGTTATCTGCTATTCCCAATTAGAGAAAAGACCTAAGTCTATTCTTCAACATTTTAAAATATAAATCATAACTGGCTTATTTCATGGGTCCACATTCTCTGCCTTTATGTACAATATTGAAGAGGTTCTTCTATTTTTACTTTTTATTTCATGAAACTGTGTCTTGTATTCTTCTCCTATAAAGACTTCTCTGTAACATGGAAAAACACCCTTGGGACATTTTGTTTAAAATGACATAATCCCTTGCTGGAGAATGTTCATTACATTTTAAGATACAGCAATGTGATAATTAGTAACTGATAATGAAGCAATTTATCAACACACTTCCTTTATTTATTTATTTTTGAGACTTCCGATAGTATTCCTAATCCTCAGTGCATCTCAGAACTGGGACATTATTTTGTTTTCTCCCTTTGCTTTTCATATATTTTCTCATCCTAAGACTCCACAGATGACTGAAACAGGAAACACTTCTCTTTATGACTCTGGGTTATTTTACTCAACAGCATTATCTACAGTTCCATCCAATTTCCCAAAAATGACAAGGTGTGGCTCTTCTTTGTTGCTGAATACTAGCCCAGATCTGTATATATTTACCTGCTGATGGGCACCTAGGCTGATTCTCTAGCCCTTTTCTCTGTCCAACTATGTAGTTGAATCATATGCATTTTGTTTCTTGAGAAAAGCCCTTTCTGATCCCCTAGCATTGGTACTAATTTATACTCCCACCACAATGTCTGGGTTCTCCCCCCTTCCACAACCTCACTATTAGTCATTTGTTCTCTTGAGGATAGCTATCAGACTGGGGTGGGATGGAGTGATTTCTGTAATGTTTAGATGGTTTGGTTTTTAAAATATATTCTGTATATTAATCTGTCTGATGAATAGTTAGCAAATATTTTCTTTCATTCTATAGGCTATCTCTTCTCTGCTGTTTCTTTCGCTTCATATAATCTATTTAGTTTTATGTCTTATTCTTTGTCAGTTTTTGTTATTATTTCCTAAGGCTACTATTAGATTCATGTTTAGAACATCATTGCCTGTGACTATGTCATAAATGTTTTCCTTTTCTGAGGTGTGTGCACACACCAGTGTGTGTTTATGTGGGCATCAGAAGTTGAAGTTGGGTATCTTCTTTTATTGCTTTCTATGATATTTTTATTTTTAAAATTAAGGTATCTTGGGGACTAGAGAGATGGCTTAGTGGGTAAGAGCATGCGCTCCTCTTCTAGAAGGTCCAGATTCAATTTCCAGTACCCACACGGAAGCTCACGACCATCTGCAACTTCAGTTTTAGGCAATTCAATGCCCTCACCTGCTCATCATGGGGAGCAGCCATGCAAGTGGTGCACAGATATACCAGTGGACAAAATATCCGTATATATACAGCAAAACATTATCAAGGGTTGGAGAGATGGACCAGTAGTTAAAAGTATGCACTATTCTTCCAGAGAACCTGAGTTCAATACCTAGCAGCCATATTGTTGCTCACAACTATCTGTAACTCCAGTTCTGGGGATCTGATGCCTCTAGCCTCCTCATGCACCTGCATTTAGGTACACAGATTCATATACAGAAACATACACACATTAAGAATAATAAAAATAAATCTAAATTTTTATAAAATAATAAAACGAAGTTTATAAAACTGGAGTTTGCTATTCTATCCAGAATGGCTCTCCAGCCAACTCCCAGGATCCTTGGACTGGAAGCACTGGGATTACAGATGAGCGCAGCCACAATCAGCCTTACGTTGGTGCTCTGTCTTCACTTTGCCAGTGAACCATCTCCTTAGCCTCAGATCTTGTAGTCTGTTGCCTAATTTCAAAGGTTTGGCTCTTATTTGAAGATCTTTGATCCACTTTGAATTGATTTGTATAGGATGGAGGCAGTCTCGTACAAGTGAATATCCAGTTTCCCGGCACCATTTGTTAAAGACAATGTTTGTGGCACCTTTGTCTCCTCAGCTGCACAGAATGAGGTAAGACACTATTTTCTGCGGCTGCCAGTTTCAGTAACTTAAAACAAACATATAAAATGATTAAAAAATGGACCTGATATACAGAATAAGCATTTTAAATAGCCATTAACTATTGTTATAGTTCTCTTGAAAAGTTTAAATACCCTAAAATCTCATCAACATTTGGCCATTTCTTCAGTTTGTTTGAATAATGCTTCTTCTCTATTCTGTCTTTTCTTCTTGTACTGACCTTAGATAGGCCTTGCTTTCCTTACAGCAGCTGGAGATGTGGCTCCTTGTATTGGTCATTATGCCAATCTCCTAACCGTGTAGCTATGCCTACCCAATTGGAATTCATTCTTCTCATTCACTCTAGGCCTCCTTATGTAGCTCAGAGTGGTCTCTAACTCACTATATAGGCTAGGCATAGACATCCCTGATGCTTCAGCCTCCTAATGCTGGGATGGCAAATATATATATCTCCACATCTATCCTGGGATGGCTTTTTAAAAGGCAGCTCAAGCTTCACTAGATTGCCTCTGCATCTTCTTATCATGATTACGAGTAAGACACATCTTCAAGGTTCACTGAGTAGCTCTTTTTTTTCTTTTTGATTCTCTATCTTGGTTGTGCATTTGCTATTTTAAAATTGTTTAGTTTGCTTTCTATTGCTGTGATAAACACTGTGGACGAAAGCAATTTAGCAGAGAAAAAGACTTATTTCAGTTTATACTCCCAGGCAAGGACTCAAGGCAGGAACCCGGAAAGAAGGGCCATGAAGGAATCATCTCCCATAGATGTGGCAACCGGCCAATCTGATCTGACAATTCCTCAATCGAGAGTCCTTGCCAGGTAACTCCAGGTTGTAGCAAGTTGACATGAAAATCAACCAGCACATACATATATATGTTTTTGCAATATTTAAGTATGTTTAGGGTAGGAATGTGGTGTTTAATCTTGAGCCACTGAGATTACTGTATTGGAGATTTATACTTTCACGGGGGGGTGGGATAGAAGTGTGTATGTGTATGCAAGTGTGTATGTGCATGTAGGTCAAGGGATGACTGAGTGTCATCCTTTATCCCTCGCTAATTTTATGAGACAGGATCTCTTTTACTGAACCTGGGGCTTGCCTAGACGATCTAGACTGTCTGGCCATTGAGCCCCTGGGTCTACCTTTGACCCTTCACCCAGTACTGGGGATAAAGATGTATGCACTGTACCCACTTTTGCACAGGTGCAGGGGATCTGAACTCAGGGCCTCACATTTGCATGGCAAAAACTTTATGCCTCATCTACCTCTTCAGCTCCTCAAAGGTTCTTTTTAATCTTTCTATTTTTATATGAGTGTTAGAAATTGTATTCTAATGCTTAGCATTTTTTCTATGCTTCAAATGAACACATAAACACCTTCTGAGTTGAAAGGTAAAAGGTCCAAAAGGAGACAAAGGATAGCTAAAGGTCCCAACTCACAATATGCCTTTTCCCCTTAGCAAGCTTGCTTACTGCTTGGTTACTCCAACCACTCTCATGGCTTCCACCGTATCTCAAGGCAGCACACTCCCAGCACAGGACCCTTTGACAGCTACTGTTCTCAAGATGCTCACTCTGATACTTAACTTCTGCTGACTTTCTGCACATGACAACACTGGAACTGAAAAACTGTTAAAATTTTCTGTGTAATGAAGATGAATTATAACTCTTTCTAATGAAAGAACTAGACACTGAAATCAAGATTCAGAATGAACACATATCCACTCTTGAAAACACTTCTGCCATACAGCCTATAGATTTGCGTGATTTCAACAGGAACAGTGGATCAATTTTAAGCATAATTTTATGATTACTATAAAATTGAATTCCAGTTTTCCGGGCTATTATTCTATAAAGATTTAATCATTCCAGCCAAAAAACATTTCTTCAGTGTGATCTCCCTTGCACACACATGGCTGAATAGTACTGCCATGGAGAAAACTCATCAACACTAGGTTTCTCCTTTTTATAATCTCATATCTCCAACAGGCCCTCTTTCCTTTCTGATGACAAACCTATGGAACAAACCCACTTGTTTTCACCATCTAAAACAGTGGTTCTCAACCTCTGGGTTGAGCCCCCTAGAGTCCCCACCTCAGATCTCCCGCATATCAGGTATTTACGTTATGATTCATAACAGTAGCAAAATTACAGTTATGAAGTGGCAATGAAATAATGTTACGGTTGGGGTCACCACAGCATGAGGAACTGCATTAATGGGTTGTAGCATTAGGAAGGTTGAGACCCACTGATCTAAAAACTTCCCCTCTAACCTCCTCTATCACTTTTTCTTACGCAAGATTGTGCCTCACAGAAGTAGACAGGAACAACTGCATTTTGCTACCAATGAAGCTTCAAGCCTTCCTGAACCTGATATTCCATTATCTTCTGATTGTGTCCCATTGTGACAGGCAAAATGCTTCTGCTCCCATCTTGAGCTGACAGACCTTCCACTTGAGTCTGGGATTCTATCTTGTCTTGCCTCTTCAAGGATGCTTTTGCTACTTTTATATCCCTCTCTCATGTGCCATGGGATTTCCCCTGTTCTTAATTACCCCTACCCATGCACTTTAACCTGTGTCAGGAGACCGCATAGCCTTTTGCAGCTGCTGTTGTCCATTTTCCTCTGTCTCTATGTACAGCAAACACTCCTGAACTGTTAGAAGAACGCGCCTGACTCAACTTCCTTTTCTATGCTGTTCAAATCAGGCTATGACCACTTGCTTCTTTGACTTTTGTGTTGGTAATGATGATAATCACTGTATCAGTAGTGATATGAGTACCAAGTATCTATTACATGCCAGGGACTTGGACTTTTACTTAATACTCACAACAACCATTCAATGAAGTTTTTATATTCATTTTATAGATGCAGAAATAAGATCAAAGAGGTGAAACATATGGTTTAGGTGGGAAGTAAGTATTGCAGCAGGGTTCTACGTAAGACTCCAAATCCATATTCCTCCTTGAATTTCCAGATGGCATAACACGGCTGCTGTATCATCATAATTCTGAGTGCACTCTATCCTTACCTGTGAAGAAACTTCTCATAGGCCTGGCGGAAGGCAAAGCCTGCCCGGCGCACTCTCACGTTCTCCAGCAATCCAAGGTATTCCACCTGATGACGGCAGCGCTCATCATCAAATATCTGTGGGGACTTCTTGTCATTGGGTTTGATGCAACGCACATAGTATGGTTCCTAAAGGAATAAATAAGCAATGACAGAATTCACTGTAGACCTAGACAAAGGATGCTAGCATGCCATCAGTGTCCACGGTATCAAACTAAGACCAGTGTCTTGGATCACTTGGGTATATCTGTGAATGAAGCAGTCTTGGATCACCTGAGTATATCTGTGAATGAAGCAGTCTTCCATTCTGCCCCAATTCAAAGTAGTTCTCATGTAATCACCAGTTCCTATTTTACTGTTTAAGGCTCATCAGAGGTTGTGCCCAACTGTGTTCATAGCAGCTTTGTCATAGCCAGAACCTGGAAACAACCTAAATGCCCCTCGACCAAAGAATGGATAAGGAAAATGTGATACATTTATACAATGGAGTACTACACAGCAGAAAAAAATAACAACATCTTGAATTTTGCAGGCAAGTGAATGAAGCTAGAAAACATCATTTTGAGTGAGGTAACCCAGACCCAGAAAGACAATTATCACATGTATTTACTCATAAGTGGTTTTTAAACATAAAGCAAAGAAAACCAGTATACAAATCATAATCCCAGAGAACCTAGACAACAATGAGGATCCTAAGAGACTTAAATAGATCTAATATACATGGGAAGTAGAAAAAGACAAGATATCCTGAGTAAATTGGGAGCATAAGGACCTTGGGAGAGGGTTGAAGGGGAGGGGAGAAGCAGGGAGGGGAGCAGAGAAATAGGTAGAGCTCAATAAGAATCAATAAAATTAAAAAAAAAATAGAAAAAAAGACTCATCAGAAATAGTAGAAAGGGGTTAAACTAAGGAGCAAATCAATAAAATGTATAAACCCTGAGTTTTGTATATTTACAAATAACTGAAGGAATAACTCAAAAGAAAAGGAAGTAGTAGCTGTGGTAAAGATCAACTGTGATAGAGAACCTTGCGAGTTTAGGTCAGGGGGTCTGAGAGTGCAAATGCTCCCTAATTGTCAGTCATGGTCCTTATATTATTATTACTATTATTATTATTATCATTGCTGTTATTGCATTATTTGTGCTTCTGAAAGAGATTAAACTTTATGGGTAACAGAAATCTTATAAAACCATCTATAGGCATCAGTAAGTCTATGAAAGAGCCCCACTAGAATTTCTCCCTTCGATGCCAATTACATTTTATACCAGGTGTTAGATTACAGCTCCTGTTAAATATAAAGCCATGCTTGGCATAGATCCTGGTACACTGAGGATAATGAATAAATTATCACTGGATGAATCGAAGAGGTCAAATATATCCCACTTGTAAGAATAGCAAGTGTCTTTCTCTTCTCTGAATCCATGATCCACCAGACACACAGATGCACCTTAATTAAGAGAGTCCTACATAGTTACATCAGGTAGTTTAGAGCACTGTGGGAGGGCTTGAGATGGCAAAGGGGAGCAAATGATTTAAGACGTAGGAAAGTTTGACGTGAATTGATTTGGACTTAAATAAATTTTCAATAGAAAGCTTAATTATATGTTTATCATGTTTTCTACACCTCAAAAATAAAGTAGTTTTCTTTCTCTTTTACAAATTCTGCTGTATTAGCTTCCTATTGTTATAGCAGATTATGACAAATTTAGTGGCTTAAGTAATATAATTTTATCACCTCACAGCTGTGGAGGTCAGAAATCTAAAATGGGTTTCAATAGGCTAACATGAGGGTATTGTGGAGTTACTAGTTTCAGAGACCTTGGAGATAGCTTGCTCATCTTTTCTGGTGTGATGGTAAATCTTAACGTTAACTTGATTAGACTGAGATGTAGGAGACTATCTATAGAGCTCGTTTCTTCACTATCTGTGAGGGTGTTCAGCCGGGGCTTGACTGGAACCAAGGGAAAGCAGACCACCCACCGCACTCTACTTCCCGGCTGCCGTGACATGAGCTGCTCTGCTCTGCCTTTCTTATCATATGGAATGAAAACCAAGAGCCAAAATAAAGCTTGCTTCTTTTCAAGTTGTTATGCTGGTTTCTCTGTCACTACAACGAGATATGACCAACATATCCAGCTCTTAGAGGCCCACCTGCCTGGGCCTCCCCTCCATCTTCTCGACAGCAACGGCTAGGTGAATCTTCTTATGTCAGCTCTCTGTTCTCACTCTTTTGCCTCCCTTTTCCCTACCAGAGGGCTCAGTGATTATATACTGAGCCCACTTGGATGTCCTTGGATAATCCCTAATTTTAAGGACTGCTAATAAGATCTTAATTTCACCTTTTCTGTGTAACACAATCACGCGGGTTTCTAAGTTAGGCCATGGATATTCTGCAGTGGGGGGAATCCATGGAATAACAAAAATAAGGCAAATAACACATAATAAAATTCATGGAGAGTAAATTATGCAGCCAATGATTAAATCAGTGAAATCCTAATTAAAAACTCACAACAGTTGGGCTTGGAGGATGTATTGATGTATTGGGTGAATGGTAAAGCCTTACCCCTTGAGGACAGAAAACCACTGTGCTTGGACCTTACTTCCAGCCTTTGACAGCCTTTTTATCTTTTCTTCTGGCTGTTTGTATCCTTCATAATAAAACTGTTATCATAGGATAGCATGTCTAAGTTCAGTGACTCATTCTAGCAAATTATTAAATGTAAATAAGGGCCAAGGGAACTCCAAAAACTGTATCCACGTCATATAGAAATGTGTCTCAGAGACCTCACTTAAAGATAGCATTTGAAATAAAAATCAGTCTTACTAGCAACTTTGCCCTTTAACTTCGTGATGACAACTTTGGCTAGTAGTGTCAGAAGGGAATTTAATTACAAGAGGCCTAGCAGGTATCGGGGGTGGTGCTACCAGGTAGGGCCATTATTCTGCCTAGCATGCCTGTCTTTATTTCAATCTTGCCATCTATGGGAGAGTGAAAAACATGATCATGATATTTGTAGCAAATGCCACTAAGAGGTAGGAGTGTCTGAATCAGGGCTGACTTGCTTTACCAATACAAGACCGCAGAAATAACACTAAGTGACATCTGGAGAGGTATCCATGAGACACATTGCCTCTTTAGCATGAAAACAAGCGAAACACTACATAAATAAAGATATCCAACCATCTAGCCATGCCATTTAAGTGAGATCATCTCAGACTGCCCAGCCCTGGCTTACGGATCTCTGCTTGTTGGGCCCAGAACTGTCCAGCCAACTCACTGAATCATGAGGAATAATAAGCTGTGGTTTTCTTCAGCACTACATTTCAGAGTAATTTGTTATGTATCAAGAGATAACCGATGACCAGGTGGTGGTGGTGCACACCTTTAATCCCAGCACTTGGGAGGCAGAGGCAGGTGGATCTTTGTGAGTTTGAGGCCAACATGGTCCACAGAGCAGGTTCTAGGACAGCCAAGGCTACACAAAGAAACCCTGTCTTGGAAAACCAAAAAAGAAAAAAAAAGAGAAAACTGATGACAGGCATGGTGGCACGTAACTTTAATCCCAGCACTAAGGAGGCGAGTCAAGCAGTCAAGTTTGGCTTCCATATTGTCCAAACAAGATTTATTTGGGCTCATTGATTTTGAAGATTTAGTCCATCTTGGTGGGGAAGGCTTGGTACTGCATAATAGTTCACACACACACACAAAGTATACAGTATATGTTCATATATATACACACAAGTATGTATATATATTCACACACATATACACTCAGGTATATACAGACAATGAAATAAAAAAATAAATATTCAAGAACTAAAAAGGAACTATACAAACGTTAAAGGAGAAATCTGCAAAGTTGCATTATTCATGCAAAGCTGACTTAAAGATAAAAACAATGAAGAAAGAAAGGGGTGTTTCAAAAATAAGAGAAAGATGTGATAGTTCTAACATGAATGAATGAATTCCCAAAACATTTAAAGCAAAGACTGAAAGTCCATGAGGCACATGAGGAGAGGTAGATAAGGTTAGAGACAATATGGTTTTGAATTCACCTTTCAACCAACAAAGAAATTATTAGTAAAGATGCTGTAAAGTTAGACAATATGGAGGTCAAACTTGATCTTGCACAGAATACTGAATATAAACTGTCTTTAATACAAGCAAAACATACATGTACGGTAAATTTAACAAATTTCTAAGAATCAGCATCACACTGAGGATGTTCTTCGGTGAAACGCTGAAGTTAGACATCGAGAGCAACAGAGATAACTAGGAAACCTACATGCTTAGAAATTGAGAAACATACTTCAGAGTGACTCAGAGGTCAGAGTTACATGGTGAATTAGGAAGTGCTTTGAAGAGAATACTCCTGTAGTGACATGACACTGAAGTCCGTGCAAGGCACTGCCTGAGGCGGCGCCTGAGCCGGTACTGCACACAGAAGTGGAATTCCACCAGCACTGAGCAACTGCACACAGGAAGCAGAAACACCATGAGACACTAACTACCAAGCAGCAAGTGGGAAAGCCCTTTCAGCCCGCTTGGTGATGTAAGTCATTGAATAAGGAATCTAGTGGAAATACTTTCTCTATATTTAATCAGCACTCTGTCTCAGTTTATAAATGCCACCTCCTCTCTCACTTATAAATACCAAGACTGACTCAGCCTAAGCAATCCTAAATTTGACAAATTCGGTGTTGTATAAAGGCTAAACTGCCAGAGTTCATAGTGATCTCATTCTCTTAACCTGTCTCCTTAGGTTTTAT
Source organism: Chionomys nivalis (assembly GCF_950005125.1). Classification (NCBI taxonomy): domain Eukaryota; kingdom Metazoa; phylum Chordata; class Mammalia; order Rodentia; family Cricetidae; genus Chionomys; species Chionomys nivalis. Next base: position 61,487,685 of record NC_080092.1, read on the forward strand.
GCAAAAAAAAAATTTGTAAAAGTATGCCAAATGGTGCATTTAAGTAGACATCTATTTGATCTGTTTTGCACACTAATAGTCAAGGTATATTCAAATTCATTTAATAACTTATTGACCATCATCTGTTGGTAGCATTTTACAAAGCTATCAAGAAGTACGAAAGTAGGACCTGGTCTCTGTATTTCAAAGAAACACCAGATGAAGAGAGAAGATAGCACACTTGAAACACTGTGGAGACATGTCCCATGGAGTTCCACTTCTGGGAAATGCTTAGGTAGTCATCAGCCTAGCCTCCTTGATGAGATCTGCAAGATGAATGCTAAAGAAAATACGGGGAAAGACCTCTGGCCAAGATCGGAAGACATCAGTGTAAGACTGAGTGCAGCTGCAGGCCTGCTTCTGGATCCTGCTGCAGACCTTCAGTTGCTGTTAATGAGCTCTGAAAGGCCATAAACACTCAGCTTCTCTTTTTTAGAAAGTCTTTAACATGTCTATGTTCTTAGAAAAGACATTCTCTGGCTACTGAATTTTTGTTATGTCATTTTTACTCTTTGAAGCTAACCTATCTTTTCTCTGACTGCTTTTTAGGGACTTGTCTTGAACCAGGTATGGTGGTACTCACATGTAATCCCCGCACTTGGGAGCTGGTGACAGGAAAACCTGGGGTCCCACATTATTCTCAGCTGTCGAGAGCTCCAGGACAGCCCAGGCTGCATAGTAAGATCCTGTCATCCAACCAACAAAACCAAGCACAAAGATGCTTTCTCTTTGATGTTCTGTCACTGGGTGTCACATCAGATGTCCTTTCATTTTCCCAGCGTGGGGTCTGCTCAGCTTCCGGATTGCCTGGCCTGTAGTGTCTTACAACAGTCTTAGAATCTTGGGCAAATTTCTTCCAGTGTTGCTCTGGTAGTCCTCTCCAGGACACCTGAGTACATGCACGCTGGGTGTTTTCATTATCTCTATTTACCTTAATCTTTCATATCTCTCTCTAAGTGTAATACTAGATATTTTAAAAAAATATTTTCATTACTATTTTTTGTTCAGCTTTATTTCTGTATCTTGTCTAGTTATTTGTTCTTCCTAATATTTCAAGACCCTTCACGAGGTATAGTAAAACATTTTGTATTTTGTATATGTGTGCATGTGTGCCCATGTGCATGCATGCACACACACATGCAAGTAGGCATGTAAAGATTGCCGTAGGGTATTTTCCTCATTAACTTTTCCATGCTCTTTTGTGAGAGCATCTTTCACTGAGCCTAGATCTTATTGTTTCAGTAAGAATGGTTGGCCAATGAGCCCCTGGGACCTACCTGTCTCTGTCCTCCATCACTGGGATACAGAGATGCACCACCACACTCAGATTTTACATGGGTGTTGGGTTCTGAACTCAGACCCTCATGCTTGACTCTAGTGAGCCATCTCCCGAGCTGTGGATTCTATTTGTGATTGTTCTAGTATCAGAAAATTTCATCTGGGCCTGTTGTTTAAACTCACTTTAGCATATGACATCTTGAAGTCACCTAAAAAAAACTTCATTATTTTTTATTTTTTAAAAGATTATTTTATTTTATGTAATATGAGTGTTTTGCCTGAATGTATGTATGTATACATGTGTGCCTGGTGTTCACAGGGGTCAGAAAAGAGTGTCAGAGTCTCTGAAACTGGAATTACCCATGGTTATGAGTCACCATGTAGATGCTGAGAATTGAACCTGGGTCCTTTACAAGAGCAACAAATGCTCTAAATCATTGGACCATCTCTCCAGATGACTCCCCTGCCCCTGCAGCTCCTATTTTCATTGAAATTTTTTTTTTAATGGAAAGTCTTTAAGGTCTGATATCAATGTGATATCTTCAAGGAAAGAATTGTATTTGCTTCTTTCAAAAGTTTGGGGCAATACAAGACCTGGACTACCTTACACTGCTGGACTGAAGCTTTTTCAGTCCACTTAGGCAGTATGAATGTGGGCTGCAAACCTCATCAAAGCTGGCTTATAATTACATATTCTCAAGAAAGATTCACTGCCTTCCGATACTTGATATCCTTTGGCTAAGTGTCAAAGTTTCCTAACAGACAATAGAGGGTTCATTCTATATCTAGATCTGGTCTTTTGGGGATGTAAGTCTTTGAAGGGGAGTGTGTGTGTGTGTGTGTGTGTGTGTGTGTGTGTGCGTGTATGCGTGTGTTGTAGATTATTACTCTACTTTGGGTAAGCCCAAGATTTCAGTTCAAGCACTCAGACCAGAATGCCCACTAACCAGATATTTCAACAAACTTACCAGTTGAAAAATCAGTTTTAAGGCTGTGCTTCCACTCAGTTAATTTACACAGTCCCTGGCTTATACTTTTCTTAATGTCACTAGTTTCTGTTGCATTCAGAGAGTTTATCTTAAAAAACTAAAAAATTATTTTCTATTTCACTTTGAATCAATTTTAACATGTTCCTAGCAAACTAAATTTTAAAATGTGCTAGCAGCCAGTTATTTATAACACACTGACCTCTAGAATTATAGGTTATATATAACAACCTTTCATTCATCATTCTGTTTTTTTAAATCAGTTTTATTAGAAGCTTTGTCTATTTACTAGTTTTTTTTTGTTTCTCTGTCATGGTTAATTTCTGCTATTATATTATTGTCTTCTCTCTTTAGGTTTTGTTTTTTTAGTTTCTCTTCTGGCTCTTTGAGTTGAACTTACCAACTTTTAGTCAACTTTGTTGTTTTATAAAGGTGTAATAAATAGCTCACTTTAATAGCATCCTGTTGTTGACAAATTCTTTGTCAAGCAGTCCCAGATATTTTATAATTTTCACTGTGATATCCTCTTAAATCTGTGACTTATTTAGGAAAGCATTTTAGTTTTAGGTTTTCAAGCATATTAACATGACTTGCTTTGAGGATGTGTCTGTAGTCGCATCATTATGACCTAGCATGTGGTCAGTTCTTGCAAAGTGTCCCATTTACACTTGACAGGATTAGATATTTCCTATTGCTTGGGTACAGAATTGTTTTGATGTATTAGAAAAGGTTGGGATTTGGTTTTCACAGTTCCTGGGTTTGAGGCAGGGTTTCTCTCTGTAGCCAAGTCTGACCTGGAACTAGCTGTGGATCCTTAGCAGGCTTCACAGTTGCAGTCCTCCCGAGACTACAGATATACAGTTATCAGTTTTTGAAAACAATGATTCTTTCACTGGTTAACTGAATAAAGAACCTCCACCATCAGTCAGCTCTTTCCTGTGTCACACGCCTTCCTCCCAGGTTCACTCTCTTCCTACTGGATGCAGCAGGTCAGGGATGACATAGGAAAGAAGCAGAGATGAGAGAACCAGGGCTGCTAACGGCATCCTGGCTGCTAGTTCACGTTTCTGGAAACGCAATTATGCAAGAGGATGGACTATGCTTACATGCTGCCAGCTGAGGCTAAGGAATGATGAAGGGAAGAGACAGAAAGCTAGTGAATAGATGTGTGCTTGCAGCCTACTGTAACCATGGTGAAATACAGATGCAAATTAATTCTTTTAGAAGGAAAATAGGTTTTTTAAAAAAGATAATAACAGAGAAGAAAACATACAATAAAATTACCAGAAGAGGAAGATATAAAGAAAAAAGGTAAAAATAACAAGCCCCAGAATGCTGCTAATTTATCAAACCTGTCAACAGAGCAGTTAGGAGCAGAAATCTGTTCTTTTAAGGGAGGAAAACAGAACCCATACTTAAAAATAAAATGGAAAAATAGCCAGATTCAAGTTATCAGACAACATTAGAATCAAAGCAACAGCAAAAGTTAGGAATCACTGCCATTAATTATTTGTGTAGTCCAACCATTTAAAGCGATGTAAAGATAAAATTTAAGCTAAACTCTTGTTTAGACTCCTTCTGGCCGTTTACTATTCAAACATAACACATGGACGGATGGTGTATGACTATAGTTCCATCCAACTGTTTCTGACTCCAGTCCCTCCCCACTCTGGCCATGCCCTGCCTTCTGGCACAGGATTCAGTTTATTTTCTAGGCACAATATACCACACATATAGTTGAAACCCTTGGCAGTTTCCCCCTCGATCTTAACGGTAGAATGAAAAGTTCAAATTTAAGAAAGGAACTCATCTGAGATACAAATAATTATTTTACTCATTTTTTTTAAAAGCAAGAATAAAAATTCTATTGTTCAATTTGAATATATACTGTTCAACTTAATTAAGAATAATTACCTAAAAAGTAAGTCACACATGCATTCTTCACAATGTATGTCAAGAGAGAACCTATGAATTAAAAAGGATATTTAGAAAATAAAATAATTACCTTTGAAGCAAGGTTGTCTACTAAAGCAATCATAGAATTCTTAAACAAGGTAGCAGCAGTCAGAGGTCGCTTGGTCACCTCTGTAATGCTCAGTTTGCCTTCGGGCCACATATTCTTTAGCACAGGATTTGAACTGAGAAACACAGAAAGAATAATTCAAAGATCGCATTAAATAAGGTGGAAAAAAAGGCCAATTAGTTTGCCAAGCTGTGTCCTGGGAATCACTGCACTGTAGATGGAATTCACAAAGCCTAGCTGGAAAAACAGTTTCATCCAAAAAACTATTATATAATGACCAATAGTGTACCACAGAAAACTTCCAACTGTAGCACCTTAAAAACTTGTTTAAACCAGACGGTGGTGGAGCACGCCTTCAATCCCAGCACTCAGGGGGGCAGAGGCAGATGGATCTCTGTGAGTTTGAGGCCATCCTGGTCTACAGAGAGAGTTCCAGGACAGCCAGAGCTACAGAGCTATACAGAGAAACTCTGTCTCAAAAAAATCAAAAAAAAAAAAAAAAAAAAGGACTTCTTTAAAGTGACATCCATGTAGATCTCTTGCATAGTTAATGTGGCTCTTACAATACACACACACACATATCTTATTTTATATATATATATATATATGTTTGTAAAATGCAGATTTTTTTTTTTTTTTTTTTTTTTTTTTTTTTTTATTTATTTTTTTATTCTTTTTTAATTAAAATTTCCACCTGCTCCCCGTTTCCCATTTCCCTCCCCTCCTCCCAAATATTGCCCCCTCCCCCCACTCCCCTCCCCCTATCCCCACTCCTCTTCTCCTCCCCCCACACCATTCCCCCTCCCTCTCGATACTGAAGAGCAGTCCAAATTCTCTGCCCTGCGGGAAGACGAAGGTCTTCTATCTACGTCCAGGAAGGTGAGCTTCTAAACAGGCTAAGCTCCCACAAAGCCAGTTCATGTATTAGGATTGAAACCTAGTGCCATTGTCCTTGGCTTCTCATCAGTCTTCATTGACCGCCATGCTCAGAGAGTCCGGAATCAACCCATGCTTATTCAGTCCCAGACCAGCTGGCCTTGGTGGGCTCCTAATAAATCAGTTCCACTGTCACAGTGGGTGGGTGCATCCCTCGTGGTCCTGATTTTTTGCTCTTGTTCTCCCTCCTTCTGCTCCTCATTTGGACCTTAAGAGCTCAGACCGTTGCTCCAAATTGAGAATCTGTCTCTACCTCGATCCATCGCCAGATGAAGGTTCTAAGGTGATATGCAAGAAATTCATCAGTATAGGATAGGGTCATTTCAGGTTCCCTCTCCTTAGTTGCCCAAGGTACCAGCTGGGGACATATTCCTGGACACCTGCGAACCCCTCTAGAGTCAAGTCTCTTGCCAGCCCTAAGATGGCTCCCTTAGATAGGATATATACTTCGCTGCTCCCGTATCCATCCTTCCTATATCCCAACCATCCCAATCCCCCGAGCTCCTCCCATCCTCCCCTTCTCATATTTCTCATCCCATTTCCCCTTTGCCCCATGCCACCTCACCCGCAAGTTCCCAGATTTTGCCCTGCAATCTTGTCTACTTCCCCCTCTCCATGCGGATGACTATATGATTTTCTTTGGGTTCACTTTCTTATTTAACTTCTATAGGATCACACATTATATGCTTAATGTCTTTTATTTATGGCTAGAAACCGATTATGAGTGAGTACATCCCATGTTCCTCTTTTTGGGTCTGGGATACCTCACTCAGGATAGTGTTTTCTATTTCCATCCATTTGCACGCAAAATTCGAGAAGTCATTGTTTTTTACTGCTGAGTAGTACTCTAATATGTATATATTCCACACTTTCTTTATCCATTCCTCCATTGAAGGGCATCTAGGTTGTTTCCAGGTTTTGGCTATTACAAACAATGCTGCTATGAACATAGTTGAACAGATACTTTTGTCATTTGATGTGGCATCTCTTGGGTATATTCCCAATAGTGGTATTACTGGATCTTGGGGTAGGTTGATCCCAAATTTCCTGAGAAATCGCCACACTGATTTCCAAAGTGGTTGCACAAGTTTGCATTCCCACCAGCAATGAATGAGTGTGCCTCGTTCTCCACAACCTCTCCAGCAAAGGCTATCATTGGTGTTCTTGATTTTAGCCATTCTGACAGGTGTAAGATGGTATCTCAAAGTTGTTTTAATTTGCATTTCCCTTATCGCTAAGGAGGTTGAGCATGACCTTAGGTGTCTTTTGGCCATTTGAATTTCTTCTGTTGAGAATTCTCTGTTCAGATCAGTGCCCCATTTTTTTATTGGGTTCATTAGCATTTTAAAGTTTAGTTTCTTGAGTTCTTTATATATTTTGGTGATCAGACCTTTGTCTGTTGCAGGGTTGGTGAAGATCTTCTCCCAGTCAGTGGGTTGCCTTTTTGTCTTAGTGACAGTGTCCTTTGCTTTACAGAAGCTACTCAGTTTCAGGAGGTCCCATTTATTCAATGTTGCCCTTAATGTCTGTGCTGCTGGGGATAAACGTAGGAAGTGATCTCCTGTACCCATATGTTGTAGAGTACTTCCAACTTTTTCTTCTATCAGGTTCAGTGTGTTCAGACTAATATTGAGGTCTTTAATCCATTTGGACTTGAGTTTTGTGCATGGTGATAGATATGGATCTATTTTCATTCTTCTACACGTTGACAACCAGTTCTGCCAGCACCATTTGTTGAAGATGCTCTCTTTTTTCCATTGAATACTTTTAGCTCCTTTATCAAAAATTAGGTGTTCATAAGTTTGTGGGTTGAAATCAGGGTCTTCTACTCGGTTCCATTGATCAACTTCTCTGTTTTTATACCAATACCAAGCTGTTTTCAATACTGAGGCTCTGTAATAGAGTTTGAGGTCAGGGATGGTAATGCCTCCAGACGATCCTTTATTATATAAGATTGTTTTGGCTATCCTGGGTTTTTTGTTTCTCCATATAAAGTTGATTATTGTCCTCTCAAGATCTGTGAAGAATTTTGATGGGATTTTAATGGGGATTGCATTGAATCTATAAATTGCCCTTGGTAGAATTGCCATTTTTACTATGTTGATCCTCCCTATCCAAGAGCAAGGGAGATCCTTCCATTTTCTGGTATCCTCCTCAATTTCTTTCTTCATTGACTTAAAGTTCTTGTCAAATAGATCCTTTACTTCCTTGGTTAGGGTTACCCCAAGATATTTTATGCTATTTGTGGCTATCGTGAAGGGTGATGCTTCTCTGATTTCCATCTCTGCTTCCTTATCCTTTGTGTATAGGAGGGCAACTGATTTTTTGGAATTGATCTTGTATCCTGCAACGCTACTAAAGGTGTTTATCAGCTGAAGGAGTTCTTTGCTGGAGTTTTTGGGGTCGCTTATGTACACTATCATATCGTCTGCAAATAATGAAAGTTTAACTTCTTCCTTTCCGATTTGAATCCCTTTGATCCTCTTATGTTGTCTTATTGCTATTGCTAGAATTTCAAGCACTATATTAAAGAGGTATGGAGAGAGTGGACAACCTTGTCGTGTTCCTGATTTTAGTGGAATAGCTTTGAGTTTCTCTCCATTTAATTTGATGTTAGCTGACGGCTTGCTATAAATTGCTTTTATTATATTTAGGAACGACCCTTGTATTCCTAATCTCTCTAAGACCTTTATCATAAAGGGATGTTGAATTTTGTCAAATGCTTTTTCCGCATCTAATGAAATGATCATATGGTTTTTTTCTTTCAGATTATTTATATGATGGATTACATTGATAGATTTTCGTATGTTGAACCAGCCCTGCATCTCTGGGATGAAGCCTACTTGATCATAATGGATAATTTTTCTAATGTGTTCTTGGATTCGGTTTGCCAGTATTTTATTGAGTATTTTTGCGTCGATGTTCATGAGTGAGATTGGCCTGTAGTTCTCTTTCTTGGTTGTGTCTTTGTGTGGTTTTGGTATCAGAGTAACTTCAGCTTCATAAAAGGAATTTGGCAATGACTTCTCTGTTTCAATATTGTGAAATACATTAAGGAGTATAGGTATTAGGTCTTCTTGGAAGTTCTGGTAGAATTCTGCATTAAAGCCGTCTGGACCTGGGCTTTTTTTGGTGGGAAGGTTTTTTATAACAACTTCTAATTCTTCGCGACTAACAGGTCTATTTAGATTGTTCACCTGGTCCTGGTTTAACTTTGGTATATGGTACTTATCTAAAAAAGTGTCCATTTCTTTTACATTTTCCAATTTTGTGGCATACAGGTTTTTGTAGTAAGATCTAATGATTCTCTGAATTTCGTCTGTGTCTGTGGTTATGTCTCCCTTTTCGTTTCTGATTTTGTTAATTTGCGTATTCTCTCTCCGCCGTTTGATTAGTTTGGATAGGGGTTTATCAATCTTATTGATTTTCTCCAAGAACCAGCTTTTTGTTTCATTGATTCTTTGGATTGTTTTCTGTGTTTCTATTTTGTTGATTTCAGCCCTCAATTTGATTATTTCCAGTCTTCTACTTCTCCTAGGTGAGTCTGCTTCTTTTCTTTCTAAAGCTTTAAGGTGGGCTATTAGGTCTCCAATGTGTGCTTTCTCCGTTTTCTTTATGTGGGCACTTAATGCTATGAACTTTCCTCTTAGCACTGCTTTCATAGTGTCCCATAGGTTTGAGTATGTTGAGTCTTCGTTTTCATTGAATTCAAGAAAGACTTTAATTTCTTTCTTTATTTCTTCCTTGATCCAGGTGTGGTTCAGTAGTTGACTGTCCAATTTCCATGAGTTCATAGGCTTTCTGGGGATAGCATTGTTGTTGAATTCTAACTTTAATCCATGGTGATCTGATAAGACACAGGTGGTTACCGATATTTTTTTGTAACTGTGTAAGTTTGCTTTGTTACCGAGTATGTGGTCTATTTTCGAGAAGGTTCCATGAGCTGCAGAGAAGAAGGTATATTCTTTCTTATTTGAGTGGAATGTTCTATAGATGTCTGTTAAGTCCATTTGATTCATTACCTCCCTTAATCCTCTTATTTCTCTGTTAGGTTTCTGTCTGATTGACCTGTCCATTGGTGAGAGAGGAGTGTTGAAATCTCCTACTATTAGTGTGTGTGGTTTGATGACTGCCTTGAGTTTTAGTAACGTTTCTTTTACATAAGTGGGTGCTTTTATATTAGGGGCATAGATATTCAGGATTGAGACTTCATCCTGGTGAATTGTTCCTGTTATGAGTAAAAAATGTCCATCTCCATCTCTTTTGATTGATTTTAGTTTGAAGTCAACTTTCTTAGAAATTAGTATGGCCACACCTGCTTGTTTCTTAGGTCCATTTGCTTGATAAACCTTTTCCCAGCCCTTTACTTTGAGTAGATGTCTGTCTTTGTGGTTGAGGTGTGTTTCTTGTAAGCAACAGAATGTTGGATCCTGTTTTCGTATCCAATCTCTTAGCCTGTGCCTCTTTATAGGTGAGTTGAGTCCATTGATATTAAGTGATATTAATGACCAGTGGTTGTTAACTCCGGTCATTTTTCCTTTCTTTCTTTCTTTCCTTCTTTTGGTAGTAGAGTTTGTGTGTTTCCCTTCTTCAAGTTGTGCTGGTGAAGGGTCATTAGATGTCTGAGTTATTGTGGGCATTGTTGGACTCCTTGGTTTGTGATTTTCCTTCAATTACTTTCTGAAGGGCTGGATTTGTGGCTACGTATTGTTTAAATTTGTTTTTATCCTGGAAAATTTTGTTTTCTCCATTTATAGTGAATGAAAGCTTGGCTGGGTATAGTAGTCTGGGCTTGCATCCATGGTCTCGTAGTTTCTGCAGTATATCTATCCAGGACCTTCTGGCTTTCATGGTTTCCATAGAGAAATCAGGTGTAAGTCTGATAGGTTTACCTTTATAGGTAACTTGACCTTTTTCCTTTGCAGCTCTTAATATTCTTTCTTTATTCTGTATGTTTTGTGTTTTGATTATTATATGACGAGGAGATGTTTTTTTTTGATCCAGTCGATTTGGTGTTCTGTATGCTTCTTGGACCTTCAAAGGAATATCTTTCTTAAGGTTGGGAAAGTTTTCTTCTATAATTTTATTAAATATATTTTCTGGACCATTGAGCTGTACTTCTTCTCCTTCTTCTATCCCTATTATTCTTAGGTTTGGTCTTTTTATTGTGTCCCAGATTTCCTGAATGTTTTGTGATGAGAATTTGTTGGTTATGCTGTTTTCTTTGATGAGAGTGTTTATTTTCTCTATGGTATCTTCAGTGTCTGAGATTCTTTCTTCTATCTCTTGTAATCTGTTGGTGGTACTTGTCTCTGTAGTTCCTGTTCGTTTATTCAAATTTTCCATCTCCATCCTTCCCTCGGTTTGTGTTTTCTTTATTACTTCCACTTCATTCTTCAAGTCTTGAACCGTTTCCCTTACCTGTTTGATTACTTTTTCTTGTTTCTCTTGGTTTTCTTGGGTATCTTTGAGAGATTTATTCATTTCCTCTACCTTTTTGTTTGTAATCTCTAATTGGTTGTGGCAGTTTTTCACCTCCTGTTTAAGGTCCTCTATTATTTTCATAAAATTCACTTTTGAGTCGAATTCTTCTAATTCTTCTGGATTAGGGTGTACACTTCTCATTTCGGTATTCCTGGATCCTGGTGATGTCACGTTGCCTTTCAAGTTGTTGGGGGAATTCTTGCATTGGCGCCTGCCCATCTTTTCCTTCAAATGGAGCCAGGAGAGGCCTGATGTCTTGGACCAGTCTTTGCTGTGACTAACTCTCTAGGTGTATCTCCTCAGTGTAGGGGCAGGAACCGTTCCCTTCCAGATGAACTCCTCAACACCAAAACATGGATGCGTGGTATTCCAATGACCCGCGTAAAGAAGGCCGAATGCAAGGGGTCGGGCGGGGTCGAGTAGAACACAGGCGACACTGCAGTACAAGCTGGAGGTGCCTGCACTCCCTTTCGGGGGTTGCTGAGGCCTGCCCGCTAGGCAGGCACTCACTGCTCTGGTTGGGTAGCCTTAGTGTAGGGGCGTTTGTGCTCTCTACCGGGACCGTCCGCCCCAGGATAGTACACACTCACCCGTCCCGATGAAACTTCTCGGCACCTACACAGGAACTCCTGGATGCCACAATGAGCCAGGGACAAAGGGAAGTAGGGTGCAGGCAGAGCAGGTCCAGGAGATCACAGCAGAGACTGCAGCCCCAGCAGCAGGGGCCCGCTTTCCCTGGCGGGGACCTTGAGGCCTGCCCTCTAGTCAGGCACTCACTGCTCTGGGCTGGTAGCCTTAGTGAAAGGGCAGGAAACTGTTCCACAGCTAAGGACCTTGCAGACAAGGCAGGCTTGGGGGTGGGGGTGGGGGGCGGGTGTGTAGGAAAGAAAGCCTTGCAGCAGGAGCTGGGGGGGGGGCGTTTGTGCTCTCTACCGGGACAGTGCGCCCCAGGATAGCACACACTCACCCATCCAGATGGGACTTCTCAGCACCTATGCAGGGATTCCTGGTGGCCCCAATGAGCCCGGGACCAAGGGAAATAGGGGGCAGGGAGAGCAGGTCCAGGAGATCACAAGCAGAGACTGCAACCCCAGCAGCAGGGGCCTGCTTCCCCTGGTGGGGACCTTGAGGCCTGCCCTCTAGTCAGGCACTCACTGGTCTGGGCTGGTAGCCTTAGTGAAAGGGCAGGAAACTGTTCCACAGCTAAGGACCTTGCAGACAAGGCAGGCTTGGGGGTGGGGGTGGGGGCGGGTGTGTAGGAGAGAAAGCCCTGCAGCAGGAGCTGGGGGAGGGGCGTTTGTGCTCTCTACCTGGACCGTCCGCCCCAGGATAGCACACACTCACCCGTCCCGATGAAACTTCTCGGCACCTACACAGGAACTCCTGGATGCCCCAATGAGCTAGGGACAAAGGGAAGTAGGGCGCAGGCAGAGCAGGTCCAGGAGATCACAGCAGAGACTGCAGCCCCAGCAGCGGGGGCCCGCTTTCCCTGGCGGGGACCTTGAGGCCTGCCCTCTAGTCAGGCCCTCACTGCTCTGGGTTGGTAGCCTTAGTGAAAGGGCAGGAAACTGTTCCACAGCTAAGGACCTTGCAGACAAGGCAGGCTTGGGGGTGGGGGTGGGGGGCGGGTGTGTAGGAAAGAAAGCCTTGCAGCAGGAGCTGGGGGGGGGGGGCGTTTGTGCTCTCTACCGGGACAGTGCGCCCCAGGATAGCACACACTCACCCATCCAGATGGGACTTCTCAGCACCTATGCAGGGATTCCTGGTGGCCCCAATGAGCCCGGGACCAAGGGAAATAGGGGGCAGGGAGAGCAGGTCCAGGAGATCACAAGCAGAGACTGCAACCCCAGCAGCAGGGGCCTGCTTCCCCTGGTGGGGACCTTGAGGCCTGCCCTCTAGTCAGGCACTCACTGGTCTGGGCTGGTAGCCTTAGTCTAAAATGCAGATTTTATATGGCTAAAATGTGAAGACAAATCACTAGCAGGAAAACAGTTCTTGGTGTCATGGCGCATAACAGGAAAGTGAAAACATCTTCTAATAGGTGAGAAATACACAGCTAGGGACATAAACGTAACTGCTCTGTTAGTCTCCTAGCAAAGCTGTCTCCTAGAGCTGGATTTATGAACACATTCGCAGGTAGTGCTAGTGGTTCCAGCACTATATTGACATCACACTAGGGCCACTATGATCCAATTCTAAAATGAACTTCAGGCCAATTCCATGTTGAAACTGCAAATTTGTTATTTGCCTCTGCGGAGATTTTTTTCTCATATAAAAGTGTGTAGTGCCTCGGCTGTGATTTTCTTCCTGTTCCATTTGGGTGCTTTGCACTTTAGTGTAGCTGGGCCTGGACATGCTGCTTCGTTGGCAGAACTTTTGTCAGAATTTTCTCTTACAAATTTGGGGTTAGAAAATGACAATAATTAACACAGGAATCCATTGCTAATTGTGCTTATCCCCCCATCATTATGCCCACCTTCCTTTCCCTTGTGGATAACTGAGCTGGTTCCCTGAAGCATGCAGTGACTTTCTGTTTCACATTTGCTCAACACAATCACCGTGAAGTGGAGGAGCAGATGCTGCTAGAGGGGGTGGGGTGGCGAGATGGGTCTCTAAACCAGACATCACCACCACTGTGCAGTACCAACTACCATCAAAAGAGCTAAAACAACATGAGATCTTTGGTTCATGGACAGTTTGACCACTGAACAATTATATTCCATCATTTCCAGTCACACCCTTATAAAAACGACCACATAAAACCATATTGTTTTTCCTTTCTTTCAGCAAAGAAGTAATTCAAGTGATGGTCCTTCACTTCTGGTGCACAGGGTTCCTACCATGCCTTTCACACACCTACTGAACAGAATTTCTGGAGGTAGAAGGCTGTGCTGTGTGTACTCTGAGAACTCTTACATGTGCCAGAAGAATGAGGACCACTGCCGCTTGTATCTGTGCGGTTTCTAACCCAAATTCTTCCTCTATCCTATTTACTGATGACAGTAACTGGAAACTACTCTCATGTTGTAAGTGGAGGGAAAGAGGAAAACTAAAAATATGGTTATATATCACATTAGGATTGATATTAAAAGAATCCAGAGTCCCTTTAAGAGAGAATTTTAAGGCCAGAAAGTCATGAATACAATATCAAAACCACTGTTTAGAGATCTTAAATACCTGGATAGCCTTCATTTCTCTTTTAGATTTAATTTTATTTATGTGACTATGCATGTGTCTGTGTGAGTGTATATGTCACATGTGTGCAGATGTATATCACTAGAGGTCAGAAGAGGGTGCGAGGTCCTCTGGAAGAGCAGCCAGCTCTCCAGCCCCTAGAATCTATTTTTCTATTTAAAAGAGGAACAAAACTAGAGGCCCAGCACCTATAAAAGGTAAGGCAGATCTTGGCTGAGCAACAAGAGAATGAGTAAAAGTTCATGCACTCGGCAGGCCACCCACCTGCCCCATTCTTCCATTTACAGACAGTGTGCAGTAAGTGAACATACACATTATTTCTGTGTGCATGTGCAATTGTTGGGCTCTAAAGAACTAGAGGTCAAGAGTCACATTAACCTATACAAAGAAAGAAGGCATTCAGGCTTTGGGAGGATGGTCAGCCACAGAAACATCAAAAAGTGTTCATCAGTAAAGGTATCGCGCCTAAATGCCATCTCACTGCAAGGTCTTTCCCATTACAAAGATATGCGCAATAAGCAATAGTGAGCAGACATTTAATCTTTCTACTGCTTTGGAAATGATAAAATGGATTCACCTTGCCCCAGTCCAGTACCATTAACTGTTAGTTTTATCTAAATTCCTTTAGCGCACTGGCTTCTATGGGTAATATTTTTCATTGTCAATTAGTAAGGAAGTTTCCGCTGCTGTTTGCCTTCTAATGCAGGTTTTTCCAATAGAGAAAACAGCCTGTCATACCAATGCAAGTAGCGCACTCTATGTCTTCATTCCGTTCTACCTGGTCCCATGCTCCTAACCTACATTAGTCTACTTCTGCGAGGCAGTGCTCTGTCAGCTGATTCTCTGGGCCATGATAAATGCACAAAGGTAACAAATAAATACCACTATATGTTCATTTTTGGACACAAGTTTGACAGTGCACTGTGACATCACCACTGGTCAAATATGGTTACTTTGTCCCATTTAACATTTTTACAAAGAGTGAAAATGTTAGACTCTGGCAATTGCTCTTCAAACGGGTACGTATTACCTGATAAACTGAACACCGAATCTCTTTTCTGAAAGCCACTTTCTCCCATGCCCCAGCTCTTGCATAGACTTCCTTTCCTATTTTGATGTCTCTATAACTTTCTACTGCTGACAGCTCCGTCCTCATTCTTGGTGGCTTCAGCATCCAACAAACAAGCCATTTTAGAGCAAAAGATCTTGAGAGAATTATTTAAACATTTGGGTCCATCTTTTCTTTTTCTCTTCTCTCTCAAGCCCATGTCAATCAGACATTTGTTTTGCTCACTGCCCAGAAATCAGTATTTTTCAAGAGTCCCATGAATTATCCCTGAGAAAACAGGATTGGTCAATCTTGGCACCATTCCAGCTTTTTATTTGATATAGTTTATCACTGTTTTCTTCTGTTTTTAAAAAAGATTTATTTCATGTGTATATGCCTGAATGTATGTATATCTAATGCATTCAGGGCTTGTGTAGGTCCAGAGAGGGCACTGGATCCCTTGAATTGGAGTTATAAGCAGTTATGAGCTGCCTGGTGTGGGGTCTCTGTAAGAGCAGCAAGTGCTCTTAACTGCTGAGCCATCTCTTAAGCCCCACTTTTTTTTTTTTAACTTTAAAGTACCCACCTCTTCTGATTGAGTCTCTGTGACACTGGATTTCTTGCTTTTCTTCTATCTCATATGGTGCCCTTAGTGTTTCTTTGCTAGGTTCTGCTTTAATTAAAAGTTGGGCCATAATTATTCTGTTCTTTCTGTTACTGTCATTTTTTAACTCTACTCACTTCTTGGATAACTCTTCCGGTCTCATGGTCTAATATACAATCAACAGACTGACATTATAAATAGGTACCAATACCATTTTTCTGGAGATACAATTGCAATTGTGCAATAGCCTATTTGGAATTTTCATTTGGGTGCAGTTTGTACTCTAGCCTACAACATTCAAAACACACCTTGTCTTCCTACATAAGGCTCCAGCATCACATCTGGGTTTTGGCTGTCTATCACTTCATGTCTTTTGTTTGTTTGTTTTATTTTCTCAAGACAGGGTTTCTCTGTGTAGCTTTGGAGCCTGTCCTGGAACTCGCTTTGTAAACCAGTCTGGCCTTGAACTCACTGAGATCTGTCTGCCTCTTTCTCCCTGTGCTGGGATTAAAGGTGTGCGCCACCATTGCCGGCTCAACTCATATCTTAACTCTCCTTTCTCAATATTACCTGGTGTGAGCCCTTTAACCCTCTCTGTCACTGCTAAGCCACAACTGGTCTCCCCAGTTTCACTCTTGCTCATGACTCTGTTCTTTTATACAGTGGTACTAGTGATGTCTTTAGTACAAATCACACTGGATCAATGGTTTCCTCTCTTCATGCTTCGATTCTCATGTTGGCTCACAGACTATGGTTCTGATCCTGGCCACCTCTCTAAATTCACTCCTTACCATTCTCCCATCTCCCTCTGTTTTTTGCATACAAATTTCTTGCTGTTTCTCCTGCTGTCAATACTCTCAAGCTGATTCCTCCCTTGGAGCATGGAACCAGCTGTTCTCTTCCCTCCCTTACCTTATATAGGCATCTCTTGGATGCTGCCTCTAGCATGGGTTCGTTTCTGGTCATCCTGTTTTTAATGCCTCCCTTACACTTCCACTCTTAATCTCTCACCTACTTTTTCTGAAAGTTACTTGTTTATTTATTATGAGAAAAAGCAGTTTCTAAACTGTTTTCTCAGTTGTATCTTAGAGCACAGAAGGATATGTGGCTCAAGAGTATAAAATATACATTCTTTTTTTTTTTTTGGTTTTTCGAGGCAGGGTTTCTCTGTAGCTTTGGTGCCTGTCCTGGAACTAGCTCTTGTAGACCAGGCTGGCCTCGAACTCCCAGAGATCTGCCTGCCTCTGCCTCCCGAGTGCTGGGATTAAAGGAGTGCGCCACCACCGCCTGGCTTAAAATATACATTTGTAATCTACTGAGGAACTATTTAGACCTAAATGCGTGAACAAGTGAATGATGGCCAAGAAGCTTCTTCTCTCTTCCTGAACCGTCTCTCCATACTGTGTTTGAAGTTTCATCCTTGCCTATATTTGTTCTGTATAGCTTTTGTCTTTAGGTGGTTTGTGAGGAAATTCTCCAGCTCAGCGAAAGACTGGGGCTTATTGATGCCAGGCGCCAGTCTGACAATGGAGTGGCTCATACCTCGGGGAAAAGATCCTCTGGTGGGAATCTGTGTATGTAATAGTTTTGGGTGGACCAGAGGCTACTTGGTACTTGTCACCTCTGGCCTGTTTGGGGACCACTGAGTATATTGGTACAGGATACCAGAAGGATGGTGTCAGTAAACAGAGAAGTAGAGGCAACTCAAGGAGAATTAAGGCAAATCTTACTGGTAAAAAGTAGCCCCTACCCCAAGTCTACAGATTTTGTAGTCCTGAGGTCACACACATTTTCATTCATTAAGCATAACAAAGAAGAAAAGTCTGCTAAAAACTCTTAGAATTGTCACACAAAAGCAATCATGTGTATATTCATAGACTATGCGATCTATGTTAAAACACTTAAGGTAAAGGTGATAAGCAATCATACCTGTTATACATGAGACGTTTGAAATCTTGAAATAAAGTGTCTTTATTTTTGTCAATAAAACCAATGACAGAATAGCTAGAGAGAAAACAGAACACATGTATCATTGCCATGTAAGCCACGTTTGAGCTTTTCTAGAAGTGCACAGGCCTTTCTGCTATCAGTTTTGCAATCAAACTTCTAAAAGCTGGTCTACTTAGCTCTGAAGTAAAGGTCACAGACTTCACACGCTAAATAAAAGGGACTCTGCTTCTCGCCTTCAGAAGGAAAGCGGACTGGTGTCCATCATTCTGAGTAAGAGCATCATTTTCTACTGGCTATTGCTTACCTCAACAAGACGACTTCAAAACAGATAGTTGTATTTATCATCCAGCATGCCTAAGATAAAACCAAAACAGCACCATACAGGAACTAATTGTCTCATCCGTGGGGAGGCCAAGTGGCTTGTCTAAGTACCACTCAGTGGTGCAGGGCATGAAAGAGTCCAAGGAGAACTGCAAAGGATGGTGAGAACTGGATAAGCAGAGGAGAAAGGGACTGGCAGATCACGTGGGGCAACAGGCAGAATGAAGGGCTGGATGCAGGCACATGCAGGAGCATCACAGAGAGAGGAGCCCACTCTTTAGAGTCTGGAGGAAGGCAGAAAGTAAGGCTCTGAAACTCCAGCTAAGATGGCAGCTCGTGAGGAGGGCACAAGGCAGGGGAATTATACTGCTGCAGTGACCAGAGAGGCCTCTAGGGGACGCCACCCTGTGTTTGGTAAAAGAGTAACGGGGGTTAGGCTGGGTGACTGAGCCAACAGTAACTGCATGCAGCCTCTCCTTAGCAGTTCTGCGCTCTTGTCTACATTTTCTTTTCGACAATCACATCAACACCTCTCAGACTTCCATCCCTAACCTTTTACTTTACATATTTAATTTTGCAAAACAAAACAAAAAAATATTCCAGATGTGCTGCTCAGAGGGACTTTAAGGTCACCACATCCAAAATTATTCTGTCGCCTGCCTAACCCAGGTCTCCTTCCCAATCCCATCTTGTCATTTTTAACTGAACATTTGAAGCCACCCTACTCTTAATCTATCATTAAACCCACACAGACTGAATTTCAAAGAGTACAGAATAGTGTTCAAGTCTCACTGTGATTTGATCTCAGTCTACTTTTCCAGGCGTTTCTAATCTGTACCATAGAAAGGATACACCCCTGCTACTTCCTGAATATTTTTTCACCACTCTTCCCACTTCTTCCTATAAAAATAATTCCTAGCACCCGAGCCTAGCAGCATCAGCCTCCTGGGGCTTACCACAACACCTAAAAATATTATAGTGTTTTCTTATTCGGAGTTTGTCACAACACTTGCTATGACTCATACGGTGATTATTATAGCCATCTTATGCACACATATGTATATGTACATGTGCTTATATATATATGCTTAAACATACATTTAACCACGCACACACACACACACGTGTGTGTGTGTATCTTGTATGGAAAGCTCCTTGTGGTCAGATATCATGCCCTGTAAAGTATTGTGCATATAGAAAATCACCTATAAAAACCCTGAAGAGGACTGAAGGCTAAAGGAGGAGCCTGAGGCAGTGAGTACAGTTGGAACTCTGGACCAGGAGCCTGGAAGCCTAGCTGCTGCCTCAGTTCTTCCATACACATCGTATGAGACTTTGGGTCAGATATGTGCTTACTCTGTAGATGCTGAGTCCTCTGTAAGACAGGTGGACCTGGGGGCACAGGCCTCTGCCCATCTCTGCATTCACACCACCCTGACTGCCAGACAGTCGTCTATAAGTACGGCTTGGGCTTATTTTAGTGGAGGCATCTGAGTGGTACTTGTCTTTTCTACTGAGTACTCTAGACCAGGACTGGAGTGGTGGGAAACTGTGACATCTTGCAATGATGGCCAGTTTGACGGAGAGTAATAATTTTGAGCCACATTATTTTAAGATTCTAGAATTTTAGTTTAGCCAGAAATAGACATTAAAGTTTCTTTAATGTCTTTTCAGCATTTATAAAGATAATCATTTGCTTTTGTGTTGATTAATCTCTTCTTGTAATGGGTTACGTGGGAAGAATTCCTAGCATAATAAATAAAGAAAAAGGTAGTGTTCTTTAAACAATAAGACAAGGAACGGGGCTTAATGAGGAGTGAATGCATACCAAACAGTGCAGCTGAAAAGTGACCCACAACAACTGACAAGCACATCAGCCTTCCTGGAACTCGGGGACGCTGTCTTCTGTGGTACAGGGATGTGATTATGCTAAAGATCTTCAAAGAAGGAAATAATCCAATAGAAGACTGGGCGGGGGTGGGAAGAAAAGTGACCAGATTCTTTTAACACAGTGGCAGGTGGTTAACCCTCAGGATGGAGCAATGTACCAAGGAGATGGCCACAAGTCAAGGAATGCCCATAGCATCAGAAGGCAAAAAAAGGGCAGATTCTTCCTGAGGGAAGCCTCCAGAAAAGCCCTGCCATCACCTGATTTTGAACTTCCTGCTTCCCAAATTATGATACTACTGAAAACACAAACTTCTGCTTCTGTATTTGTTTCTGTGGTGCTGGTAGCCTGACCTATGCCAGGTGAGCATTTTACCTAATAAAAACATGTAGTTGTTTTTTTTTTGTTTTTGTTTTTTGTTGTTGTTGTTGTTTGTTTTGAGACAGGGTTTCCCTGTGTAACAGCCCTAGCTGTCCTGAACTAGTGCTGCAGACCAGGCTGGCCTTGAACTCACAGAGTTCCATCTGTCTCTGTCTCTTGAGTGCTAAGACTAACGGTGTGCATCAGCACCCCCAGTGCAGCTGTTGTGTGAAGTCACTGGTTTGTGATAGCTTGTTACAGAAGCACCTGGTACCTAATACACCAAGGTAATTTTCACACTGATTGGTACTTCCATGTCAACTGCTATTTTTATTGTAAGGCAATAAAAAATGAAGTTTGTAGGAATTCTATTTCTCAAACACTCTTTGACAGTAATATAGTAAAACCTTTGCTTGTGTTGCTCCCTGTAGTCCTGCACACACCGGGTGCCCTGCAGTTCCCTCTCCCTTGTCTCCAGGCTTTCATTTATGGTGCTGAACTTGCTTGCACACTTCTTCCTCCAGCAAGATTTCTCCAGACTCCTCATTGCTTCCCTAATGCTGTGTGCCTCCCCAGCTGAGTCCTTTCCTCCTCCCTTCCTGTGACTTAGATGTATCTACTCATATTCACTAACCTGCTGGCTTCTTACGGGAAGAACCCATCTTTCCTTTTTTCATAGAGATAAATATCAGTATTTGTTGCAGAACTATTCACACTAGCTAAGTTATAGAACCAGCCCATCAGCAGAAGAATGAATACAGAAAATATGGTTTGTGCATACGATGGATTTTTTCAGTCATAAAGAGGAATGAAATTTTGTCATATGCAAGAAAATGAATACAACTGGAGATAACCATATTGAGTGAATTATACCAGTCTCAGAAAGACAAATATCATGTTTTCTATCATTTGTGGGACTCAGATTTCAGGTACAGATGGCATGAAAATAGAGGTGGGAGTGTCCAGGGGGACAAAGGGAGCTAATAGGAAGATAGAAGGGCAAGTGAGTAGAGGTACAGATCAGGGGGAATATGATTAAAGAATATTATCTATTGGGCAGAATCCATATTACCACATGTCTACCCTAGACTCTAACATGTTTCCAAGGTTTACTGATACAGTGGTTCCAACCACACGGGGAAGTACACCTGGTTACACAACATATGCTCAAACCAAATGTCTGAGGAACAAGGAAGAAATGAAGCTATGCACTTCTTCAAATCAAGAGGATAAATTATACTGTTCCCCACAATGACCCCTCCCAAATAAATCCCCACACACATGAAAAGGAAAACAACCAGAAGTGTTTCAGCCCCATTTTCCGAAGTAAGGCTGCATGCAAATCATCATGCTGGGCTAGGCGCAGAGTAAGATACTCACACCACATCACCTGCGTAGTGCCGGATTCGGAAGTCCCGCTCAAACTCCAGGCTTTTGTCTGAGGCACAGGTCTAAGAGATAAAAAAGGACATAAACTTGAAAAAATGACATTTTTCACGTCTAAAAACACATTCCAAATTAATATGACCAAGCATCACAAATCATGATATCTAGATGAAATCACAGTCCCCTGATTCAGGTCTGTTTAAATACATGGCTGACAAGGTAAAGGCTTCTGACAGAAACCCACACAGCACATAGCACACAGCTGGCCTCCATTTTCTGGCTGCTCTAGCAGTAGACATGGCCAAGAGGCCAGGTCTGGACAATGAATGTAGAAATGTGGCTATGCCATGCCCAGTGTGGTCAGAGGTTGACGAATGATGCCCTTGGATATAAAGGACGGCCCCTAGCAGGTGGGGCAACCAGGCAATGGAAGAAGTATGGTACCCTGAGAAACAGATGTGCAAAGTCTTCTGACACTTAAATCCCTCTCCTCCATGCTCCACTTGGGAGGACCACACCGAGGGCTTCCTATCTGTAAGGCACCTACATTCTACAGCTTCACAATCTACTGTTAAAGAACAAACTGTCTTCCTCACATACATGGAGACTGAAGCTCAGTGAGGTAGGCAGTTGGCATATGATGTTGCCAGTAAGTGGTAGTCCTGGAAAGGCTCCAGGAAACAGAAAGGAACATGTCTTCGTGTACACGTGGCTTGGCTCATCTGCCTGTTGAGCTGGACTCCAGCTTAGGCGTTCTTCATAGAAGAGTAAACTTGAATATCTTCTTATTGAAGGGGACTACTCTAAGAAATGCAGGTTTTATATGGCCTTGGATTTCTTCATGACTTTCTCTAATTTTCTTTGCTACAGTAGCACCTAGACAGGCAGACAAGTAAAAATCTATACAATACCATTTAGTGTGTGGTATAGCACCCCATCCACATGTCATACAGCACATAATCCATCCAGGACAACAGGCTTCAGATACTAAAGGAACAATGTCCAGGAGTTTCATGAATAAAGAATTAGAGGAAATTGGGGGTTTACTTTGCGTCTTTTAATAATTACTCATCTGGAAAAGTGGAGAGTTAAATGAACTATGTATGAGACCAAAGCATTAGCTAGAGAGGACTCGCCAAAATAGATCACGCCCTGCTCACTGGAAGATGTGCTTTACTTTTAACTGTGAGCACGAGGGTTGTGCATTGTGAGTATGGGTGCCAGTAGAGGCCAGGAGAGGGCTTCAGCTGTCCGGATCTGGAGTTAAGGTAGTTGTGAGCTGCCTGACATGGGTGCTAAGAACTGAACTCTGGTTCTCTGCAATATTAGTACACACTCTTAACTGTTGAGTCCACTATCTAGTCTGCCCCTTCACCACCCTTTTGAAAAATCCTTTAATTTGCAAAATTCTTGAAGGAAAAAGACTCAAATCACAAGCCATTCTTATATTTGGATAAACTGCAAAATTGTGATTTTCCTCAACACACAAAAATTATATTTTGCTATATAGTTATTATTTGAAAATGTTTTACGATTGTTTGGATCACGTGATACCTTTAATGCAAAAGGAAGTTTTTTATCCCCCAAATAAAAGCCAGCAATCTTTTTCTTTTGTTTATTTATTATGTATACAGTGTTCTGTCTGCATGTATGCCTGCAGGCCAGAAGAGGGCACTAGGTGATGGTGAGTAACCATGTGGTTGCTGGGAATTGAACTCAGGACCTCTGGAAGAGCAGTCAGTGCTCTTAACCACTGAGCCATCTCTCCATCACGCCAGCAATCTTTTATTTAATGAGACAGTAAGTCTACTTGATCAGTTAGCAGTAGCAAATGATACCTGACTCACCATATACCCCAATAACATTATCTAAGGCATGCAGTGACTTAGAAATCCCGATAGCTTGGCTGTATAATTTCTTTCCTTTATTAGGCAAAAATCCTCAAAAGATGGTTCTGTGGAAGTGACTTGATTGCTGAAGTGCTTGTCACAGAAACATTAGGACTTGATTTACATCCCCAACGATCACATAAAGTTGGGTACAGTGATGTCTGTAACCCCAGTGCTGGTAGGGCAGAGACAGAAGGTACCTGAAGCTTGCTGGTCAGCCAGCATAGCTCAGTCAGGGGGGTCCAGGCTCAATGAAAGACCTGGTCTCAAACATAAACTAGAAGGTCAGTGGGATGGCTCAGTGGGTAAAGGTGCTTGACACAGTGTCTGAGCTTGATTCTTGGAGGCTACATGGTGGAGAGAACCAATTCCTGCAGGTTGTCCTCTGACTTCCACATGTGTGCCAAGGCATGCATATACATGCACACATGCATAAATAAAGGTAATTTTTTAAAAGTTGAAGAGTAATAGAGAAGGTATAGGGCATTGATTTCTGACCTCCACATGCCCACAGAGAAACATTTATTTTGCCTGACCAACTTACTTAATTCAGTTATATAAATAGCCAGGGTAAAAAAAAAAAAAAGAATGATTTGGGGTGTCATTTTTGAGACTTACAGACACCATTTAAATAAAAACAATTTATGTAAGATTTATTTAGTATGACTGTGACCAGTTCAATGTAATTTCACTAACACTGACTGTCTAGCATCTAGAGGGTACAGTAGTAGATGAGTCTCCAGAACTCAACTCAGAGGTGTAATGACAATGGGCATCTCTAAACTCCCTCACAGACAGAAATTTTCCTGGATAAAGGTGCCCTTGAAACATCTTCCTGTGACTTAGGTTTCTTTTTACTTTGTGCAGTTTTGTGCCAGCACCAAGGACTAGAGCTGCCAAACAAGAGGCATTTAATTAGCCCTTTGGGTATAAAGGAGACCTGGCTGAAGGGACTGAGGCCCTTAATGTCAAAGATCAGTCTGCAGGAGCTGAAGATCAAGTCGTAGTCACAAATAACTGGCCGGAGACAAGTGTCAGTCAAGAAACAATTTAAGATGATTTACACCTTCTCTAGTTAATTGTGGAATTTCTCTGTTTGGCTTACATAACTCTAAAGGGGACGTAGTTAGGAAGAAGATTTATTCATGAGACAGTGGCAATGTGCCACAGATTTACAGAGGAACAGAGTGCCTGCCCATTCCCTTCAGCATGTGAAGGAACACGGCTTGCTTTCCTGGCAGTGTCTGGTAACTAGACAAGCTTGCATTTGTGGGGAAGACTGGGGTGATGATACAAACATGAATGACAAACATACTATACATAAGGTCTAGAATAAAAATCTGATAACCACAACTGCCACCAATTATTCTACAGATGTGGTTTATTTGTGACACGTTTAGTCTGTAAAAATGGAGAGTTGGAAGCATACCCAATACACTGAAAGAATGCATTTCTTCATAATAAGAGGGGAGACAGCTAGAATGTCTCACTTTTAGGCAAGTCATGGGGTCTAAAGAATGCAGAGCACATTCCGTATTTTGTAAATGAGGATTATGGTGAAAAGTCAAGGACAAAAGCAATTTCTTATGCCAGAATCATCAGATGCAGGCATAAAATTCTAGCATATGAACAAGGACTCAGCACCTATTGGTTATAAATGACATCATTCTTTCTAAAGACTCGTGTTCATTTTCCCTGCATCTAGCAAATTCACAGTCTTTTGGCTCCCTCTCCTGGATGTTATGATTTCTGTCAGTCTCATCTTTGTATCAGAGAAGTGGAACTTAACCATAGCGATACAACATTTACCAGACATTCATGCCTTTCCCCCTTATTTGGGTGTATATTCTTTTAACTTAATGTAAAGCAATGTTGCCCTGTCAAACAACGAGCAAAGGTTTTATAGCTCATTATTACCTTTCGGCTGGAGAAATGACCATGTTTGCCCAGTTTACTGTTAAGAGCCTCAAGGAACATTCCATCGGTGACTTTGCCAACATTCATACAAGCGTCATCCAGGATTGCAATGATGCCTTTGTGTTGCTGCTCCACAAGGTCCACAATGATCTGGTTGTTGAAGTAATCAATCTGCAGGACAACAAGAAAGCAATGTCCAAGAGAATGGGAACCCCAATGGGCAAGACACACAGGTGTCTCCTTTTGTTTCACAGACTTGTGTAACACTCAAATGTCAAAAAGGCAGACAGTACTAGTGAGGCCAAGCACTAAAATGAGCACACATTTTAACAGAGGTTTCTGACCTACTGTCCTTACGACATGAAGGAAACACCAGGGATGACTGTGGACTAAGGCAAATGTGATTAATTTTTGTCCTACTCCTTCCTGTCTCCCAGCCCTACACCCAATCCCACTCCTTCATTCTGCAAGCCCCCAACCTGTTTGCCACTAATCATGAAACAGTTTCCACTAAGGGCCAGCAGATGACCTGACAATATCATCTGGTGTTCTTCTGACAATGAAATCAAAGTACTCCACAAAATCTGCAGTTCTGCTCACGTGACATGCACTGACAAAAATCCAAAGGAGAATTTCCTCTAGACTTCCCAAAGTTAGAAAGCATAGAAACCTAACACTTTTGAAACTTTTCTGGGAATAATAATTTTAAAAACTTAATTAAGACATAATTATATGTAAAAGATAAAAATAAGTTTTCCACTTGTTTCCATGAAGCAAATGAAGTTAAGAACTTTGGGCTTTTTAGCAACTTCAGTGTATACAAGGTGTAGCCAGAAATCTGCTACCACCTTCCTGCTCTGATGGACCGCACAGAAACTGCCTTCACAGGTCTATCTCAGGCAAGCTCTATGTCATGGAGGCGAGCCATTTATGTGCAAACATTTCAGTACTGTGTGCTGAGATGTCCCATCTCCTGTCAGAGGAACCTAACTAAGTATTGTCTCCACTACCTCTTAAAAGCTCTACAGACTCACGGCAGAACTGGACCCCAGTTTCAGGCTTTCATATCTACAGGCCTATGCCACTTATTTGCTGTGGCTTTCAGCTCCATTTCTAGTCTAGAACACAATGTTCTTTGGGATGAAAGCCTGAAATTACATGTCATTCCCATTCCCACCTCCCAGGTTTTTTTTTTTTTTTTAATACTTTCCTGGTTTGTCTGAATCATTGATTCTCAACTGAGGTTAATTTTGTCTGTATGAACATTTAGTAATGTCAGAAGACAGTTTTGATTGTCATCCTGGGGAATGCTACAGGTGTCAAGGGATGAAGGTCAGGATGCTGCTAAATCCTCTAATGCATAGGATGCCCTACTGCAAAAATTACCTAGCCCGTAACTTTAATTGGGCGGAGAGATCTGTTTTTAAATAGTGATACTGATTGTGCGGAGTTATTGTGTTTTCAGTTGGGGAGAAAAGTTATTTCCACCTTTAGGGAAACATCCTAAAATACACAAATGCAGGAATCTATTACCAGCTGACATTTCAGACATCAGGAGTATAAAAGTAAGTTTTAATGTAGTAAAATTCCAACTATATTCCTAGAAGCCACTGATTTTTGCTAAAGATTCTAGTAACTTTTGGTTTTAAATTTAACAGTGCTTAAAGCATGCTTTCCAAAATCAGGTTCTTCTGGTAACCCGGAATGCCCATGAGTTTTTTATAAGGTATACAAGGAGATAGGAGAGACGTGTCAGGATGGTTTATGGGTATGGAGGTCCTGTGTCACATCCTCATTCCAAATACAGACACTTCTAATAGCAGTTTTCTTGCCTATGCCTGTGGAATCTTAATAACAAACTTTATAATTAAATTTGTTATAAAAATCTAAATTTCAGTATAGTATGTCTATATAAAACATATAATGTATATAATATATTTTTAGAAAGTGTCACATAAACAATTGAATTGCATTTTAACTTTATGAGAGTTCACTAGAATGTCAAGTTTTCAATAGTTAAAATGATCTGTGGGGGCTCCAGAGACGGCTCAGTGCTTAAGAGCACTTACTGCTCTTGCAGAGATACCTGATTTAGTTCCCAGCACCCACACCAGATGGCTTACAACCACCTGTAACTACAGTTCCAGGGGTTCCAATGCCCTCTTCTGGCCTCCACGGCACCTGTAACCATATGGTGCACATATGCATAAATAAAAATAGAAATTAAAAAAAATTGTAAACTTTTAGAAGAGAATGAATCAGAGGGATAATTAGATTTTATGAGCTCCTGATAGGCATTCACACACAGGCCATGAAACAGGTTGTGGAGAAAAACTAACTCTGAACCCATCAACACACTAGATCTACCTTCCAGTACATGGAACACACAGGTGCACAGACATGTATTAATAACACTTCAGGAACTGGATTAGCATAATCTGGACTAGGAAACCTTCCAGAAAAGATGCTCATTACAGCCAAAGTGCTCCCCCTTTTCAAGAAAAGATTACAAAGGGATGGGGAGAGAAGGAATGAGCCCAGACCTATGTGAGAAACCTGTCAATCAATCAAATCAAAATCAATCTTTTTTTTTTTTTTTTTGGTTTTTTGAGACAGGGTTTCTCTGTGGTTTTGGAGCCTGTCCTGGAACTAGCTCTTGTAGACCAGGCTGGTCTCGAACTCACAGAGATCCGCCTGTCTCTGCCTCCCAAGTGCTGGGATTAAAGGCGTGCGCCACCACCGCCCTGCTAAAATCAATCAATCTTAATGCAAAATCCTTATCTGGATCCAATCAAGAAATCGGTTACCATCAACAACAATACAACAACTTAAGAAATAGAAGGTGCTATTAAAGAAATTGTTATTAATTTTTGGGGTGGGGTCACAGAACTATGGTTACAGCCTTTGTAGGAGTATTTATTTCTTAGAGAGATACACTGGAAATCAGAGATGAAGTAACGTGACATCTGAGTAACTCAATGTGACCTGGCACAGGCGAGGAAGGCACAGAGGCAGGAGGAGGGCAACACAGCAGAAATGCCAAGACTGGGTTGAGGGTGCACATAGTTTATATTTCCCTCCTACACCTTTGAAATGTTCTATAGCGATGAATCACAATGCTTAGAAGTCTGAGGATCCGAGGGAAACAGGCTGCAATGCTGGTGCACATCAACATGCTGCTTCTGTCACCCAGGAGCTGGCTTCTGTTCCCTTCATGATACAATCTGTTTCAGTTCTTCCAAACCCCATCAT
The DNA here is from genome assembly GCF_950005125.1 of Chionomys nivalis. Lineage (NCBI taxonomy): Eukaryota > Metazoa > Chordata > Mammalia > Rodentia > Cricetidae > Chionomys > Chionomys nivalis. Next base: position 61,516,241 of record NC_080092.1, read on the forward strand.
CTCCAGGGTTACTGAGCTTTCCAAGGTGTCTGAATTAGACACCACTGCAGCTGTTACTTGTCCCCCTGTCAACTAAGCCTGTGGAGCTTGATATTCTGATTGCTAGAGGTATTCTGATTGTTTGGTTTCATTTTTTTTAAAAGACAGCTCTTACTACATAGCTTTAACTGGTCTCAAACTTGGGATCTTCATATCTTAGCCTCTGAAGTGCTGAAATTACATATGAAATTATACATGTGCCACCACAATCAGCTTCAAAGGATATTTTGGATAAGTATCTCCAAATCACATCTGAATAACAGGTTCTATGATGAGATTCATGGTTAAAAAAACCCCTCACCTTCAGTTATACTGTATATTAAACAACAGGTTTATTCTTTAAAAACTTCACATAACTTCAATCGAGTTATATTTTCTATCTATCTATCTATCTATCTATCTATCTATCTATCTATCTAGTATGTATGTATGTATGTATGTATGTATGTATGTATGTATGTATCTATCTATCTATCTATCTATCTATCTATCTATCTATCTATCTATCTATTCATTCTCTGTGTATCCCTGGCAGTTCTGGAATTTTTTCTGTAGACCAGGCTGACCTCAAACTCAGAGATCTGCATGCCTCTGTCTCCCCAGTGCTGGGATTAAAGGTATGTGCTACTAACACCTGGCTTGGCTTGAGTTACACTTTAAATAGTTATGAGAGGTCGCTGTTTAAATCAAACAACAGGCATCTCTATTTTATAATAATGCTCACAACTCTGGTATATTTTAAATATGTAAAATTTAAGCTAATATAATAAATAAAACTTTATGGCATTCTAATATTTAACATGTGATGGAAGGCAAAGATGTAATTTGAGGCAGACCTGCTACTTAGTATATCACTCTCTCTTTTAAAATGAATATGTAGAAATAAAAATTAGGAAGGTATTGATATGAAAATAATTCTAATATGACATTTCAAGTAGCTTTTTACTGCTACTCTGTTTGATATCAAAGGATAAATACTGCCTTTTATTTGTTTGATGAGTATACAAACAGTTTTATAAACTCAGCAACCAGTCATGGCGGTGAATCGTGTAATGCCAGTATTCATAAGGTGGAGGTAGAATTAGGAGCACAAGATCATCCTTGGTTTCACAGCAGGTGCAAGCCCAGCCTGGGAACCATCAGACTATGCCTCAAAAAAACCAAAGCAAACAAATTACAAAACCTCACAAAAATAAACAAACAATTACAAGAAAATACCAGAAAGTTACAGAAAACCAGTTTTTAAAAGTCTACTCCCAAAATTGTTTTAAAAATACGGATGTCCCAGAAGAATGACTAAGCCTCACTTCTGTCAGGAGCTGGGGGTTCAATGGCAGAGCAGAGGAAGCCCCGGGAGCCAGTGTTTCAGCCATGAGCCCCGGTCGGACCAGTGTCACTTCCATCCATATCTCACGGTACAGTTTGCCTCTGAACATTACAAACATTCACAAAGAGCCACGAGAAGAGAGGTGACAGCAGAAGGAAGAATGTGGAGCTGGACAGGAGCACAAGCGTTCCAGCATTCCGAGAACAGAAACATCAACAGCGGAGAGGTGTCCAGTGCCACTTAGTCCGCAGAGCAGAGGAGAAAACAACGGGAGGTCTGGGCGTAAATTCATCGAATCTAAGTCGAAAGAGTGAACTTTGAGTGATGCCAGACTCTAACGAACAAAAACCAACCAGGAAGTCATGTGGCATCAGCTACACAGCTGACATGAGGCTTCAGGCTGTACCGAACACCAACAGGGCAGGCTCTCAGATTAGAGGAATCACACCCACAGGAGAAGCACAACTGGATTAGCATATCTCAAGGAGGAAGGCTAGGGTCCAGGAGGTTCAAGACCCCAGGAAGGTCGGAGGAATCAAGGTGGGCAGCCCAGGGAGACAGTCCCCATGAGGGTACTCACGTGTTTCCAAGGGATGCCTTCCCGTTGGTACTCTTCTTGCTCCTGCTTCAGAACCAGCTGGATAAACAGCTGCTGCAGCTTCTCGTTGCAGTAGTTAATGCAGAACTGTTCGAAGCTACATGAGATGGAACATGTTAGGCTTAAGTACTGAAAAATACGCAATAGGGTTTTAAGTATCTTACCCAGTTTACCTGTTGTTGTCAAAGATTTCAAAGCCGTAGATATCCAGTACGCCAATAACAGTGTTTTTCCCATGGATCGTGGTGTCATAGTTCTTGACCTCGATGATGTCATTGATGCGAGTTACAATCCAACAAAAAAGGCGTTCGTATATTGCCTGTGAGAGAAAGGACACTGTAAATTCGTGTCTGGGAATGAGTCCCTCCGATGGACTCGGATGTGTCTTCCATCCCTTCTTCTTACTCTTCAGCACACACAGTATCACCTAAGTGGAACAATGAGAAATGTGTATCCCCTATTACAGAAACATCTACACGATATACGCCAAACTGAAGCAAGCAATCAGGATTTTTTACAGAGGTTATTGGCTACTGTTTATATTGTAAGACTATTCTCAGCCGGGTGGTGGCGGCACATGCCTTTAATCCCAGCACTCAGGAGGCAGAGGCAGGTGGATCTCTGTGAGTTCGAGACCAGCCTGTCTACAAGAGCTAGTTCCAGGACAAATTCCAAAGCTAGAGAAACCCTGTCTTGAAAAAGACTATTCTCCTGGCATGTGTGTCTATGCCTCTCTCCGTCAGTGACACATCTGCTCTTCTCACCTCTGGAAACTGTTCTACCAACTCTGAGCTATGCGCAAATGGCCTTGGCTACTTAGGAATTTATCCGCTCACTCACCAAATATTTGCTGAGCACTTAGACACACAGTTTGTTGGAAACAGCACTAAGTCCACACAAAGTCATAGTCTCCGAGGAGTGGAAGGTTAGGGTGACGGAACACACGTACACTGTCTGAGGTGTTTTTTTTTTAATATTTATTTATTTATTATGTATACAATATTCTGTCTGTGTGTATATCTGCAGGCCAGAAGAGGGCACAAGACCTCATTACAGATGGTTGTGAGCCACCATGTGGCTGCCGGGAATTGAACTCATGACCTTTGGAAGAGCAGGCAATACTCTTAACAACTGAGCCATCTCTCCAGCCCCCCTGAGGTGATTTTAAAAAAATTACTATGTGTGTCTGTATGTGGGTGCACGTAGATGCTTTTTGAAGTGTTGGTTTTCCTGATGCTGGAATTACAGGTAGTTTGTTAAGCTGCCCAGATGGGTGGTGGGAATTGAACTGGAGTCCTATGCATGAATAGTATGTGTACTTAACTGTAGAACTATCCCTCCAGCCCCCTGAAGTGACTTCATTCTGTGCTCAGGCAATGGTGTGTGCAGCCCCTGTGGTTAGAAGCAGAAAGGGGAGAAGGACTCAGGAGGCTTAAGAAAAGATGAGCATGCTGGAATAAGTAAAAGTGTCTGAAGATAGCAGAAAACGAGGCAGGGGAGGCACAGTGGTGCCGACCTTGCTGAGGTAGCAACGTCGACTCCCTCATGCCCATAGTTGGTCTATTTCCTTTTCCAGCAGTGATACTCACAGCCAGGAGCTTTACTGAGACATTGATGGCCAGAAAGTCTCCGTTTCTAAAAACCCTTAGCCCACTGCTTGAGAGGTCTGAACACATCCTCACAGGATTTCACTTAGGCTGCAACCCACAGATCAAGTTCAGTCTCACCTTGGCAAAGGCGTCTCTGCCGTAGCTAGCTTCCTGTTCCGTGTGCTGTTTGTCGATGATGTCGCGGCCTGTGGCCACCGTCCGGTAAAGAAGGGCTTTCTCCACCATGTCTGTCTTAGTAGAGAGCAATTCTGCCAGGACAGACACAATCTTGCCATTCTCAATGAGTGGCGTGTCACCATCTACTATAAATTTTACATTTCCCTATATCAAAAATAAAAACAAAAGACACCAAGTCCAGTGAGCTTCTGACCTTGCTTGTACCTACCTTCCTAAACATACATGTCATATGTGAAAACCTAGCACTCTCTTTTCCATACACATGTCTATTCTTCCATCTTAGCATACATTTTTGATAGAGGGTCTGTATTTTTAAGTAGTCATATTTACAAATACTTTTTTTTGCCATTCTGGTCTATGTGCTGGCCTCAGATGGGCTGGCTGGGCCTTGGAGGTCACTTGCAGCCATCTGATTCAGAGGCCATCACCCTTAGGCTTGGTGCTGAAGTCAAGGTCTGAGGATATCACAATACAATGAAATGAGCATAGCCTCTACAGTGGTTTAGAAAACCTCTCAAAATATAAAATAATGAAAAAAATCAGAGTACGTTTTTCAGAACACAAGCAAAATTTTCACAACATAAATTACTTTTGACAAGGAACAAAATCTTCTGGAAGAGTACACTGTATCCACAGGGATACAATGTACTTTGAGAGTCCTTACTCACCAAGTGAAGAATAGCAGCCAGAATTTTATACACAGTTTGAATCTCCTCAGGTTTGAATCCAATTACTTTCATGGCATCGGCGACGACTTTGAACTCTGCAGCATCATTGATGGAGGACTAGGCATGAACATCAAAATCTTAAGTCACAGACATTACACACGAGCACTGATTATAAAACAGAAGTGTTCAGCCAAAGTCTTGATGCCTTTGTAGTAAGTCACTTTGAGGGAAGTAAGTATCAAAATTAATTTGTGGTAGAAACATTGTTTAGATGTATGAGGCCCATTTGTGTTTGAGAGCTGTCACTTAAATAAGCACCATGCACCTTTCTGGAAGCGTCTGTTCTGAGTTGGCTCACAGAATACCATAGCTCTATGTCCCACCGGGGCAATGGCATGGGACTGAAGTCACACATGAAAATGTTGTATGTGGGAATTGTAAAGTGCACGGCTGGTCACTGCATTTGCAGCTCTCTCACAGCTCCTTGCTCTAGTGTAGGCTGGCAACAGTTCTCACACTGTATAATCAGGCTTCTTGTTTCCCAGGTTAGGAAAAGCAGCACCCAGAGCAAAGCCACCAGCAGCAGCCACTTAGCAAGCAGTTCAATAGGACTATACGCTTTTCTTTTTCTCATGTTAGAAGAGTCTGGTAAGTTACAGCTTATACCCAGAGTGGAGGAGCTCCATGGTGAATCTGCAGCCCTGGGAGACATGGCCACCGGACTGGATATACCAGTGTGCCAAGAGATTCCACAGTAGAGTGGCAACTGTCTATTTTACAAGTCTTCCCGGAAGCAGCTCAGGACTAACTCTTTTCTCAACAAGCTGCTCCTCTTGCCAGGATGGTGCCCTCACCTGATGCTCGCTTCCTACAGAAGGACATACAAAGCAAACCTCGAGGAGCACAAGTTCGTGTCCTAGGCACAACCAGGCAAGCTGCTATCCCTGTCAGTGTTTTCTCACTTTCCTCAAAAATTACACACACACACAGAGTAACACATTTCTTTTTTATGATTTTTTAATTGATTTTTATTGAGCTCTACATTTTTCTCTGCTCCCCTTCCTGCCTCTCCCCTCCCCTTCAACCCTCTCCCAAGGTCCCTATGCTCCCAATTTACTCAGGAGATCTTGTCTTTTTCTACTTCCCAAGTAACACGTTTCTTACAGATTGTTTTCTGGTCTATACCATACCAAAAATACTAAAATATCAGATATTGCCATTATAAATTACATGTTGAGATTATAATTCTGTCCCATAAAAGGACATCGCTGGCTGTTTCCCTGACAGCCATTCCTCTGTCACTTCACTAGTGCTAACATAAGATTTGTCTAGTCCTCTTCAAGCTCATCCCTGATTGGCTCGCTCCCAGCTCTGGAGGCTTCACGGTTCTAAACTGATCATGGCCATTATCCTGGATAGTTTATGGTCGACGTGACACAAACTAGAGTTACCTGAGAAAAGGGAACTGCAGTTGAGAAGCAATGACCTGCAGGTGAGCCTGTGGGGCATTTTCTTAACAAGTGATTGACTTGGAGGCAAAGACCATTGTGGTGGCGCCACCTCTGGCCAGGTGATCCCGAGGCATCTAAGAGAACCAGGCTGAGCAAGCCATGGAGAGCAAGTCTGTAGGCAGCACCCCTCCATGGCATGTGCACTGCCTTGAGTTTCTACTCTGGCTTCCCTGGGTGATGGGATACAAGCTGGAAGATGAAATAAACCCTTTACCTCCTCAAGTTGCTTTTGCTCATGGTGTTTATCTCAGCAGCAGAAACCCTGAGACACACATTTTCTTCCCCTTACCAAGTGAGTGGTCAGCCACAGGCATGTGATGCTACTGTGATGAAGGAGGCAGGAGGAAAAGCATATGAGGGTCTGTGTAAAGGGAGGGGCTCTAGGGAGACGTATGTATGTAAGGTGGCAAAGACAGCATTTTTTTTGCAGTGAATACTGGGACTGCTGATGACGTTTTGCAACCACAACAAAAACAGACCAGGAGGCCAAGCCAGTTTACTGAGGGAAGCAGAGCTGTAAGTCTGAAAACCACAAACCCCACCCGGGTCTCTAGCAATGTTGCTGAGGCCCTGGCTATGAGCATTCCAACACTTGCTGTCATACAGAGCTAGCGGAGTCCTTACCATTTTAGGAGACTCTTGTCTGGATTTTCTCTTACCTGTGACCAACAGTATCTTAACTGTACATGATTAATTAAAATACATGTAACACTTTATGAACATTAAAATCAATTCATATTTGTATGAGGGAAGTGATTATACTGTAATATAATAAACATAGGTCTAAGCAGGGTTTATTGTTAATGATTTTGTATATATATATATATACACACACACACACACACAAGTCATTACTAACTATCATCTCTATATGGTAGAATTTAAGCATATATCCTAGGGTTTTTTTTTTTTTTTTTTTGGTGCTTTTTTGTTTTGCTTTGTTTTGAATTAAGTGTATGGGTATTTTGCTTCTGTGTACCGTGTATGTGCCTGGTGTCCATGGAGGCCAGAAGAGAACATAGGATCTCCTGGAGCTGGAGTTACAGATGCTTTTGAACTACCATGTGGGTGCTGGGAATCAAATGAGGGTTCTCTGTAAGACTCTGCAGTGCTCCTAACTGCTGAGTCACCTCTCCAGCCACTGAGCCAGTCTCTTTCTTAGGTTCTGACTAAGAGTACATATTCTTTGTTTTTGTCAGAAAAAAAGAAGGAAAAAGTCCAAATGGAAAACCAATAAAAACAGTACCAAAGATGAATTTTATTTAGAAAGAAGTTAAAATATTAACTTAGTATTAAGATACATGACTTAGACCGAAGTAATTTTGGTAATAAGACCATGGCCTGATTACAAAGGAATAGCTCAGCTACTATCTATAAGTGTTGATTTCACAATCCTCTCTATATAGTACTTCTGGCAATGCTGAGAACGTTGGACCATTGCCTTTTACTGTTTTATTTTCAATTCATTTTCAGTCAAACATTTCCACAAGCCTAAATGCCAAATAATAGAAAATTAACTACAGAACCTAAGTATCATTTATTTCTAGGGACAGCAATAAAAATATTGCTAAGCCAGTAATAAGGGTATAACTAGCTTAAGTGGAATAATAATTTAAATAAAAATACCTCCCACATCCTTTTCTGACTGAGATCTTTTTATGCTTCATCCAGCTAAAATCAAGAGTGCTTTCTCTTGTTTGAGCTAGGTCTGGCTGTGTGGCCCAGGTGGATTCAGCATCTTCTTATCTCCGCCGTTTGGGTACTGAGGTTATATGTATGTGCCACTGTACCCTGCTAGCAGTGCACTTTTTACTACAGAAAAGTTAAAAATACAGAAATGTGGGGTCCAAACATGTATACTTTTACCCCTCCGGAAGCAACAGTTAAAACTGCGACCCAAGCCTTGCACAGCTTCTGCATTTCTACGCCTCGCTTCCAGGGACTAGGGCACCGCATTTACTTCTTTATGCACTCTCATCAGCCAGCACATTGTTAGCCTGACTGTCAGACTAGGAAAAAACTAAACAGGAGCCAGAAGCGGCCTGCAGATGTGTATGCAAGAGCTTGCACACAAGGCAAGGGAAAACATTGGTCCTTCTGAAAGATGAATACAAAGGAAAAATTAGGATAAACGCAATCAATATTTTAAAAAAGTGGGAATCTGGGTGATGGTGGCATAGCGCCTTTAATCCCAACATTAGGGAGGCAGAGACAGGTGGATCTCTGAGGTTGAGGTCAGCCTGGTCTACAGAGTTAATTTTAGGACAGCCAGAGCTACACAGAGAAACCCTGGCTTGAAAAACCGAAAGAAAGAAAGAAAGAAAGAAAGAAAGAAAGAAAGAAAGAAAGAAAGAAAGAAAGAAAGAAAGAAAAGTGGGGAGAAAAAAATCAAAATGCTTTGTAATTTTGTTTTGTCATAGCAACATGCCTTTGGCCAAATCACACCAACTCTTGCGGAGAAGTCATCCTTGTCCTCAGTGTTCTCATGGTTTCAGATAAATTAAGTCAGGTTACATATTAAGAGAAAACCCTAAATAGAGGGAGAGGAACTTTTCTGTTAGAAGACAGCCATGCAAGGTTATTTAGCCAGGTGTTCAGTTCAGTGGTGTTTTTAAATTTAAGTTTAAATAAATCTTAAATTTAAATGAATTTCGGACCGAGAATTTTAAAAGCCAGAACAGAGGACATTCATTTGCCTGAGGGCAACAGAGGGACTGGGTGAACAGCTTGTGTTCCTTCTGCCGCCTCTCCACTCTCAAAGAAGAAACTCACCTTCAGCTGTGCCCCCACGCGGATGTAGTTGTAGGATGAAAGGGATTTCTGCAGGTGTAGGGAGTGCAGCATCTGCTCAGAACCTCCCTGGAGCAGCTGGAAAATATTCAATTTAAATTAAATTGCTGTGATGGCTAATAGGAGTTGTCAACTTGACTGCATCTGGAATCCACTAAAAGATAAGCTGCTGGGTACCTGTGTGAGAGATCTTCTTGATCGGGCTATTTGAATTGAAAAGACCACCCAAATGTGGGCAGGACCTTTTAGTGGCAGTCTAGATAAAAGGAGGTCCAAGGGTAAAGCTTTGCTTTCCATATTTGTATCTTGCATCAACTCAGCCACTTTGTTGCTGCTGCAGCCACAACCACTGCTACATTCCTTTGCTGACACCAGAACTCTGTTTCTTCAAGCTTCCAAGGAAGACCAGCAGTTCCAGGAATTTTCAAGCACCAGACTAGGACTGCTGAGGCACCCAACCTCAGGGGCTGAGCAGCTACTGGGCTCTCAGCCTCTCCAGGCTCCTGCATGGATTGCTGGACTATCCAGAGAGTATCGTGTGAGCCAATCTAAAAAATACTGTTTTAGCAAATATTCATTCTTTTGGTTCTGTCCCTCTAGGGTTCCTCCTGACTAATTCAACCGTCAAAGCAAATACTGATCTCCTAAATGTCAAACATTCTAACCTAGTGGTGATCTAGTTCCTACTCATTTTCTGGGCTTTACACATTTAGGTCCTTCTGTTACATGCTTTGAGGAAATGTTTGGATTTTGTTTTGTTTTGTTGCTGTTGTTATTACTTACAGGTCAGTGGCTTCTGTTTATTAAGATAGACAGAATGTTATACAGTCACGAGGAATATGAAAATGTCTCAGCTCACTCACAACGAATTGGTCTAAAAGGTCCTTGCTTAGAATGTCATCATCTGTAAGTCGGGTCCCTGCCTGAGGTGCTGGCTGCTTAGCAGTGTCACTGTGCCGAATTGAGAAGTCAGCGATGCTGGGGAAGAGCCATCAGCCGACACATGGAGTCCCATGTGCTGAACAGCTTTTCCTCAACTGTCAGTCAGAAAGGAGTGTGACTGATGGCTGTGACTCTCACACAGTGATGGTACTTCTCAATAACTTCACCCAACTGGGATAAACACGGGCAAAAGCTGGAAGTTCTCGAAATAAACAGTTCTTACATTTTATAAAGAAACAGTTTATCTGAAATCTAGCAAACTGTTAAGAGAAACCCAAACAAAGCCATTACCCTTTCATGCTATAGAGCAGGCCTCCAGGAGGGCGCTGCACTGAACAGTAAGTTTTGGCTTACTTCAAATGTGCAGTTATCAGACCTTAAAGGATGATTCTTTTTTTTTTAAACCAAACATACCAGAACTTGAATGGCATTGACGAAAGCAGTTACTTAATCAAACAATGTTGTATTCGAGTGTACTGTCACCATTAACCTCCTTCAAAGACACACAGAAACCAATCTTTTTAACTCAGAGTTTTAAATGTATGATTGCATGTGTGCTTCTGTTGGTTTGTGCACAGAGGTCAGCTTTGGGCGTGTGTCATTCCTCGGGTTCCATTCACTCTGTTTTTTTTTTAAATTGGCCTAGAGCCAGCAATCCCCAGAACTGGCTCTGCCTACTCAGCACTAGGGCTGGATACCGACACCACCAATTCTGCTTTTCTTTTCTTTCTTTCTTTCTTTCTTTCTTTCTTTCTTTCTTTCTTTCTTTCTTTTTTTTTTTTTTTTTTTTACCAACCACAGGTTCAGCAAGCATTTTACCATCTGGTCTTTAAAACTCCAAATATTACTTAATTAGGTCAACAGCTTTTAATAGCAGTCTTGGTTTATATCACTTTGAGTTTCAAAGGTCATATTAACATCACCTTGCTCTCTCTAAGAGAGATGTGCCAAAGGAGGATTATTTAAGAGTTTGTTTCAAGCTCTAATAACATCCCCAAAAGACATTTATTTTTTTTCTGAGTGTTGACAGCATAGAAGATATTTCTACTTTGAATTTATAAATCCTGCTTTTGTTTTTAAATTAATCATATTGCCCTACACCTAACAAGAGCAACACAAACCAAATTTACATTCCCAATTCAGGAACTCTCAAGTACAGGAGTAGCAACTCAATTCAAAAGAAAATGAAATCAACACATCTAGAAGGTGTCAAAGCAAAAGCTTTCATGGCCACTACACTGCTCACTCTCCTTGGAGGAAATGCAGGTGATGCTCAGCCTGGGAGCTTTCAGTTGGCTGAGCACCCACCAGCTCGTACAGTGCTCACAGTGCTCATGGTCTCTTAGGTGGGGTAGGATGTGTCCATGCCTGTACGTAATGTGATCTGCTGTGGAGTGGAGACAAGGAAAGTCAGAGAGCTGTGGGACAGATGAGAGTGCAGCAGAAAGATTCTCAGTACGACTAGGCGAATGACATTCTCTGCATAAGACTGATTACTAACCTGATAGAAAGAATGGAAGCTGCGTTCTCCTGGCTGTTGCACAATCACACGAGACTAAGAAAAAAATATTTTTAAAAAATGGTTAATCTGAAAGTATAGATATAAATGAAACAGAATCAACTTTCTAAGAGAATCTTATATTCATAGTGCATTTTAAAAAATCTGTGGCCAAAGCTCATCAGAGACCGGTGCTTGCTATGGTTTTCCTGGCAGTATTTTGGTAATTCTTTATATTGCTTAAAATGGGGGTTTCTTAACATTCATGAGGAATGAAGCCATGTTTTTGCAACCTGGAGTCTAAAGATAGTATGTGCAAGTGGTAGGAATCTGAGGGGGGAGAATGGGAAGGAATGCTAGGGAGGAACATTCTCAACATTCCCTTGTCCAGAGTCTGCTGGCATTTCAAAGAGCAATGCCTCATATCCTATAATAAAATCAGTCAACATGAGCAGGCCCTAGGGACTCTGCTTAGACTCTCCAAAATGACTGCTCAGCATGTGTGTTCATTCAAAGGATTCTTTTTGATTTAATACGTACACACAGTGGAATCACAAAACATTGTGGAGGAAAGATAGTAGTACTTGATATTTCCTGTTTCTTTTCAGATGACTCTGATAGAGCACTTATTTCCTTAACAGTCAGCCTCGATATCACAGATAATAGAAATTACAGTGCCATAAGATGCTGTGGGGTCACTGGGATAGGGAGCCCTTGAGTGAGAAGCATCAGAGCACAGTTCAAGGTGGAGGTGACTGTGCAGCATGGCTTCACTGGATCGGGAGAAAGAACGCCTGCGTCCAGCTGTAGCCAGCTATAGATATTATACAGCAGTGAGCAAACAGAAACTAAAGGAAGGAAAATTTCAATTTAGTTAAACGCAAACTGGATGGAGGATGGTAACATAAAAGAGTCTAGGTCTGGAAGCTGGGCATGATGGCACACAGTCCTGTAAGCTCAACTCTTAGAAAGCTGAGGTGTAAGTATGGTGGGTCAGTCTTAGCTACACGGGGGAAAAAAGGGTGGGAGGGAGAGGGATTTGATTGGTTTGTGTTAAATCTTACTCAGAAGTTGTCACACATTCTTCCTGTCCCATACAGACCTAATTCTGCATCAACAAAGTCTAACATTTTCTAAGGTGACATAATAAGTCAGTTTTCAACCTGTGGATCGTGACCCTTTTGGGGGTTGAATGACCCTATCACAGGGGTTGCATATCAGATATTATCTACATTATGATTCATAACAGTAGCAAATTACAGTTATCAAGTAGTAATAAAATAATTTTATGGTTGGAGGGGTCACCACAACATGAAGAACTGTTTAAAGTGTTGTAGCATTAGGAAGGTTGAAAATAATAGGCCTAAGCGCTCATAAGAGAACAAAGAGAACAATTTTAACCATGGAAGACAAACTTGAAGAGGGACAACAGGATTAAATACTACTTTAAAACAATAAATGAAAAATTTTACATATATCATTTTAAACATTCAGTTATCACAAGCGTCATCCTAGAAATCTAGCACACTTACCTTTTCCAGCAAGTAGTTATTGATATGGCCCCCAATGGGGTCTCCCTTAAAGTCAAAGTTGATATCCATGTATTTCCCAAACCTGCTTGAATTATCATTACGGTTGGTTTTGGCATTTCCAAAAGCTTCCAAAACACAGTTTGACTTCAGCAACATATTCTTCACTCTAACAAAAATATATCAAAGTTATTATAAAAAATTTCAGAGATGAAGACACTTAAACTGGATAAGCCTTAATTTCATTCTAGTCATGTCTCTTTGTTTCCTTGTTGCTGACAAGACTCATCTTACACAGTCACACCTGTAGGAATAACCTGGCCTCTGACACGACCTCATTAGTGCACCCCTGCCCCTCCCACGAATCCTGCAACGGACTCTTCAAACTGCTGCCCATCAATGACTGTATTCTTTACAAAGGCATGTGTGTAGGAACTGCTTGCTTACAAAGGAAACCATAAGATGATGGCCTGATATGCTCTAGAGAGACAGTAAATTTACATAAGCCTTATCTGCCATATAGAAATGAAAGTAATTTAGTTCTCAGCTAGCTATTCTCCTGGGGTCCAAAAGAAATTACAAAAAATTGATCAAATGTTCACTTCAAATTAGACTGCAAAGTGAAAAAACCAGAAGTGGGAATATGTCACACATTTTTAAAAGGCTTCTTTTGACTGGGTAATCCAGTTATGGTGAAAATGCAAAGTCCACACAGTATCATCAAATCTAAATCCTCTCCCTTGACATCAGACAGCCCCCTGGATTCCAGCCTGTCGAGCTACCTGGGGAGCACAGATGAGCTGTTGAGTGTTCAGTCAAATACTACTCAGCTTCAAAGCCGGCAACCAGCAAAGTACTTTTCCCTCTTAGAAAAGGCAGCAGTACATAAGAAAGCTACACATACCGCTTCATTAAAAAACAAACAATAACCACCCATTTACTCCTTACATATTTACTAAGCAAACCCTGTATGCCAGGCACTGTTCTAAACACGGGTGCCCCACACCGTACAGAACAGCTATGCTACTCATCTGACTGTGAGCCCAGCATAGTGCAGTATGAGGCCCTTTTACATGCGAACCTCACTTTGGCTCCCAGCATCAGTGGGTTATGGTTGTGATAGCAATGGAAAGTTGTGGGTCTACTTTCCAGGGCCTCATTTCACTCAGAGTACAGTTTTTAAAAACAGAGAGCAAGGAACCTGCAGAGGCTTGAAGAATAAAGCCAAGCTGTGCAAATTCCAGCAGCTCTGCTGCTGAGGTTGAAAACTGGCTGGAACTGGAACCAGGACACTTTCAACTATTTCAAAATAGTTTTAATTTTTTTTTAACTTGGTAAAGCTGGAAATTGACATAGTAATAGAAGTAAAGGCAGAAAGACAAAATGCAATGTGAAAATCGAAGCATTTTACACATCATGAAAATGTCTGATGACTGCCAGTTTAGGCTCAGCCCAGTCTGCACACTGCACGAAGCCCAGCCCAGTCTGCACACTACACGAAGCCCAGCCCAGCCAGCCTGTGCTCCTGAGCTCTTACCTTTCTATCTCTGCCCTCTGGCTGGGATTGGTGATGGCAGCGATATACTGCATGATGTACTTACTGGCTTCTGTTTTACCAGCTCCACTTTCCCCTGGAGGAAAGAATTATGAAGGGCTTAACACCATAAGGTAAGCTCATTGTCAACAGAAAAATGTAAACCTTTGGTGGTTATTCATTTAAATTCTATGTGTTGCATTTTCTTCCATCCTCCTCCTCTCCTCCTCCTTCCTCACCCTTCCCGCTTTCTTATTATTTTGTCCTCAGCTCTTCTAATAGGTATGAACATGTCTTAAAAAATGACAGAAGCGGGGGCTGGAGAGATGGCTCAGCGGTTAAGAGCATCGCCTGCTCTTCCAAAGGTCCTGAGTTCAATTCCCAGCAACCACATGGTGGCTCACAACCATCTGCAATGAGGTCTGGTGTCCTCTTCTGGCCTGCAGGCATACATACAGACAGAATATTGTGTACATAATAAATAAATAAATTAAAAAAAAAGACAGAAGCAAAATTATAAATTACAAATCAATATTTAATTAGGGAAAATATATCAAAGAATAAATTATGGTAAACTAGCCCTTAGACTAAGCAATTACTCCTAAGTATAGCCGAAAATAACTAAGGTGCTCATCCAAACAGTAACTACAGCTACATTCATATAACCTTATTTTCTACAGAAAACTTATTTTAGATTTAATGGGAATAAAGCAATTGGTTATGAAAAGTACAGTCAGGTGCTCACACAGGTCCAGAGCCTCTAAAGGCCAAGAAAGGTAGCTTGAATACACGGATTTCTAAAGCCAGTTAAATCCAGTCTCTTAGTATAAAAAAGGAAAGAAAAACTAACGTCTTAAATAAAAAAAAAAAACCCCACAATAATTTTAGTGAAGAAAGGAAGTCACCACATCTGAGACACAAGGTATCATGGAAAAGTGTGACAATGGGCATAAGTGGTTGTAGCGAAGGGGCAGATTTAGACGTTCCATCTACTCATTCAAACACCAAAACTTCACTCACTTAACTTTCTTCCAAGGGAATATTTTTAAATGTAGTATAACCAAATGTATCAATCTTCCAAGGCTTTAAAACTATCTTTTTATAGACTATACTCTGTGTGATGGCTAAAATTGGACTAATAGATTGATAAAGAACTGGATAAAAATAGTCAATTACATAATGGGATTGCTAAAGAGAATGTGCTAGTTCTAATAGAAACCCTAATGAAAATATGTCCACTATACACTGCTGAGTGGGAAAAACTAACTTTGCAATAGCAGTAAACACTTACAATTCTGTATTTTACTCATTTATACAAATGTGTGACTCTATATACCTACACATAGAGAGAAAATATGCAAAAGGACAAAAACTAACCATCTGCTACTTCTAGAATGTTGGGGGACAAGATGTTCAAGCACGAGTGAATGTTTCCCCGTGTCAGACGGGTCCCAGAGGAACCTCCCTGACAAAAAAATACAGCTCTTGCCATTGCTCATGGTTGCTCACTAAGACTTGTTAGTAAGACTCGAGTGCTGAAGATACTATATACTTCAGTCACTAGAGATGCAGAAATCAAGCTGGTGTTGATCTGGAAGCTTTCTCTCTGCTTGCTTGCTTGCTTTCAGAGTACCCCAGGAGGTGCTATGCAGGCTGCTGATACTTGGTGTTCACCAACACTCTTACTCTGTGAACTACAATAATGGCACGATGTTATGGGGGTAAAGAGCTACTATCTGGACTTAAGGCCCACACCAGGAGAGGAAACTCATGTCTGGTGTTGTAAACTTAGCCAAGAACCTGTATGTGGGGAGGTCACAGCCTTAAGGGAATCTGCTAGTATTACTTTAATAAAGGGCAAAGTCTCAAACTGCCTCCTAAAGACTTATCAGTTCTCAACAGAGAAAATCCTTTCTGCAGTGATGGTGGTTAAAACAGAGACTCACAACTGGCCAAGTGCAGAGGATAAGGGTCTGTGCAGGGCTTAACCATAAACAGTGTATCTATGTCACAAAGCTCAAGGGACACGGCAGAAGAATGTCTGGAAGAGTTTAAGAGCCAGAAGCTGGGGATGATTGCTGTGAAACTGTGTCTTTAAAACATGCCAGGGCCCCATACTCATAACTCACAGTACGTAGCTGTGGCTGCCCGCACCAGACCCTGCATGAGATTCATGCCTGTCAACCTAGTACGGATGGGAAAGGAGCTCCCAAGGCCCAGTCCTAGTTGATAGCTGCTTGGGGGAAAGAGCATCAGTTTTTTCAGGGGTCTGATCCTGGTAGGCTGACTGGAATCCTCCAGGGGATGGCCCTACACACACGTGTATAATGGTGTCTAATCAGCTAGATGTGGGTGGGTTATAAACAAAAAGAAGACATGAAGTTCGGAGAAAATGGTGGTGGTGAGAAGAACTGGAAGGGAGGGACTTGGGGTAACAAATAATAAAACACACTGATGAATGATAAAAATACATTGTATGAGAAAAGAGTAAAGCACTTTTTTTTCATTCATAAATTTGTATAACAGATTAACTTTTTAAATTTTTAAAATGTTTTTGTTATTAAAAAACAGTTTAGTCCTGGGCTATAATTCTCTAATTCCAACACTAAGTTATTTAATCTTCTGACCCTTAACATTCTTATCTGTAAAGTAGAAAAATAACTATGCTACATACCACTTATTTTGATAACCAAAATAAAATAATGATTGAAAAATATTTTGAAAAGCACAAAGCCACTAAAGTAAAGGGGCAGTATTATTAGCACCAACAGAGATTCCCACAGTTGAGAGGCATTCTGGGCCAGGGAAAAGGTATTTTCCTTGTCTTCATTTTCCCAGGCAAGATGCTGCAAAGTACTCGGCACTGTGTGCGTGGCTAGGCTCCCATTCTGAGCATGTGGGCTGCAGTGCCTCCTCTCCTCCAGAAGGCTCCGGTCCAAGCTCGGGAAGCCCATTCCGACCTCTGCACAACAGCGCCAACTTCCAAACTCCAGGCTTGCCCCCCACATTTGGCATGGAAGTGCATTGTTTTCTTTGTTTCATTCTGTTAACACATCTGAACTACTTTTGTTATATTTTATTTGGTATTTTTTTTGTGTGCTTCAGGTAAGAGGAATCATATTCCATGCTGGCTCAGTCTACAAATGACCAAAAGGCATGCAAGTATAATCTCTTTTTATAAGATGAAGTCTTGTTACGTTGTTCAGGGTGGTCTTAAACTCCCGAGAGTTCAAGCAATCCTCCTGCCTCAGCCTCTAAAACCAAGACTAGAAGATGATCAAACAGGGTAGAAATACTTTGGTATTTAAGTATTCAGTACTTTTCTGTAAATACCTTAGGTTTCTAAGCTTTAAAAAACGAAAACAAAAACCAACACAAAAACAAAAACCAACTCATCAATTAAGTGAATTCTTGAGTACAAAAAAAATTAAATACCTTTAGACATTGGAACCAGGGCCCCCTCCAAATACCTGATATCATAATACAGGTGTCTTTTGATCGCCTCTTCATAGCTTTGTAAGCAGCATCAGCAATAGCAAAAAGATGAGGAGGTCTCTCGTATAGCTCACGACCTTTATAGTGTTCAATTGTGTCCCTCCCATAGATGCTCAGCGCCTTGTAGGGGTTCACAGAGACGACCACTTCTCCAATGAATGTGTAGATGCGTCCTTTCTCAAATCTGCACAGAAGTAAGAACAAAAGGTAGCTGGGGTGAATTGTTTCCTCTTAATTTATTACCAAATAGGCCCAAATGTTCCAGGAACTGTTTCTGAACTGATAATTCATCAGTTCTCAGTTTACTATTAAAGACCACATTACAGCTGGGTGTGGTGCCTTGTGTCTATAATCCCATTTCCTAAGAGGCTGAGGCAGGAGGATTGCTGTGATTTCAAAACCAGTGAGTTCCAGAACAGCTTAGGCTACAGAGTGAGACTCTGTCTTAAAAATAAGCACACAAAACCCCAAAGACTATGTCTGAGTCAGGTATGATAGTTTACATTTATAGTCAGCTCTCTTAAAGCTGAGGCAGGAGGACTGCTGTGAGTTGGAGGCCAGCCTAAGCTATGTAGTGAAGTTAAAAACAAAACAAACAAAAAAACGAAAACAAAACCCATCCAACTAACAGTAGAGACCATATCTTGATGTGGTACCCTTTGGATGCCACTAGTGAAAAAGGCCAAGGGTTTAAAATTCAGGCAAGAAGAACTTGACACGTAGAAGGCTGTGGATTTCCTGTTTCCAATACAGAAGGTCAAGTAAGAGGAGGAAAAATGTTGGAGAAACCCTCACAGCTCTAGTAGGAAAGAAATAGAAGCTAAATCAGGTCTTCGAATTTACTTCACTGGATTTTCAATTACAAAGAGGCCTGTTCACATTTATTTCATCTCTCTCTAGAAGTCTCACTAAACTGTCAGTAAAGAAATAAACACAGTAAAATCCCCAACAGAGAATGGTAGAGGAGACACTTCTGGTCTAAATCAAATTGGTTTTTGTAGTGACTGCCTAGAATCCTGCGGTGTAGATACAGCACGATTTATTCAGTGATCTCCCTTCCCTTCTGCTGCTATGAGCAACACTGCAGAAAACACGCTGACACATAGCTTACAAATTAGTGGGAAGGACTCTCAGGAATGGGACAGCTGATTGAAAGTATCTATATTTTTAAGGTATATGTAATATGATCCCATTTTTGTATGGGAACACATTTATGTATGTTTGTCTATCTGTATGTACACTTGATAAATGAGTATATGTATGCACAGCAAGGTATTATACAACACATGGCATGCTTATCCTTTATATACATACAGTGGGGTGATATGGATGGGGGAATGAAAAGGCAGGTGAGGAGAAGTCATGGGAACAAAGTAAAATTAGCAAAAGCCCTATAATTGAAATTGTAAATAGGGATGAAAAATATGCACAAAAATTTAATATAACAACATAGAAACCGCCTGGATATAGTGGGGAGGGCCTTGGTCCTTCCTTGGAACAATGTGCCTTGCCCTCTCTGAGGAGTGGATGAAGGAAGGATGGTGGAGGGAATGAGAAGAGGGGAGGGAGTGGGAACTGGGATTGGTATGTAAAATGAAAAAAGATAATTTATTTTCTTTTTAAAAAAATCAAATAAAACTTTAAAAAACACAGAAACCCCACACATACTATTTACACAATAACCCATACCTATAAGTGTACAAACCAGAGCTTAACTGTTACTGGTCAAGTGATTGTTACCAATACTCTCCATCTGCTAGAGGCACAGGCAAATACAGTCACCTTTCAGCATCCATTAGATATTGGTCCCAGGAGTCCTCACAAATAAAATTCATGGGTGCTTGAGTACCTTATGCAAAATGTCCTAGATTTGTGTAAAGTCTATGTATATACTTCTCCATATTTTAAATAATCTGTAGGCTATAATAATTCTCCATACAAGTTATACGTTGTCTAAATAGCCCTTACATTTTTAATCTGCAGTTGGCTGGTTGTAAGGATACCACATCTGTGGATATGGGGGGAAGATTGTGTCTCACTTCCAAAGCTGAATGAAGAGTGCTCACACAGACAAAATGCTGGTCCACGGGTAGTTTGTCTCTTAGTACCCTGCTTTTTATAGCCAATGGATAAGGAGAACTAAGTGTTTGGGCCTGAAAAGCAAGTTTTTAAAACCTCCTTTAACATGGAAGTTATCAGCTATAATTAAGAGTGGAAACAAATAAGAATAGATGTTGTGAATAATAAGTTAGAACCAAGATTTTTACCAAGTAGTTGGCAGGTATTTAAATAAGAGTTATTAACCAGTGAGGTTTTCTGTGCATTTTTCTATTGTGGGTTTCCCACTGACAGTAAAAGCACTGACTCTGGGGTCCTTCACATCTGGGCCTGAATGCTCACATTATTAACTTAACGGTCGTGAGACTTTGTAAAACCTGTTTACCCTCCCCATGCTTCAGCCTCTCCAGCTGTTCAACAGTAATAATCAGACCTCTCTATCCCTGTGGCAGTGAATAAGTGCTTTTCCCTTTTTTCAAAAAGTGGCAATTAATTTTTATACTCTATTATGTTGTGTGTGAAAGTGATGTCTGTTTGCATGTTTTAAGACAGCATCTCTGGCAGCCCAGGCTGGCTTTGAACTATGTTGCCAATATGGCCTTCAATTCCTGATACTCCTACTTCTGAGTAGTACTGGGATTGCAGGTGAGTACAGACTCTTTACCAAATGTTTTTATTTTTATTAACACTGCCCCTACTCAATAGCCTTATAGATGAGGAATAGACTAAATGATCAATGTCATTATTTGTCAATCAACTGCAAGTCACCAACAAGATATCTACCTATACAGCTTACATTTAAAGACCCACAAATGGCCTTTTGTCTGCGGTGTCCTTGGACTACCAGGTATCCCTGTTTCAGTGCTGAGGAGTTCCATCCAGAGGGAACCTTCATCTGGTGATGGATGGACATAGAGACAGAGACCCACATTGGAGCACTGGATTGAGCTCTCAAGGACCATATGAAGAGCAGAAGGAGGGAGAACATGAGCAAGGAAGTCAGGACCGTGAGGGGTGTGTCCACTGATCTAATGGGAGCTCACCAAGGCCATTGGAACTGGAACTGATGGAGCTTGTGATCAAACCGGACTCTCTGAATGTGGCTGACAGTGGAGGCTGACGGAGAAGCCAAAGACAATAGCACTGGGTTTTGATTCTACTGCATGGATGGGCTTTGTGAGAGCCTAGTCTGTTTGGATGCTCACCTTCCTGGACCTGGGGGAAACAGGGAGGACCTTGGACTTCCTATAGGGTAGGGAACCCTGACTGCTCCTTGGACTGGAGAGGGAGGGGGAGGAGGAGTGGGGGGAGGGGAAGGAAGTGGGAGGAGGGAAGGAGGTGGAAATTTTCAATAAAAAAATAAGTAAATTAAGAAAAAAAAGACCCACAAATGTTGCCGGGTGGTGGTAGTGCATGCCTTTAATCACTCGGGGGCAGAGGCAGGCAGATCTGTGAGTTCAAGGTCAGCCTGGTCTACAAAACAAAAAGACCCACAACACGAAGCTGCAGAGATGGGCTCAGTGGTTAAGATTGTGTACAATTTTTGCAAAGGATCAGAGTTCAGTTTCCAGCACCCATGACAAGTGGCTCACAAGTGACTGTAACTCTCAATCCAAGGACTCCAATACCCTCCCCTTTGGTCTCCAAGAGCAACGGCACAAACCCTCCCCACAAGAACATACATTTAAAAAAACCACAAAGAAATAAAAGGTAGGATTCAGCACTCAAGTCTCTCTGGTTGGATATGGAAATTTTCAAGACATGCTTAGCAGGCATCACCAAGGAAGGACAGGGTTGTTTAGTTTTCAAAACTGTCCAAACTGGGAAAAAAAAAAAAAAAAAAAAAGAAAAGGAGCTGTTAACAGGCTGGTAGGGAAAAAGTTACTTCACAAACTTGATACTCTGACTCAGAGGCATAAGCAACGCTGTTTGTGACAGAGTGTTGTCCCATCCCCAGTGTGTTTAATAAGGCATTTTTCTCACTGAATAGTTCTTCGGGCCACAAATGGAAGAGTCTCTGAAATTCTATATTAGTTCAAATTAAATATTTTGTTTGACTAAATCTCTAAGCATCATATTTTCAAGATATAATTAGAATAAATGCACAGTAGCAGGTGTGGAGGCTTACACCTACGGCCCCAGTATTTGGGAGGCATAGGTAGGAGAGCAAGAGATCAAGGGCAGCTTGTTTCAAAAGGTATAAAATGAATAAATCATTTGTTTATAAATCACATTATTTATAAGTCATAATATTTATCCTATCTGTTGACTTGAAAACTGTTTTAGAGGCTCAACAAAATATAATATTAAACAAATGCTTCAGCAATTTGCAACAATGATAGAAAGTTACTTTTGAAATTCTAAACCGGTTATCAAATGACTTTAAACTTGGTTAGATCTCAAAAATCACCACTAGGTGGTGCCACTATACGCTCTAAAACCAACTTGGAATTCCACAAGGCTTTGGAGCCTGAGGGTGGAGGTGAACAGAAAAGCAACGCAGTAGGTCCGTTCAGGACTTCCCTGGGGAGGATGTGCAGTAATTACACTAGAAACCCTGTGACACCCTGCTCCAAAAGTACAGTGAAAGTATTCCTATGATCTTTGTGTGTTATGACCAAGTGTCTACTTTGTATACTACAAGGGGTCTAACCCTGGCAATTAAAAGAGGCAAAATCAAGAAAATATTGTAAATAAATCATAACGACAGAGTATAATAGGAAAGATAAAAAATTATGTGCTATAGTATTTTTTCTAATAGAAATAAAGTAGATATGTAGCTTTTAAAAAGACAAGGGGGAATGAAATCAGGTAATGGGAGGAAAAATGACTGGAACTCATTATATACATATATGAAATGGCCAAATCAAGAAAAAAAATATTAAAAATAAACAAAAGGGAGAATGAATACTGGGAAAATAGGCAGGGATAAGAAAAAAAGATAAAATAATGAAATGGAGGCAGTGGTGGTGGTGCACACCTTTAATTTCCGCAGAGGCAGAAGTAGTTGGAGCTCTGAATTCAAGCCCAGCTTGGTCTACAGAGTAAGTTCCAGGACAGCCAGGGCTACACAGAGAAACCCTGCTTCAAAAAACAAACAAGCAAACAAAACCCCAACAACAACAATAACAAAAAACCAGAAAGACAAAATGAAAGTATGATAAAGAAAATTATGGAACTAGAATATAACTGAAGATCACATTTTGGTGTCCCAGACACCATCTGATAACAGTAACATTTAGAAACAATAAATATGCTACGAAAACCAAAAACCCAGTAACAGCAGACACGGCTCTCTAAAGCATCTCAAGGCACATGAACAAGGTACTATAGCAACAAGGGAGTTTTCCGGTGACGACATCTACCAAGATCTGCCTCTGGCTAGCTCTCACTCAGGCAACTGTTGAGTGTCCAGCATCCTGGTTGACCTGGCTAAGCACAACCGAGGCGTGGCCAGTTAGCCTCTGTACATCTCCAGGAGCATCTGCTGGCTGGCATCCACTCACTGTCCTTCTCCCACAAGGGGATGTACCCACTGTGAGTGAACTCTGCCTCTGGACATTGGTGGTACTACTTAGAGCTGGATGTTCAATTGTTAGATTCCTTTTCCATAAGCTGTTTCCCCACTTTTTATGTGCAAACAATAAACTGTGCATTTGAAAATGAAAAAAAATCAGCAACTGTTAGAAAAATAGATAGCAGCTTTGGAAAAACAAATGAAAAAAAAATCACAGGGCATTGGTGTGGGGAATTGAACTGTGTTCCCCAAACAATATACTAGGAAGTCCTAGCCATCCTGTGATAAGACCGTATTTGGAAACAGGCCGTCTGCAGATGTAATCAAGATGAGCTCATTAGGGTGGACTTTAAAGAAGGGGAAATGTCACGTGGACACAGATAGAGCCATGTGAGGCAGCACACATCAAGGAAAAAATACCATCTAGCCCCCACAATCTATCTACCCGTACCAGAAGCCAGAAGAGACCAGAAAGGGCTGTTCAGAGTTTGGTTCTGCTCACACTTTGATTTTGGCCTTTTTGTCTTAGGACTGTGGACAATAAATTCCATAGCAACCCTAGAAATAAGTTTTATCATAATAAATTCCATGAAAATGTGTCTCAGCTTCCTTACAAAAAGAAATTCAAATCACATCAGTAGGATATACCTTCTCTCCTATGATCAAGGGACTTGGCAGTGAACTACCGTGTATTAATAAGAACTTGAAGACCTGGGCATTGCCTATCCCTGTCATAGGCACTGTCGTGATGCGACCACTGTCACCCCTTCTGATCTGCTCTCCACATACCACTAAATAGGACCTGAAAATACACAGCTATTAGAAAGGCCTGGTCTTCAATCATTTCAGCGGGAAGTCACAATCTTGCCAATGTGACAGCCAGACAGTGGTCTGTGTCACACCAGTACCCCATGATTGTATGGTCTGGCATGGAACGCCCAATTCTTTCTCCATCTCGAAGCTCACACCTATTTGTTTCTCTCATAGTAGTTGTGATAAACAGCTTTTAGGGAAACAGAGACTATAACCGCCCTGCTTCCTGCTTTATCTTCAGCATGTAATCCATGTAATACAGTCTGTATTAGCAAGGAATGGTTAGACATTTAGTGAATAAAATCAATAGTGAGTGGATAAATCTCTAGCACATCTCTTTGAGGAATTGTCTTATGGACAAAATTCAGTTTATCAGGTATGATATGAAAAGCCTTAAACTGTCTAACATCATTTTCCCCTATTCCTATGGTTAATCCTAGCTTCCGCTGGATGTTAGCTTATAAGTTTCAAAAGTGAAGGGGAGGTGTAATGAGAAAGCAGCAGAGAAGGTACCTTTGGCAGGCCAGGCCAAGGTGAGCTGCTAAGAGATCATGCCATGTGACATATCTAATGTAAGAGGTGTACTGGGGTAGGGAGTCTCGGAGTGGGAAGAGAGAGAGACAGAGACAGAGAGAGAGAGAGAAACAGAGAGAGAGAAACAGAGAGAGAGAGAAACAGAGAGAGAGACAGAGAGAGAGAGACAGAGAGAGACAGAGACAGAGAGAGAGAAAGAGAGAGCATGTGAGGGCAGACAGACAGACAGACAGACAGACAGACAGACCGACCGGGAGGCAGAGAGAAGTAACAAGATAGACAGACGATCTGGGGTGGCCAGGCCTTTAGGGATGCTCCTGCCCAAACACAGCTCCGTAGAACTTGCAGTGATGTAAATGCACGGCCATGGCAAAAGCTGCAGTCAGCTCTGCCTCCACTGGTTGGCAGGCATGCCAAATTTACAACAGGAGGGAGAAAATACAACAAAATGTCATCTAATATTTAAAAGATGGGCCATATATTCATGTCCCCACGGAAAATAATCGGGTTCTCTTTTTATGTGAGCAACTTCACAGCCAGAAAAATAAAAGAGGTACTTACTCCAACTCAAATCTGATATGCCATGTTCACTGCTGGAGAACATGGTCACAAAACAAGTGGGACTGAGTAAACGATTAGGGGCTTGTCCCTGAATGAGACTAATTTTCTCTCTCTCAGTAATCAACTGTAGCCTGCAGTTCTTTGTTGAGGGGTGGGACTCTGTGAAATCTCCCTCCACGCTTTCTCCATTAGATGTCTATTAATATCATTATTGTAAGGTCTGGTTCAGGCAGCCATTTCTGGTCTCACAGAGGACTTACTGGTCCTCTGGCTCTTACAATCTTCCATCCTCTCTTTTGGAATGGTCCCTGATCCTTAGGTGTATGAGTTGTTGTATACAAACAAACAACAAAAATACTCAGCAGATTGTGTTTATCTATTTGTGTGTCATCTATCTGTCACAATAATAAAGAAAAGAGGCTATTAACTTGATATGGAGAATGGGGCAGGGGAGGGAGACATATGGGAGGGTTTGGAAGGAGGAAAGGAAAGGGGGAACCGAGATAATTGTATTTTAATTAAAATATATTAAATAAGAATAGAAAGTAAAAAATAAAAATAAAGATACAGTTAGAGTTCCAGTTGGGTGGCAATAGCCTTTAGGTCTGGGGTAGGTTCTCCAGAAGGCTGTAAACGCTTTAAATCAGAGTCCAGTATAAGATACTCTTCCTCTTATCACCAGCATTTACAGATCTAGAAACTGAGAGGAGAAAATGAAATGGTTCCACTCAGTGTCACCCCTAATGACCCACTGGGTCACTCACTATTACCCCTAGTGACATTCTAGATCACTGTCAACCCTAGTGACTCACTAGGGACACTTTTGCTTCCTGTTTCTGGAATCTTGTGTTCAGCAGGCCTAAAAGTTTTGGTTCCAGCATGAAGAATGCTTCTGTCAGGAGGCACAACAAACACCCCATTGACTTTTCCTGACATTTTGGGCTCTTAATGGCTTTGAGTTAACTGGCTAGGAAAGGAGTAACAGCAATGGGTGAGGTGTGACTGACCCAGTCTAACACAGGGAAACTGGACGTCCGAAATACAGAAGATTTTTTTGCATAGCTTGTTATCAAGACTAAAGTTAACAAGAAGTTACAACAACCCAATCCAGGCAGGGTGATCAAGAGCTCAGACCCTGGTACACTCCTAGTTTGGATCAAGAGTAGGGTGAGGCCGGGCGGTGGTGGTGCACGCCTTTAATCCCAGCACTCGGGAGGCAGAGGCAGGCGGATCTCTGTGAGTTCGAGGCCATCCTGGTCTACAAGAGCTAGTTCCAGGACAGGAACCAAAAAAAAAAAAAAAAAAAACTATGGAGAAACCCTGTCTCGAAAATCAAAAAAAAAAAAAAAAAAAAAGAGTAGGGGGAAAATTGCTTTTAGGATATTACTGGAACAACTGATATGATAAAATAAGAATGTCAGCTAAGAGTCAGACACTGAATTGTGACAAAATTACATTTCCTGATTTTGATCACTGTGCTGTGGTGAAGGGAACATTCTTGATTTTAGGAAACATGCCTTGAATTATTCTGTGGATCATGATGTCTCCAATATACTCTCCAAAAGTAAAAATAATTATATGCATACATAAAAATATAAAGAGAGACGATCAGAAACAGAGCAAAATACAAAAACTGGTGAGGAATAAAAGGTGTTTGTTTTTATACTATGTTTTCCATGAATATGAAATTAAAGGATGAAAATTAAAAATTTAAATTCCAAGCCTCTTTATATAGCAAGTTTAAATATCTATCGATCTATTAGCTGTGACAAGGTGATATAAACTAGCAAAAGACACAGATGATACAAAAGATAGACAGTGCAAAGTATTTCTCTCACATCTTTCCCACAACCTTCCCTCCTGGAGGTAACCACTGCTGCAGCTTTCCTGCGAATTCTTCTGGAACATACTCTTCTTACATATATACAAGTGTGTCTATGTAGGTCTTAAATGATTATTAATGTGTGTGTAAACATATGGCATGTGGGTGCATGCCTGCCACAGCACAAATGCCATCAGTTCTTTCCTGCTACCTTTCATAGGTTCTGGGACTGAACTCAAGGGTCAGGCTTGAGCAGCAGGCTGCTAATGCTTTTATCTGTTGAGCTAGTTCACCACCTGGTAATAACTTTTTGATGTTTTTTTTTTATTAACATAAACACATTTTTTCCTAATTAAAATACTTATTTTGGCAAAAACCTCACATAAGCAGATAGATAAGTCTCATGCTTAAAGGCTTGCACAGTATTGAGTTCATCCCACTGGACATTCACATTGTTGATCAATACTTGTTACTGTGGATAATCAAGTGTAAACATATGGTGTTTATTTTCCTTTGGGCATATATGCTTGTGCACCTGTAGAACACACTTCTGTGATGACAAGTGCTGCTTTAAAGTCTACTTGCAGGAGCTGGAAAGATGGCTTGCTATTCTTACAAAGGATCTGGGTTCGGTTCTCAGCACCTACATGCACGACTCTTTTTAACTCCAGTTCCAGGTGATCCCATGCCTTCTTTTGACCTCCATAGACACTAGACATGCACATGGTACATATACATACATGCAGGCAAAATGTTCACACAATATTAAAACTAAATACATCTAAAAATTTTAAAGGCTATATGCAATTTAAATTTTTGAATTATTGAAAAATAGTGAGATAATATAGTTTATAATTGTATTTACAATGTGTGACGTTTCTGGTTCTGGGTGTGGGCTTTTTAACCATTGATCCTGGGCTATTTTGAAAGGAGATCTTATACTGCAAAGTACACAAAACTTTACACCTTTGTTTGCCTGCTCATGCACTGCTCACTGGGTGCCTGCCAGTTTATCTACTTTGTAGGACTATGAGCAAGGACTATGTGTTAGAAAGAGAAGGGATTTTCAAGTCACACAGCCCTGGGGCCTGAGGCTTGAATCCTAATTACTAACTATATGCATTCATATATATCTGAGTGGTCAGTAAGTGCCCAGGAGCCTGAGTTGAGAGGAAACTACTGACTATATTACACTGTTCCATGCTTTATATAAACTGATAATGTCACATAGTAAGCACAATAATTGGGTTTAAAAAATAGCTATTTTAAAAACTATTCTTTTGTTCCTACTCTCCTCTCCACACACATCCTCAATCCATGGATTCAGAAATTTCCGATAGAAATAGAAAGAATGCCACAGTTTAGAGAAGGAGACCTAGCCCAGCTTTAAGAGTGGGAACTCAAAGAAGTCCCTACGGCTCATGTTGCCTGACATTTGAGTTATTTCTAATATAGCTACTACACAGGCAGTTCCAAGCACTTCTTGATTTCAACTGTCTTAAAATCACCTTGAACTGGAAGGTTTATATTTGTCTTTTACTGACACAGAGGCTTGCAGTTCACGCCATGGATGAGAACCCTTGCTAAGCGCAGTCACCTGCACATGGATGTTGCTGGGCCATAGATAGCACAGGAAAGTGGCACTGGCATAAGTGCCCTTTGTACATGGTCGCTGGTTAGCACTGACTAGATTAGTGATTATGGTTAAGTTACCACACTTCTGTGCCGAGTAGGACAGTAATAGTGCTGGGTTAGTCGGGTCTCTATTGCTCTAACAAATGTAGCGATGATGTCTAAGTAGAAATAAAAGGTGATTTTGGCTTTAGACTTTGGAGCTTTCAGACTGGTAGCCCTTATTGCTTCGGGCCCTTGATAAGAAGCCTACAATGGTGGGGATGTGTGGCAGAGCAAAATCTGACATCTCAAGGGGCAGGGAGCAGAAGATGGTCCTTACCATCTTTTACAGTTGGGCGTTCCATAACCTCAAGGGCATAATAACCTAAATTATGCTTCAATAATCTAAAGATCACTGAAGTTTACATCCCAGCTCTTAAAGCTTCTACCACCTTCCAATAAGGGGGAGGGGGACCATACTTTTATCACAAGGACCTTTGGGGACATTTTACAAACAAACTAGCTGGGCATGGCAGTGCATTACCTGTAATCCCAGTACACAGGAGGCTGAAGCAGAAAGATCAAAAGTTTGAGATCAGCATGGGTTAATCCTGCTGGCTATAGAGAGACTCCTGCCTGAAAAGCAACGACAAAACACCATCCAAACTACAGCATATAACCACCTCAAGACTGTTACAATAAATGAGATGCGCCACATGAAGTCCTCAACACACTACTGGTGCAAACTAAGAGCATAATTAACTAAGTGCTATTCTTATCAGCAACATTCCTGGAAGTCTTTTAAAATATTCTTATTGCTGTCTTTGCATTTATTTGCATTCATGTGTTTGTTCATCCAGCTTACTATTGGTCAGCATTCATGTTCCAAGGTTTCTGAGCTATGAGTAATAGGCAGCTGACCCATTTTCCCCTTACTGCAAGTAAGAAGAGAACAGACACTAAATAGGGGCTCCAGAAGAGACAACCAAGTGTATACTGCGCTGGTAAGAGGAGGGACCAAGTTTCTGAAGACTCCAGAGTGGAACAGGCGATGACATGTCCCAGAAGAGACAACAAGAGAGGATGCTGGGAAAGGAGGGACTGACACATCATCTGAGGGGTCTGGAATGGATCTGGAGCAGGAGAGTGTGGTGGATCCTATCTCCTTTGGTACAGGGCCCGAGTGCCTGCTGACTGACCACTAGGAGGCTACTGCAATAGTCTGAGGAATGAAGGAGCTTCAGACAGTGGGATTTAAAGACAGAACTGCTCAAACAGGATAACTTACTGTGTTTGCTAAAGGAAAGGAGGTGGAGGTATTAGGGTTACTCACAGGAGCAGCTGAGCAGACTTAGGGACATACAGCAGAGGAAAAGGCAATTTTAAGAGGTGGCTACGGGGCTGGGGAGACGGCTCAGTAGCAAAGTGCTTGGTAGAAAGGATCTGCGTTTGGATCCCCAGAATCAACATAAAAGCAGAGTGTGGTGGTAGCTGCATGTAATCCCAGAACTTGGGGCAGGGGTTTTACTGGCCAGCCGGCCAGCGAGCCTAGCCAACCAGTGCACACTGTCTGACAAATCAAGGTGGAACCGGTTAAAAGTTCAAAGAATAAGCAACTGTGGAATGTTCCACCTTAAACCAGAGTCTATATTACCCATCACCCCAGACTCGGAGAACACTGAAAAGAAGGGAAGAATGAAGAGCAGAGGCTGGGGAGGAGCAACGAGAAGCAGTGTCTTCTGGGTATGACATAGCTCACACACATACAGACTCAACGCAGCTTTAGTTACCCACGCAAGACCTACTCAAAATCAGGCTTTTCAACATCTTTTCATGGAACAGGGAGCCTGTAAGGCTCTATCCCTAAAGGACTACTGACAGTAGCTGCAGAATGGGTGTCACTTTCTTCAGTGGCGTAGTCATTGATAAGGTGCCCACACTCCAGTGAACAATCTCTCACTGATACTCATGCAGGCAACCCTAATTAAATTCCATGGGTCATATGCACCAAAAGGCATGAAAGTGTCTGTGTGGTGGGGCTTGTTAAGAAGAAAGATTTCAGCAGGGGATAATGAGACAGGATAATGGGTTGAAAGGAACTAAAATTCATTATATGCATGCATGAAACTGTCAAAGAATTTTTAAATATTAACAACAGACTTCAAGATCATCCTCAGTGTTGGCTATCATTTACAAGATTTCTGCTTTGGGGTTGCAGATGTAAGCCTCAGTTGAGGGAGGGAGGTTAGGCTGAAGCACACACTCACTGCTCCCATGCTGGGTGTATCCATGGAATACATGAACTCTCACAGTGCTTACAGCATACCAATGCAACTCCTTTGATGCCAGCAGCCCTTGGGAAATCAGAATGTCAGTAGTACCCCAGGTAAAGTAGTAATAGCTGCTCCTTGGGGGCCTCTGCATAATGGCTGGGCGTTTGGGAACAAAGTCTTGTGGGTAAGGAGAAGGGAGCTAAATTTACAGAAGACTAAAGAATATGTAAAAGATAAAAGATATCACCATTACCATTGTGCAAGGAGTTTTCATCTTTAAATGTTATTTGAAATAGATGATTCAGCTTTGCTCCTATGTCAGAACCTTTCCTTAGAGCCGGGGAGAGCTAGAGAGGTTGTTCTTACTTTTCCCAGTGCACTGCACTGGAAGCCAAGGGAGTTTTCACAGAGGCAGAGACCTGGAGCCACAGAGAGACTCGTTATTACATTCTCTACATATTAAATGGGCCTGCATTTAGACTATCAAAATCAACACAAAGACAAACATGATTCGGACCATCTAGTATTCTGCTTTACCAGCTGGTCCATCTCCACTTGTGAAAATAACCGAGAGTTATCTACACTCAGGAACAGCAGACATCAGGAAGCAAACTAAGGGAGTAAGAATGTGTGGCAAAGAAAAGTCAAACTAAAAACAGATCAAATGCACCAGGAAATGGAAAAAACAAATGATAATTTCTCCTACTTTTTCTCTTAGCTCTCCCCCTTCTGCTCTTCTAGCAGAAATCATTTTTTTTTATTGTTCAATCAAATTAAGAAAGGAATTTATGTAGGTGGATCGGCTGCCAGCTGAAGACAAATACTATGTAACATTTGCTTTTTGTTGAAGTGCCACTGCACAAGCTTTCTAGGCTGGGAGGCAAGCTCAACCTTGCTCACTGAGGCCATGGCCAGTTTCTTTAAATGCCCATTAACATGACATTACACAAAGGAAAAGCCAAGACTACATATAAATAGCATTAGTTCCAAATCTTCACTCAAACAAATCCCACCAGTCTCTGTGAATAGTAATTGAAACTAGACAATGACTGAATAAATTTTAGCATCCTTATTTTTAAACTTCAGAAAATAGTCTGTCTTAAGTTTTTGCTTATATAATCCCTCTAAGTTTAAAAACAAGGGTTTGGCCAGTATATCTGGCAGAGCCAGGCTAAGAATTCAGCTGGCTCACTTCATGTGTGGTGGGGCCAGAGTAAGGATTCTATCAGTGCACTGGGGTGTCCAGCAGGGCCAGGGTCTAGGCTGTGGTCTGTTTGTATGCATGCTGGGGAAATTAGTTATCTATAGGAGGACTAAGCAAAGAATATGCTGAGAATATGGAAGCCAGGTTTCTTCATACTGCAGAAGGAAATTATAGATATGGAAGAGGAAAAGATTCATATGAGTCTATGAAATGTGAGATACTAATATGAGCTCATGTTTAATATAGAGAAAGAAACATCTCATGATATTCAGAAGACCCTCAAAGACACTGTGGATGTCCAAATTCAAAGATGCTCACGCCCCTTATATAAAATGGTGTATGTTTACATAACCAATGCATATATTTCCATATACCTTAAATCATCTCTATATTACTTATAAAACCTAATATAATGCCTATATACTACTTCAATTGCACAGATTCAGTGGAATACACTGTAAATTCAAGTTTTGCTTTTTGGAGTTTTCTGAATTATTTTTCAAATATTTTCCATCTGCAGTTGGTCGAATCTGTGGATGTGGAACCCACAGACACAGGAGCTGACCATGCATGAATGCACCCTGACCATTTTCCAGCTCTGTTTGCTAAGAAGCCTAAGGGTAGTGAAATGCCAGGAACAACCACACCTGCCAACCAGATCCTCATTCCACTCAGCTACCCCCATGCAGAGCCCTATTAATTTTTGCTCTAGTCTTGGCAGTGTGATCTGTAGGTTTTATCCTGACTAGCCTTCAAGGACACACACATAACCATTGACTACAAGGGAGACAGACTAAATGGGAATGAACTTGCAACACGGATCACCACTCATAAAAAAAAGGGTTTATGCCCCGAGGACAGTGTGGTCACTTGTTAAAATATCTAATATGTCGGTACTTTTGCATGAGCCCATACGGATTCTGCTAATAAAGTCCTTCTTTGGTTGTGTATGTCCAGCACCTTACTAGAACAGTACACGAATAACTGGAGGCAGTAGTTAATTCATACAAAAAAATAGTTCTAAAAGAATATTTTTGGCCGAGTAATACAAATTTATTCTTATAGTATGGGAATCAAAGTTCAAAAACAAGGTGTCTTCAGTGTCTGTATCCCCTATTGGGGCTTCAGAAGAAAATCCATTCCCACCTTCCTAACTCCTAAAGGTTGCCTGCATTCTTGGGGCTGTGGTCCCTTCCTTCATCCTCTGCTTTTCCTGACTGTCCCTAAACTTTATTCTTAGTATAAGCTATAGGAAAATATTTTTTTTTTCCTGAGGAAGAACATGATAATCAAGTAGACTGAAAGTTTTTCCTTTCTGCAAATTAAAATATAAAAAGATCTTTTTGAGAAGAAAAAAATTTTCTCATTGTTGGATCTGTGTTGGGAGTTAGCCTGAGTTTTAAAAAACAACTTTCACATTTATGAAATCTCAAACTTAAAATTTGTAAGGAAAACATTAAGAAATAAACTCCCAAATATTTTTCACTCAGATGATCCTGCCCCTTGTATTTTAATAAACACTGTTTATATATATTTGTGTATACAACCAAATGTGTATAAGCACACATAAAATTATAACATTATCATAACCCATTACTAAGATTAACCAATTGATTTCAACTATAGAATTTATATATAATTATATTCTTTAAATGATGCACAGTTCAAGTTTCAAAAGATAACAGATATTGCAAAACACAAATTTTGTCTTGCTTTTTAATTGTTATGTATATCACATGATTACATTTTAATCTAATAATCAAGCAGAGACACCAAGAAGAGTCAGAAATCTAAGGAAGAAACCAGGGAGCCAGACAGGTAAGTGACAGACAGGAAGTATGCCATGTGGGAAATGGTGGGGAGCTAGACCAGTGTGCTCCCTGCAGGGAGGAAGCAGCAAGATTTACTGGCAGATGGCACCCATTCTGAAAATGTAGTTGAGGTGTGTCAGAACTTCTGATTTTTCAGGGAAGCCGAAAACATGGATTTTTAAAAAGGGATAGTATTCTGTCTGAAATTGAAGCTAAAGTTTAAAGAATATAAAACTGGCTTGGGGGGGGGGGGGAGAAAAAGAAACGACAGCTTGCATAAAACCTATCACATCATCAGCTAACAGGTGTAATAACAGTCCCCATTTAATCTGTGGCTGTGACTCACCGGAGTTCTAACGTAAATAGGTTATACACAGTGTGTAAAACAATGAGAAAATGACCCTGCCCCAAGGATCCTGGAGTCAATTCTCCTGCAAGGGAAGTGATGCAACACCAGCTACACTCTGCTGCCAGGGACTGAGTCCACATTACAAAACAACATCTGCAAAACAGAGCTCTTAAAGGAGCCATCCAGAGTAGTCCCACTTAGAAAGGAGCTGCTTCACCGTAATTACTAAGAAGCTTGTGATGATTCAAAAGAACAAAGACTTTTGGTTCCGATTTTTTTTAAAGATAACACAAATAAAGAGCTGGAGAGATGGCTATTTATTTGTGCTTTTGCAGAGGACCTGAGTTCAGTTCTCAGCACCCACGTTGGGTCTCACAACCTTCTACAGAATAGGTCCAGGGTATCCTATTCTGGACTCTGAAGGCACCTGCACTCTCATGCGCACATACCCACCCCAACCCAACACACAGGCATATAATTAAGATTAAAGTACATCTAAAAACAGAAGACAAAGGGATTTTCTTTGCACTCAAAGGCTAACTGTAAGATTTATGTAGTAATAGCAGCAACTAACTACTATGACTACTGTTCAGTTTACAAAAAATACAATTGAATATATGTGTGTGTGTGTGTGCGCATCTATTTATTTATTTATTTATTTATTTATTTATTTATTTATTTATCTCCCTGAGACCCAGGGTTTATCTGTGTAGCTTTGGAGTCTGTTCTGGAACTCACTCTTTAGACCAGGCTGGCTTTGAACTCACAGAGATCCATCTGCTTCTGCCTCCCAAGTGCTGGGATTAAAGACATGAGCCACCACCGCCAGGCAATATTTTTAAATATTTTATACCATAACACTTTAACGTCTTTTCCACAAGGCTTTTCTAGGTTTTGCTAACCTAAAGTCACTTCCCTCCTCCCACTGGGCTTTCAGGACAATTACTACCTTTAACTTATCTGTCAATTAATTGCTGTTGTCTCAGGGAACTCTTCCATTGTTCTTTTAAGCAAGTAAGTATTTCTACATGTTTACAGTATGCTCCACATTCGTTCTCAAAATGAATATTAATTAAAATGATGTCGCTTGGTCTATGTTAGAGAAAGACAGCGGTTATAGAATTTTAGGCAATTTGACATTACCATGAAAGCCTAGAGTGAGATTTAGTGATCTTACATTGTTCAGCAAAGTGCAGATCAGTTTGTGTTCTCTCAAACACATGCTGAGGTTGCGTGAGGAAGTGGTGTGGACCCAGCAGTTAGCCACAGACAGGCACCAGGTTACAAAGAATAATATTTAAGGACACTGTAGTAACTCTGACTCAAAAAGATATACAGATCAGACAAAACATAAGCATTCTACTTGTTGTTGGTTGCTTGTTATGTTTATAGCCACTTTGTTAATCAGGCTGTTTCTACAACTTAGTGTAATATTACTAGCTAAATTAGATGCCCTGTACTGAATGTATACCCTTAAATTCAAATGTCAAAACACAATCTGCAGTGCAGAGACATTACACCTTGGGAGGTCAGTAGGCTATGAGTGTTCCTCCGGGAAACAGGAAGAGCCCTGAGGAAGTGAGGCCCACGTGAAGGACAGGTCTTTATGGGGTGCAGAGCCTGTGGAGGTCTTGAACCTTACCACCTCCAGAATCCTGAAGAGTAAATTTTAGTTATTCACAAAATGTCAGTTTAGCTAGACGGTGGTGGTGCTCACCTTTAACCCCAGCACTCGGGAGCCAGAGGCAGACAGGTCTCTGTGAGTTTGAGGCCAGCCTGGTCTACGGATTCTGTTCCAGGATAGCCAGGGCTGCTTCACAGAGAAACCCTATCTTGAAAAACCCAACAAAAACCAAACAACAACAAACCCCAACAATTTAGGGTATTATGTTGTAGTATCTCAAGTAGAGAAAGATATTAAGGAAGTAAAATGTATTATGTATTTTTAATCCTAATGGCATGCTTAACCCTTTACAAAACATGCTTCCTAGACTCTTCTTTCCAGGAAAAACAGAGCTGTTTTGAATGTGTGGTCACAATGGAGTAAATGATGACGATGGAAGTAGGTCTAGAGAAACGACCAAATATAAGCCACAATTCCTCATACGTTGGGTCTGTTTTTAGCACAGCTTGTAGGGACATGGGGCTTAGTAGCACTAGCCAAGGACACATTTCTAAAAGAGTTGCTATAAGGGTCTGTGTTCTTTGCAGGTATCCCAGAAACTGATGGACACAGGAATTCAAACCACATTCCTGGGGACTTCATTACATGAACATGTACAAAAGCTATAGAAAATACCAGGATTAAAACTATAGGGCATTTCTTTAGTATGTGTGAGAGCCTCAGTTCAACACCTAGCCTTCCCCCGGCGCCCTCCCCCACAACAGTACCTTTTGGAGTTTAATGAGAGGTAAAAATTCATGATTATAAATTAATTTTATCCCGCCATACCTACAGTGCCTTGCTATTTTCTAGAATTTAAGTCCAAATGTGCTCTTTTATACATCTAGGGCATTTACCATCAGAATGTCTGGCTGTATCTGTGAAAAGTGAATCTTCATGTTTTGAATGCTCAAAGAGATTAACATAAGTGTGTACCTGCGTGTTTTGTGGGTGTGCTTGCCTCTGCACACACGTGTGGAAGCTACAGGTCAACAGCCGGAGTCTTTTACTATTGCTCTCCATCTAGTTACTATTTGTTTGCAGTGTGCACATACGCCACAGTGCACATCAGGACATCAGAGGAGAACGTCTCAGAGCTGGACCCTGCCTTCCACATGGTTGAGATGGGGACTGTCTTGTTTCTGCTCCTGTGCTGCACCCTCCTCCCTGGGATTCTGAGCAATTCTGTCTCCACATCTCACCTCACTGTAGTTGTGCTAGGAGCAGAGATGTATGCCACTGTGCCCCACTTTTTATGTGGATTCTGATAATCCAACCAAGTTGTCAGGCTTGTGCAGTTAGTACCTTTACCCACTAAGTCATTTCCCCAGCTCCCCAACCTTATTTTTGAGACTGGAGTTCCTGTTTTAGCAAGCCTGGCTAGTCAGCCTCTGGGATTTGCCCATCTCTGCTCAGTCCACCAAACGCTGCCACACCTAGCTTTTATACGGGTGCTGGGATCTGAACTCAGGTTCTTATGTTTGCACAGCAAGCACTTTACCTCTGAGCCATCTCTCCAGCCCCAAGAGATGAATGTATTTTAAAAACGTTTCTCTTGGGCGCAAAGATTACATCATCTGTTAGAGTACTTTCACAGTGCCAACGGCGTGGCTTTCTATGGCGACATTAGTCAGCTCCTTACTTGCTCACCATGAATGGATCACTTATTACTTTGCCTGCCCTTTAGTTTCAGTGTATTCAGGAAAGGAGTGGTGCAGAGTAAATGGTGAATGGCATTTCCTATTTTGTAAATCTGGTAACAATAAGCCTTAGCTAACATGAGGAAGGATAAACATATGTAGATTTTATAGTTCTCCCTGTATGTTATACACATACTCACACCGTAGGATTATAGATTAATTTCATTTGAGGAAAATTAATAGTCACAAAACTTAGATTTATCAAAGTTGAATTTACTTTCACAGAAGATTTTACAGTCAGTTCAAATCAGATGGGAAAAAGCTCCATAAAATTAATATAATTCTATTAGAATACTAGTTAATAATGCCTTGTATATCACTCCAGAAACTTCATGTGCCTATAATTAGCATACTTAGTTTTAAAAGATACATCATATAATGCATATCATATAACATGTTTCACTGTATAAACAGAAGTACACGATAATTGCATCTGTATGCTGTTCTTTACAACTGCTATGCCTTAAGCACTATGGCAAAGATAGCTGCCTTCCCCCTCTCCTCTTGCAGTTATGCAGGGCCATGCATCATTTCTGGCTAATAGGCCACTATGGAACACAGAGACCTGGCCAAGGCATAAAGTAGCTGGTGTTCACATGCTTTGGTGATTATAGAAGTTGTGTTTCAGATGCAGAGTCATCCACAAGACCGAAGTGTACATGCTCAGTCACAGCCTGGGGAGGCTCCCAGATCCATAGAAGACCACGGGTAAGTGAGAAAACTGCCTTTGGTGCATGAAGGCCTGCACCTTCAGAGTAGTGTGTAGCTACAGCAATCCTGGTAATATTAGCATATTTGCAGATTCTCTTTTTTCTTCACATCAGCACAGATAACTGATGTATTGGCCCTTCTGATGTACTTTTAGACTGTTTTGTTATTTCTACAAATAATGTCATTACTAATGTCCTTTGGCCTACAGTTTTGCTAACATATATAAATATTTCTGAACTGTAAATTCTTTGAAGTAAAACTGATAGGTCATAGAATAGTAAATTTAAAAGAAAATTAAGGTAGGTGTGGTAATCTCAGCACTTGGAAAGCAGGAGAATCAGGAGTTCAAGACCATGATCAGATACATAGTAAGTTTGAGGGCATCTTGTGTTACATGCCATCCTGTCCCCCCAGAACACCAAATGAGAATATATATATATATATATATATATATATATATATATATATGATAATCACCAAGTCAAAAGTATGAAAGGAATGCATAGGGTGGAGAAGAGATGTTGTCACATCTTACTCCACAAACTCCAGCATTTATAATTCCCTAAAACTATAACTACAAAACAATCAACAATATTCATTTTCAATCAATTTAAACTTTACAACTGTGAGAAACCAGCCAGCATATCTTGATGTGGGCCCTCCAATGTCCACATTCCTCCTCAGTCTGACTTCAGGGTCTCCTTTAGAACTCTGTGTGTTTGCCCTTCTGTTTCTCCTGCTAACTGCTTCCCACCCTTCCTTCCTTCCTTAGTGTTTTTGTCTGTCTGGGCACTTTTCTCCACAGCTTTGTCCACAACCCATTGTCACAGGCTCCTGGGTCAGGCCACCTCTCATCCTTCCACGCGTCTTAAGAGTTGAATACACCTTCCAGCTGTATCACTCTGCCAGCTGCTTCCTGCTGGTGTCTCTTGTACCCTCCTGCATACCAACACACTGGCATTCAATATGTTTTAAAATAATTCTGTCTTCTTACCACTTACTTTGGTTCAGAAGTTGTTTTTATAATTTAATGATTTATAGGTCTTTTACAAAGTAGATCAACTAAATAAGTTTTCAGTGTTCATTTAATTCTAACCAGGATGGCTTCCTGACTCACCATGACATTAACTTTGGCAACTAGTGCACCATGAGTAAAGGAATTGGTTCACCAAAGGGAAGTACACTCCTTCAGAAGAAAAGGAAGAGATTATGGCCGCCAAAAAGCAGTGAAGAAATAGGAAGGTTAAGAGGGAGATTGAAGTAGCATCAGAAACCATGGGAAGGGGAGGAAGCAGAGACTCTAAACACAAGGAAACAGTGTTCTGAAAGTGACACTTCCAGTTCAGGCACTTCCATGGCTGTGGGAACATTGCCATTAGCATGCCTTGTACAGCTCTTCACAGGCTGTGGGTTTAAAACTCAATGAACCCCTACAGAATGAAACGATTCATTCCACCCAGTGTGCACTCTTATTAGTGCTCATGACTGTCTACTTGGCCAACTAGGACCAGGAAGCCAAAGGAGGCTCTTCTTTTCTACTCCGGCCATACCCCAAGATGCTACCTATGCCTCTCACTCCTTTCCCCTCTGCTCTTGCCTCACACTCAGCCTGACTTGACAATACCATTAGCTTCCCTGACTCTATTTTACTACATCATTGGATTTGTTTTCTTCCAATTATGAAATGTTTTGAACAGTGTAGTAGACAATATAGATTTCTACCCACACTCTTCTCAACCTTCCTCATTTGCCTAGAGCTTTAACTCTGTTCCTGAGTCCTGCATTGTCCTGCTAAAGAATACTGTCTGTGGAAGCACAAACTTTGTCCAAGTCAGCTACAAGTTGGAATCCCAGTCCTCTTGCTGGTGATTCTATGAGGATCTGAGTAAAGACAAGAGGGAATTTTTCAGTGTTCTCAAAGGCAGACATTATCTGTTAAAAGGGATTATATACATATAAACATTGGTATATACTGTGAGGAGCAAGAGGAAGACATAAAGAATAAGTGAAAATACTGAGACCATGGCAAAGACCAACGTCATGAGAACACGAAGCCAAGAAGCCACACCCACCAGTGTTGAATCCATCCTACCTCTGGACTTCTGATTATAGAGGTTTGACTGCCAGGTAGGTTGATAAATTTGGCTTTGATTTTTGAGTTTGAATTTCCTGTGGGTCTTTTTGGTGGAAATGAGATCAAAGGATGGGTGATAAAAGGGGAACACCAAGACTTGATAATTGGTGTACAAGTGATAGAGATCCACAAAAGTGGCTGTGGTCATCAGGTACAACAGTGACTGATGATAGCTAAACACTATGCAGTGCTCACAATCTTAAGAGTTTCCACTCCCATTTCACATGTGAGAAAAATGAGAGCAAGCAAAGCCTAAAAACCTTGTCCCAGTTTACCTGCACTTAAAGCTTTATATTAGACTCCCTGTACTAGTCACAGCAAGGGGAGAAAGCAGTCTAACATAGCAGCAAAGAAGTAGACAACCAAGAAAAGCAGCTTCAATGGGTGTCATCCTAAAGTAAAGATTTCTCTAAGCCAGGAAGCTGGAGAGCCACCTAGAACACTAGTTCAAGGGGAGAAGCCGCCCAAGACTGCCTAATGATCCTGCGCAGAAGTTTTGCCTAGGGATAATAATTCTATGTGCAACATATTCTTCTCTCTAGCCTCAACTTGACACTAAGTTACAAATGAGGAAAAAATATTTTTCAGGTAACTACAAAATGTCAAATACTAGGATGGGTAGAAACTTCATGTGTGTATTATGTCATTAATCCTCATAGTAACCTTAACCATAACTGCAACATTATTTCTTCATGAATAGTTTCGTCAAGAAAATGGGACAGATGTGAATCATTCAGACCCATCATCCACTTCTGCAGCACATCCCCATTAGCTTAACTTTCAACACACATTCAGCAGCTTCTCTTGTAAAGGTCATTAGCACCGGGGATTTCTCAATACTTGGAAAGATATATGGGCACTGTCTCTCCTTTAGTGTATCTTCTAATATCACCCATAGATAAGGCTGCCCAGGCCTGGGTTCTAACAGATCCTATTACTCATTTATGTTACAAATATTTACTGTGTTAGGCAACATGTCAGGTGTTAGACATAATAGTGATCAGTATAATCATGGCAGTCACCATCCAGCCTAGGAGAGGAGAGAAGTCAGTGAAAGGAAAACAAAGAGAAAGAAGTGAGGAGGAAGAGAAAATGCAAGAAGATGTCAGTCCACAAAGGAAAGGTGTTGCATCAAGGTTCTGAAAAGCAATTCCAGAAATAACATCTAAGCTGAGAAGGAAGGATAGATAGATGGGAATTACCAAAGGGGGGTAGTGGAGAAAGTATGGTGAGAAGAACAGAGCTCAACACAGATCACAGCAGGTCAGTGGCATGAGGGTCTGAGAACAATTAAGGTGTCTTTAAAAAATAGATCGATTCCAGTAAGGCTGGAGCACAGTATGCGGAAAAGACAGTACAGGGAAAGGTGCGGGAAGGCAGCAAGAGACAAGACAGGCAAACGGATGGGTGATGACACAGGTTTAAAAGCATACGTTTAGAGTTTGGTGGGCTGATGTAAATCAGGAATCCCAGCACTGGGGAGGGCAGGGCGGCTGCCCAGCATGTGAAGGTCTTGGAATTAATCCCTGCACTACTACAAAAATAAGTTATAGCCCCCAAGGAAGGTCCAGACACTGAAGGATTTTGAGGTGTAGGTTCAGCACTTTGGAAAGCTAATTCTGGCTTCAGCACAAACATATTGAGCTTGAAGCCAATAGACTTATTGAGAGATGGTCGCACCCATGGGACTTCACTGAGACTGATTATTGTGTAATCAGATTTAGAGCTTTGTGAGTTTAGGCAGATATGTGTTCATCTGTGAGTTACGGAGAGACAAAATACTGTGGAGAAGTGGGCACAAAGAATGACTGCATTTCTGGCTTTGATTAGGTAGAAGGTAGTAGCTTTAGGCAATAGCTTTTTTTTTTTTTTTTAATGCAGATAAATTTCCTGAAACAGTAACACCTTTTGGTAAAGTAATTGCCACAATTCAAGTCAGAAGTATAAACAATACTTTGGGGTTGACAATTTAAATTTACTTCTCATTTTATTCCTCCTGCATTTATAAATAACAGCAAATACTTTCTGGATTTGTAAACACAGAAATGCTACCTTACAAAATGGTGTGGGAGGAAGGAGGCTAAATACAGGACCTACTTAATCAGAGTAACTATTAGTTGGCTGCTAAAAGAAGAGTCAAGTAATTTGGAATAATGAAAGCAGACTAAGAATTAGCAGGCTCGTTTAAATAAAACTGTGTTTCTTTCAAGTGGGATGCATTACAAATTAAGAATAATGAATCACTCTTAGAAATTAAATACTTTGGGATTGCTGTATTGCCTATTAAAAGTTGCCTTGGTGTAATGCTAATTGCAATAACAAATAAATCCCAAGCTTTGCATTAGCTTAACCTAAGAAGTTCATTCATAATCCCAAAGTATTCCAATATAAATGCTTCTGGGACAAAAGACTGGGCCTCTGTATCATGCAACCACTTGGTGACTTGCCTGACACTCACTCTGCCACATCCAACACGTTTTCCTCTAGGGTTTCAATGTCTATTCAGCAGAAAGGGTCAGAGAATGGGGAAATCAGGCATAGGTGCAAGGGAGGTGCGTCCAGGAAGAACATGAAACACACTTTGATAATCTAGTTAGTGGTGTGGGAGTTCCTTTTGTCTATGTGTTGC
Organism: Chionomys nivalis; assembly: GCF_950005125.1. Classification (NCBI taxonomy): domain Eukaryota; kingdom Metazoa; phylum Chordata; class Mammalia; order Rodentia; family Cricetidae; genus Chionomys; species Chionomys nivalis. The sequence continues at coordinate 61,559,352 of NC_080092.1, forward strand.
TTTTATTGGTTAATGAATAAAGAAACTGCCTTGGCCTGTTGATAGGGCAGAACTTAGGTAGGCGGCAGGGCAGGGGTAACTAAACTGAACGCTGAGAGGAAGAAGGGCAGAGTCAGAGAGATGCCATGGATCTCCCGCCAGAGACAGATGTGCTGAAACTTTGCTGGTAGGCTACGACCTTGTGGTGATGCACAGATTAATGGAGATGGGTTAAATTAAGATGCTAAGAGATTAGCCAATAAGAAGCTAGAGCTAATGGGCCAAGCAGTGATTTAATTAATATAGTTTCTGTGTGATTATTTCGGTTCTAGGCGGCCGGACGAACAAGCAGCTCCCTTCTCTGACAAGTTAGCAGCCTCTTTGTACAGACAGTAAAACTCTGAGGGCAAGGAATCAGACAGAGCAGACTGCTAGCAGTATTAAAGATGACACCTAACCAGTATAGGGAAGATTTCACAGAGACAAAAGCAGAAAGAAAAGGTAGGATTAGACAGAGAGGCAGGAGGCTAAGAATGTTCCTGACCATGGGAATAATACAGGCTTCAATGGTAAGAACTAATACAGGCTTCAGTGGCAAGAACTGGGAACTTTGGTATTAATAATTATTCTTGCCCTTGAACTTTGAAATCATCTTAGTAATTCTTTCAGTTTCTCCATGCCTGATTGCTGTAGGACTATTAAAACCAAATTTAAACAAAGTTTGCAACAGCCAGTTGACTTGCCATATATAGCAATGGACAAGAGACTGTCTCAGACAAGTGGAAGCTGAGGACTGACACCTGAGATGGACTTCCGACTTCTTTACATACGGACCGTGACATACACATGAACAAGTAACACACACATACACAGAGATTTCAAAAAATTATTCAAGGGTGCCTAGCATGCTCAAAAACCTGGGTCCAAACCCAGAACTAAAAAAGCAAGCAAATAAAAAAGGGGAAAAAAAAAAAAAAGAGGAGGGTAAGAAGCCAGATCCTCTGAGCCACTTCAGGACTCTGCCATCAAGAAGTTCATCGTCAACCTTAAACCAGAATAATGAGCAAAAATAAACCTCTTTTCTTTATAACCCAACAAATTAAAATGCTAGGGTGTGAGTATGTGTGAAAAAATTAATAATTTTTTCTTTCAAAATATCAAACTATGCATTTACAATTAGTGAATAATAAATTCCATGGTATTTATGTTGAAGTAGTCAAAATATAGTAAACATTGTCGCTGGAGACATCAGAGGTCATTCCTAACTATAACATCAAATAGGAGTTTAAAATTCAGAATCCTAATTCATTTTCAACACAAAAAATAGAATTTTGTCTTTTTCCTTCAAGTATAATATAATTATTTTAAAGACTTCAAAGAAAACCTCAGAATTTGTCTTTCTAACTAAAGAAAAGAAAGACAGCTAAAAAAGTAAAAGACATATACATTATAAAACTTTTTGGTTAGGTAAAATTTTCATAATTCATCTATATACCATAAGCAAGTAACTATGACTTAATTTTCTACTTAATACGGTACTAAGATATACTATGGTCAGGAAAACTAGTATTTTGTCTGCTAGCTATTTTATGGAAGAAAAATACAGTTTTTAAACCTGCAAATTTTTGATCCTAAAAGATCTTAGGACTGATCAGGAAAACAATGGCTCAACAGAGGGCAATCCAAAGTCTCCCCACTGTACTCAGAAGATGCATCTACACTTTAGGCATCAAAACTGCTTTTACATTGAGAAAATGACACAAGTTTAAGAAGTGGTTTGTCAGCTAAATAGAAGGAAGAGCTCACACTTGCGAGGAAAGTAATCTGGGAGTCTCAGCGATAAAAAGCTGGCAAATCACACTTTATTTTCAATTTGAAAACTTACAAAGAATAGCAAAGATGACAGAATTTTAGTGGGGGTGTTACCCCCAGTAGCTTTTCCTCTAAACTGTGTTCAAGTACTATCCTAGCAGCCAGCATGCATGCAGCGTTACCATGTTGGGAATTGTGGTAAGTGGCTTCCATCTGTTATTACCTGGGTCCTCACAACATACTTCATAATAAAACATGTCTGATTTCAAGAGGTGTAGGTCCCCGAGGTCTTTCAAGTATGTGAGAGGAAGAGTGGAAACCGCCTCTCTACTTCTGGAGCCAGTGCTCTTAACTTCCCTCCACCTTGTCCTGCAGAGCCTCTGCAAGCAGGAGGGAATTCTGCTAACACATCTGCAGCTCACTGTCCTGGAGCCCCTGACCCTCTTCCCAGCACCACCAAGTTAGGGCTCGACACAACGTTGGCCTCTTTATGGGAGGAGGGCTGGCTAAGTAAGTGACCACTAGCCACAGCAGTTCAGTGGGAAGACATCTCAGTTAAGATTACATCGCTGTGGAGGAAAAGGAAAACCTTATCCAGTTCAATGATGGAAACGTGAGACTTGAGTTTCTAGCCTTCTTAAGAACAGATACTAAAAGAAAGACAAAGAAGGTAAAATAGCATCCCAGTCAAAAGGAGCACATTAACCCATGCTGTGCAGCCAGAGGACCTGGTCCAGCATGGCTGCATCTTTGGTCGTGGGTAGCACATTACCTGGCAGTAGGACAGCCTACATATAAGCATGTTGTGATCACTACATGAGACTGAGTGGGTAATACAATCTTAGAGACCAGCTCTCTGTGTCTGAGAGTAGTGGACTAGAAAAACTTTCAAATTCTTTCCGGTTAAAATCTTAGGAAGTTCTGTCTCATTTTCAGTTTCAAAAATTTTTTAAAGTAAGCCAAACAAAATTCTACCAGAGAAGTTGATGTCACCTCTTCCTTGACTATTTTATTTTTTTTTTAAACGATATGCTTGGAGAATATTCAACCTACATAAAGAAAAGTCAGAGGTAGCTGAACAGTACCAGCAGTCAGTTATCCACTCATTGTGAAGATGTTTGTCACAGTGTTGGATAAAGTGATCTGAAATGACACAGCAATAATTCTTCATCACACAGAAGTCAGTTCCGTCTTTATTTGGTTAGGCTAGTTTGCTTACAAAACAGGAGGCTATGCTGACTTCGAATATTTGCTGTGAAGAGACACACAGGATCTCTCAGGAATCCTGGGGAGAAACTGCCAGACCTAGAGGTGAAAGGCCATGTCACAGTTTTTTTCATTTCTCTTTTCTAATTCTATTATTCCCTTATAAAATAGTTCCCTCTGCTTTGATAGCAATTTCCACTTCTTTACATATTGGAATGGCAGGTGTATTTGACTTAGCATAGCCTTTTCCATTGCTCTCTAAACAAAGTACAATCAATCTTGAATGCCTGTGTGTTTGTGTGACCATGTATACTGTTCTGTAAATGGCCAAGCTCTCTTTAAACCTGTCAAGAGTTCAATGACCCCAAAGGAAGAGATATACTGTTTCTGATTATTGTTTTTTTATTTTGAATCCTAGAGTATATGCTGAACCATATGACCTAGCCACGAAAGCTGAAGCAATCTATAAACTGAATACTTTAAATGTTTACATTACTAGTTAAGATTTTATGAAAAGAAAAATAGAATATTATCTTAAAAACAACAACAAAAATCTTTCTCCACCAAATTGCCTTTGAACTTCCTTAGAAGCTACCTGCTCATATCCACATACAGATTCACTGTTCCAATTGACATTCTATTGCTAATTTTTGCCAGCAAGTCTTGAAGTTGTCCAGTTCCCGAGTCCACATTTCCAGCAGAATAACAACAAGGCATGAATGGAGCTGTGACTGTGTATGAGTCACTGTTCTGAGGACTTAAAGGGGATTAACTGCACTATCTTTAATCTTAAAAGAACATTATATGGAGTCTCAAAATTTACAGAGAAGAAATTGAGGCACAATGGCTCCTGAGTAATCTGTTCATAATGAAAAACTGTTAAGTGGCTGAACCTAGACATACGCCTACTGCTTCAAAGGACCGTGTGGAACTCCTGAGTCAGGCATTTGTAGCTGTGATGCCCCTAGACTGGCTATCTCAGAACCAAGTCCTCCTCCAGATGGGGGTGGGGAGGCTGGGCAAATAGGGGAGCAGATGAACCTTATTCCTGCTGAGCAGGCCAGTAAAGTGGTCTCTCTTTAAGAGGAGCCCTTGCACATACTGTTTTGAGAATGTAAACCACAGCAGCCATTATGGAAACTAGTCTGGAGTTGCCTCAGAACTTTGTTCTATTGTATGATCTGGCAGTCCCACTTCTGGGTATATATCCTAAGGAAATTAAATCACTACTCGGAAAAAAAACATCTGTATTCCTGTGTCCATTATGTTAATAACCAACTGTGAAAACAACCCAGGTGCCTGTTGCTTAATGTGTAGATTAAAAATAATGTATCTTATACACACACACACCTATACTAAAAATGAAAGAAACCCCCTTAATTACAACAATGAGGTTGAATCTAGAAGACAATAGCTAAGTGAAATAAGCCAAAGAAATCATATTCTGGATGTTCTCTCTCTCACACAACACACACAAAGTGGAGTCTTTAAGTCCAATTCATAGACACAGGACAATGGTGGCCATGATGGTCCTGGGATTGGGGGAAGGGAAGGTCTGGATCAAGAAGTTCTAGAAACCTAATGTGTGGCACATTTATAATACTTAATAGCAATATATTTTTGTTTTTGTTTGTTGAGACAGGGTTTCTCTGTGTATCCCTGGCTGTCCTGGAACTCACTCAGTAGACCTGGTTGGCTTTGAACCCAGAGATCTGCCTGTCTTTGCTGGGCTTAAAGGCACTACCACTACCTGGCCAGTAACAATGTATTATAAATTTGAAATTTGCTAAGAGTAGTAAATCTTGAGATTTCTCATCATACACGATGGTAAGCGAAGTGATGAATATGCTAATTAGTCTGACAGTGGTGATCATTTCACACGATATGAATATCAAAGCACAACAGGTATAATTTTAAAAATGGTATTTTTGACAAATAATGTGCCTCAATAAAACTGCAAGGAAATGATATAGCCAGTGGGCAAGCATTATCACAAGCTTAGTACAAACAACACTTCTAGTGTTTGGATTCTAGAACTATTCCAATATGAACAAGCTAAATTCATAAATGGGTGCATAGATTCACACATAAAAACTTGTTTTTTTTAAAAAAAGGACACACAAAACAGCTTGAAGAATTATAAGAGAAACATGTAAGAAAGAAAATGGTAGAGAAATACACTTGAAATTTATTTTCACAAGGAGTCACTAAAGTGCCACTTCTGCTGAAGAAGAAGGAGCAAGAAAAAGTCAAGACTAAGTCATTCCCATACTTCCACATACATGCATGCACACATGCAAAGACACATGTATACTCAGACTCCTGCCTGGGCTCTCCTGAAGTTCCCAGAAGATCTAGTTTGGGCCCCAAACTAAATCATCACAGGCAGATCTAACTTCAAACATCTTTGTTCAAACAAAACAAAATAAGGTTAGGGACTTTATTTCCCCAACCCAAAATCCACAATAATAGCACACATGTAAAAACTCTTTTTCTTATGAGAATAGGAGTTTTGTTCAAAACTAAGGAGAGAGGGAAGGAGTGAAAGAGAGAGGGAGAAAGGAGATGGAAAAGAGAAGGGGAGGGGAGTTAATAAGAGCGAGGGAGGATGAATATGTCAAAAGTAACAAAATCAGGCTGAAACCACTAACTTAAATACTGTGGTAGGCAGAATTCTGCTCCCTATGCTGGGATGGCCACACCCCAATTCCTGGAGTCTGTATGTCCTTTACCTGGCAAAGGGATCAAGTCAGGCTTCTGAGGGAACTAACTAATCAACTCATTCTCAAAGAAGAGGATCCTGGATTGCCTGGTGGATATAATATAACCACAAAGGTCATCAAAACTGGAAATGGAGGCACAAGACAATTCACAGTTCCCAGAAGATACCATCAAGATGGTCAGAGACAAAGACCTGACCAACAAGGTATCTTTGGAGATGGCTAAGGAGGCCTGAACCAAGGAATGTCAGCAAGCTCTAGATCTTGGAAAAGGTGAGAAAGTCTGCCTTAGAACCCTCAGAAAGGAAACAGCCCTGCCAACATTCATATTCAGTGACTTCTTACCTTAACTGCTAAAGAACAACTCTAATTAAGCTACTGAACTTGTAGAAATCTATCACAACAGCAGCAAAAAGCAATGACAGGACCTAGGAAAGTAGGATCAAAGCTCACTTCGAGAAGACGCTACCCCAGAAGCTACCAAAAGGGACAGAACCTGCTGCAACACCTCTAGAACTGAGTTGTGCTTGAGAAAAATAAAATGCAAAAAAGATAAATAGAAGAGAAAAATAATAATACAAGTGATAAAGACACAATATAGCTCTGATTGACAATTCTGGGGGGAAAAAGCACATAGGCAAAAACATTCCAAGACACAATTCAAGATATGCAAAAAACATCATCAATGTTCTGTTCAAAGAAGTCCTTGGGTGAACCAATAGACACTAATTAACACCAATCCCTGTGCTAGGAAGGTAACTGACCTTTGAGGGGAAAAAACAGAACACCAAACTAATTTCTTGAAAGCTAAGCTAAAAATAAGTAGCTCAGGCTACCTATGCAAGAAGAATCAGGTTCCCTCTAGACATCATGAAAATTCACCAGCAGAAAACATCATGACAACACTACCAAGAAAAAAAAAGCAAGTTACAGTGGCGAATTTTGTACCCAAACAATCATTTTGGGATGAAGACATCAGGCAGTGATTTGAAACCATGCAAGGATGGAAACAAAATACTTTACATGAGGCCATCCTGAAAAGCTTAGGGATGAGTCAAAACAATGAAGGGACGAACACAGAAGTTGAAGCACAAAGACTGGAGGCAAACACTGAAGCCACTGAAGGAGAGAACATGGTGCTGTGGGGAAGAGGCAATATATGTCCAAAATAACAAGAATAACAAATCAACAAGAAAAGGAAGAAGAAAAGGTAAAAGATCATTTAAGTGTTCCAACTTCTTTTCTTCCCAAGTAGGGTCACAGGGTATAGTTAGAGCTCATGGTCTTAAGAAGCCTGTGCTACCATCTGAAGGTATAAAAGCAAACACGCGACTCACAGAGACGACTGCCTGGCCCATAGCCTTTTATTTCCTGTCTCACTAACAAAACTCACAGCTAGGGTGACACCAGCAAAGGGAGTCTTGTGACAGTTCTGCTCAGTGATCTATGAATTTGGGTTTCTAAGAAAGTTTTGCTTCTCCAATGAAGGCACCTGTTTTCCTTTTCCTTTTTTTCGCCTTCTTGTCTAGAACAGAGATGAGCAGTTGGATATGAGGCAACCACCACATGATCATGAGGTAAGTAGGAATAAAGAAGTCACAAACCAAGAACAGCTTCTGAGAGGGTAGCTTAAGTGAAGGACACTAAAGACACTGTGAAGCTATAGAACCAGGCCAACTGTTGAGCTCTGTGCTATTCATTTAATGGGAAAATAAGCCTCCATTTGATTAAACTGACGCTACTTCTCTCCTCAAATACCAAACACAGTATTACTGAAATATAACTAGGAAGACTAGTAATAGTAACCTAGTTACCAAAGCCTGGGTGAGGAAGGAAGAGAAGAGATGTAAAGCTGCAAGTATAAAGACGATTTACTAGAGGGGAGCATTTCAAACTAACTGTACAGCCTCAAATGATAAGAAAAGCACAACGCAGAGAGCTAACACATTAAACAAGTGCAAAATCACTTCAAGGCAGTAAGGTGAAAAATTCACATAAATTAAGACAGAGCTTAAGCAAATGTATCTGTCATGTCAATAAACTAACATATAAAACTTGGGAAGCAGGTGATGAAGACCACACTTCTAAACAATGCCTAACGGATGGACTGTTCTACTAAAACTAAATCTTCAACACCCTAGGCTACACAAAAACAAATTCTAAACGCATCAGCAATTTAAATTTGCAAACAAGCCTATGGAAATAATAGAACAAAAATGTTTTAGGTGAATATTTTCATAATAATTTCATTTTCTTTTATAGTCATGATACTAAACCAAGAACCAATAAAGGGAAAGATGAAACATTTGCCTATTTAAAAAAATTTAAATTTATATTTGGCAAAAATCACTATAAACAAACTTTGAAGAGAAAAATAGAAAAATATTTCCTGTCTATACAGCAAGGAATTGCTTATAAAAGGTTATTAGAAATCAAGAAGAACAGAACAAGTCCTCTAATAAAATGGCTAAGAAGAGGAAATTCTGAGAATCTAAATAGCTAATGCATCTTGGAAAGGGGGAACACCCAGGACTGTACAATAAAATAATGGCATTGTATTCTTCACTTACTAGATCAGCATAATGCTTACAACTACCTGCTCTAGGATCGAGGGCATAAGGGTAATAGGTGAGGTGATAAGGCTATGCCACTAAAAATGATTAAGAGATTATCCAATGCAAGTCCCTCAGACAGCCATTTGGTACCCACTCTCAGAGTCATCATGTGAAAGACTCCACTGTAGGAACACTCACTACAGGAATACTGACCACGTATGCAAAGGCACACGTGCAAGGCCATTTGCTGCAGCATGTAACAACAAATTCTCATAAATGTTAACAATATTTCTGAACAGGAGAACAATTACATTCAAACTGGAAAACATTCAGCCACTGGAGAGATGGGGCAGAATTCAGGATACACACATGGAAGAAAGGGCTATATTGCAGCAAATGGAAAATGAAATCACACTACAGATATTATTTGGAATAATCTCTTATCCTTTAGCTCTCCCCCTTTCACCTTCTTCTCCCTCCTACATATGCATGCCAGTGCTTGGTGGATCATTATGGCTGCATGCTCTGGAAAGACAGACACCACATATCCAGCACTTATTCTAGGGGAGTAAGGTTAGGAAAAGAAAAGGGTGGGAGCATATTTCATGTTTCATATCACTTCTGATTTATTGATTGTTATTGGTACTTTTCTTCATAATTATGAAAAATAATGGTGATAAATCAAAATTAAAAGTAAATGGAAAAAGGTTAACTAAAATGTTTTATCTAAAAAAATAGCAAATCTTTGTTATAGCTGCTGTGGCTTATGTGAAAGTTGTGGGGTTGGAGAGGTAGTTCAGCGCTTAGAAAACTGTTGCTGCTCTTCCAGAGGACCTGAGTTTGGTTCCTAGCACTCACATCAAGTGGCTTACAATCACCTGTTGCGTAACTCCAGCTCCCAAAATCTGACTTCCTCTTCTGGCCTCTGCAGGCACCTGCATTCACATGTACAAACCACACTCAGGCGTGTACACCCATACACACTTACTTAAAAATCTTCAATAAAAAAGGAAGTGTAGTGGGCATAAAGGTGCTTGTCCTCACAGAGAAGCACTAAGAGAACCAGGGATGTTAAGCACACAGGGTGTCTCCTCAGTGGAGGCGATACAAACCAAATACCTGCATTCTAGCCAAAAAGCTGAGAGTGGAGGTTGCTAACAACCTGGTGACCTTTTTGCTATCTGAAGGAACAGACCTCATCCTAATACCCCAGAATACTTATTCTAGACTCTTCCCTCCCTAGACTGTTACCCATCCTTAGGGTAGATGTCACAAGCACTTTATGGCCTGCTGACCTCTATGTATGCTATTGGTCAGAGACCACACTAGATACTAGGCCTTTTAGCTGTGGAACCCACCCTCGTGGTCACATGCACTTTGTAAAGGACTTTCTATGTAGTCACACCTTAAGCTTTATTGTGCACCTGGAATTGGACTGATTGTTGCCTGGAAATCTTTCCCCAAATTGTACTGTGTTTCAAACATGCTGATAATGAAGTGCCTGGCATTAGACTCCGGAAGTCTGATCCAGGCTGATGAAGTCAATCTGCATTGTGTTTGCTTCCCTCTGTGACACCTGCAGGGACCCCATCAAGAAAGAAAACTATGGTATCAAAAATAAGCTGTTCTGCCGGGCGGTGGTGGCGCTCGCTTTTAATCCCAACAAAGGCAGGCGGATCTCTGTGAGTTCGAGGCCAGCCTGGTCTACAAGAGCTAGTTCCAGGACAGGAACCAAAGCTACAGAGAAACCTCATCTAGAAAAAAACCAAAAAATAAAAAAGCTGTTGAACTTGTTAGCCTTTATACAGAAAAATTTCAGACCCAAATTAACTAGTATTCAAGAAAAAAAATATTCATAATATATTAATAACTGGGTATTTCTTGTTTTTGGATAAAGCTTCTTAAAGCAAAATCACCTGATCTTACATGATATGCATAGAGCTTTAAAAGCACTGGTATTTTTAATTTCCTAGGCTGATGGAAGTTAACGGCTGCTTCTTTAACACAACACTGATAGGTGAGAGAGGGTGTTTAAGTGATAAGGGAGTGTCAGTCATTTCTCTATTCCTGGAGCCGGCTGCCTGGGGAAAATTTGGAGGTATTTTAGATCTACCTGAGACAGCTCCTTTCTGACAAACCCAGGATAGCTGCCTCTCCTATATTGTGGAATACTAATTTAAGATGTATTTGTTACATTTGTTTATGCTGTGGAATATTTACTTAATGATACAAAGATGTGTTGCATTCTTTGAAGTGCTGCATTTGTTTAACTCTGTAAAGCTGTGTCACACTTAGCTTTGGTCTAATAAAGAGCTGGATGGCCAGTAGCTGGCCAGGAGAAAGGGTAGGTGGGGCTAGCAGGCAAAGAGAAGAGGAGGAGAAATCTGGGAAGAAGGTTCCAGGAGCAAAAGAAGGAGAAGAAGAGGAGAACTCCAGCAGCCAGCCACTCAGCTACACAGCAAACCACGGAGTAAGAAGTAAAAAACAGGTATACAGAAATAGAGAAAAGTAAAAGCCCAGAGGCAAAAGATAGATGGGATAATTTAAGTTAATAAGATGGCAAGAAACAAGCCAAGTTAAGGCCAGGGACTTATAAGTAATAAACCTCTGTGTGATTTATTTGGTGCTGGATGGTGAGCCCCCAAAGAGCAAATAGTAAAGAGAAAACAACCACCAACCCTCCCATCTACTCCCAAGCTCTCTGCACTTCTGCTTTCACGGAACTCAGCCAGACTCAACAGGACTTGCCCATTTCACTTGTCAGCAATCAGCATACCCACCTTTCCTCAGTACAGAGCCAGGGCAGAAAGCCAATAGAAATTTGTTGACATGAATGAATAAATGCTTTTATAAATGCGGAGAAACAAAGATATGCAGGGAATCGTACAGGAATACACAACCACAGCAGTAGCCAGCTACTTACTACCTTAAGAACAGGAGCCTGAAGAAGACTGAGTCTCAATTCAGTATCTCTCAGCTTGATAAATTATATTGTTAAAAATGCATATTCTTTCAGTAATTTATTTAGTAAAACTGAACAACCAAGTAAATTACACAGCACAAACTAGACTGCCCACATTTTCATGACAGTATAATTATTTTTTTCTTTTTTGAGACAGGGTCTGACTGTGTAGTCCTGCTTGGCCTTGAATTAGTGACACTCCTAACTCAGAGAGCCCTGGGTTAAACAGAAGTCAACTCGTAGCATCTGTAAACTAGGCTGACAACATCAGATTATCTTGGGACAGCATGGTAAAGTACAGTGTTGCCTTGTGCATTTCTTAGACTGCTTCATTTTTTTTTTTGCTAAATTCTGATATAACCATATATTAGGAACCTTGGGAATATAAGGTAGCTTGGCCAGCTGTAGAAGACAGTATGTTAGTGCCTCAAAATTATAAATATAAAATTACCATGTGAGCCAGTAGCTGGTAATTGGCGCTACATACCCAAAAGAACTGAAGGCCTTGGGGATGTGGGCAGATATTTGCACATCAATATTCACAGCAGTATTGTTTGCAATATCTGAACAATGGAGACAACTCACACAGTCAGAGAGTGATGAATGGAGAAACAGAGAGATATGCGCATAATGGCATATTACTTAGCCATCATGAATGTGATCCTGAAACATGCTATAAACGAATGAACTCTGAAACATTATGCTAAGTGAAACAGGCCAGACACAAAAGCACATAAATTGTATCATTCCACTTACATAAAGAACCTAGAATGGTCAAATTCATAAGGACAGAAAGAAGGGTGATTACCAGGGCTGGAGAGAAGGAGGGGAGAAATGGAGTGTGACAGACAGGCATGCAGTTTGAAGATGGACAGTGGTCATGGCTGCACAAAAACGTACAAGTACTAAGTGCTGCTAAGTACTAAACTGTACTACACTTTGTATGTGTTACATTTTGTTATGTATAGTTTACAACAAGAGAACAGCTAATAGGAAGCACTTTAAAAACAGACTCAGAAGACTCATACTTACATACATAAGTATGTATATATTTGTGTTTTATATATGTATGTAACAATAACAATTAAAGAAAAGGGGCCAGGAATTTGAAAGGGAGTTGGAGGCATGGGAGGAATTGAAGGGAGTAAAGGGAAAGGGAAAGTGTGCAATTATATTTTAATTTATGAAATATTCCAAAAGCCACAATTTTTCTCTTAATATAAATAGGATTTATGTAAACAAAATCAAAACCAAACAAACTATATTTTGAAATCTCCAATCTGTCCAATCTGCATAAGAAAGAAAGGGGAGGCTAGAGATGTGGCTCAGTTGGAAGATTACCTGCCTGGCACACATGAAGCCCCAAGTTTGATTCTTAGCACCACATAAACGAGTGTGATGATGGTGCATATGTGTAACACTAGCATTCAGAATGCAGAGACAAGAGAATCAGAAATTCAAGGTCATCCATTCTGGTCTACACAGTAAGTTTCAGGCCAGTCTGGGCTCAGGAGACCATAGGGGGGGAAAGAAACTTACTAAATTTAAAGACAAAGTAGAATTTACATTCCACAAGCAGATCTGTGACCATATACAGAAAGAATAGTTTCTATTCCAAATCAATATGGAAATGGAACTTAAGAAAACAACTTTTAGGGCTAGAGAGATAGATTAGTGGCTAGGAGCACGGACTGCTCTTGCAGAGGACTCAGGTTCAATTCTCAGCACCCACATGGCAGCTCACAACTGTATGTAACTCCAGTCCCAGGATACCCAATACTCACTTCTTGGCTCTAGAGACCTTGCACACAATGCTGTACTGGCATACATCCAGGCAAGCATCACCAAGTAAAATAAAATCTCAAAATAGAAATTTAAAAGAAAAGAACTTTCTTCTAAGTACACAAAACTTTTTGGAAAACCGTCCTACAGGTAAAATGTCTGCCCTTACTTATCAACTGTATTTTTACTAAGAATAAAACAATAACATTGTGATTCATCTAACTTTCAAACAAGCAGCTCCAATTCCTGCAGAAGATCCCAGAAGCCATGGCCAAAGAGAGAGCTGTCCTGAGCCCAGTGCCCTTGGTTGGCAGCATCAACAATGACTTGACCATGACTGCTTTCCTTCGAGGTCATGACCAGTCTCATATCAGTGTGCAGAGATGTTGTGTCTTGTGTTTCTGTCTTGTTTTGCTGCATGACAGTACACTGCTGTGTTCTGTTGTTTCCCAACACGGCTGGAATGTCTTTTGAGCAGCAGCAGGTGGGAGGTATTAACAGCACTCTATGGTCTTTGTCTCTAACTTCTATGTGAAATTTTAAAAAAAGCAATATTTGACAAAAAGAAAATAAACTTTTACTGAGTTAGAGCCATAGTGTCAGCAAAAATGCAGAATCACAAACCACTATACTGGGCAAAGAAAAGACCCTAAGTATGGGAGTGGCTCTAACCAAGATGAAAAACACTTGAAGTCTGAGTCAGTGTCGGAGTGGACAGTCAGCGTGGGAGTCAGCAAATGACAGCAGGCACCATTTTCCAGAAAGGTCCTGGGTAAGAGGTAGTTGCCCAAGTAAGTAAATTGGATTCTTTTTATTCTTTGGAGTTAGCAGGCAGGGGCATACGGAGCAATGAATGAGGAGGCACTTGGCAGTGCTGAGCATGTTCCATTCTCTTTAATTCTGTGTTCACGTGAAGGGTGGGGAAGATGCATGTAAGAGAGAAAAAGGGACAGCAGTCATAATAGACTTTTCTTACTGTTTAAAGGAGTCCTGAGGGGTAGAAAAGCTAAGCTGCTCTGAGTTTTGCTTTGTGCTCGGGGGCAAAGCGACCCTACGTGCATTTCCTCATTTATTCCGCTTTATAGGTGAGTGAAAAATGAAATAAAAGGAGGACATGACAACTCCTAATGTACGGAGAAGATTTTATTGTAGATAAAAGGGAGAAATCGGGCAGAGGGAAGAGTCCAGGCTGAATGTGGCCAGCAGGCTAAAGCAGACCATGAGAGGAGACGGGGGAGGGGAAGCAAGTGAGGAGAGGCTAAGAGACAGTCAATAGCTGAAATACCAGCCTGGAGGAAGGGAAGGCAAAGCCCCGCCCCTGGGAGGGAGAGGTTTAGTGTAGGGGTGGGATGAGAAGCACTGGAAGGACACACAGGTACTGGCTGAGTTTTGGGGAGCTGGCCAGTGCCGGCTTTGATATGCTAATAGGCACCTCAGTCATTTGTTCTGGATTTCTGAGATCTAATAGGTTTTGTTGGTTCTGTGTTATTGCATTTCTATTTGGCTGCTATGGAAACTGAGGCACACACAAGTTGGGTACATTTCCCTAAAATCACACTATTAGTAAATGATAGTCTGGAGGCAAAACTTGGGTCTGACTCCTGTGCTGGAGACTTAGTACCCGGGCTGCACCACCACAAATGCACACTGACGGGAGAAAATAAGCTGGGAACAAAAATGGAAGTGATGGTAAGAAAATATGCTACAGCGTGTGCCAAAATAAACTACAAAACATTTACTTTTTTGATGAGATCTTGAAATAGTAGCAAAAACCAGTGGCCTAACAGGGAGGGGCTGGACAGGCATGCAGCAGGGAAGCAGACAGCAAAGGACCATTTCTGTCCATGACTGCTGCTTTCATTGCTCCTCTTCCACCAGATTTTGGTTGGACCATCAGAGACTTCATCCACAGATGGATGTAAAAAAAACTGTGGGCTCAACTCAAAAGCCATTTCTTCCACTTTGAGTTATACTCATAGAGGTCTGTGATATCCTGGGGGCTGTGTAGTCAGTCACAAGGCTTTGTCCCAGTGCTGATGCCATCTAGGACATGGAATCAGACTCCCCTGTTCTCACAACACATAAGTGAAGAGGGGCCAAGACCATGGAACACTCACTTTGTGGGATATTTATACAGTAGAAAGGATAATTCTAGCCAGTGAATCTAGCACTTGTCAGGCTGAGACAAGAGGATCTCAAGCACAAAGTCAGCTTGGGCTAGCTACATATGGAGGCTTTGTCTCAAAACAACAAACAACATTAATAAAAAAAATCTCAAAAATAAAAGAAGAGAAAAGTTGATCCAATGAGTTTAAGAGTTATTTTAATGAATATATCACCAAAATAAGTCAGGAAATCTCAAGGTCCAGACAGTCTCCTATGAGTAAAGTGAATTATTAATATCTGTTTTAGCTTTTCTGAAACAAATTTCACCCTAACACAGCTGTGCTCTGAATA
Source organism: Chionomys nivalis (assembly GCF_950005125.1). Taxonomy (NCBI): domain Eukaryota; kingdom Metazoa; phylum Chordata; class Mammalia; order Rodentia; family Cricetidae; genus Chionomys; species Chionomys nivalis. The sequence continues at coordinate 61,574,825 of NC_080092.1, forward strand.
ATGGAGATACACACACACACACACACACACAAATAAAACAAAAATAAAAAATAAGGGAGAAAGCAAGCAGAGCACAAGTGTTCATCACTCTTGGGTTTTTTTGTTTTTAGAAAACAGGGTTTCTCTGTGCAACCTTGGCTGTACTGGAACTCCGTCCGTAGACCAGGCTGGCCTCAAACTCAGAGCCTGCCTTTGCCTTCTGAGTGCTGGGATTAAAGGTGTGCACCACTGTGCCCAGTTTCTTGGTTTCTTTTTAAAAACTGGTTTGTTATTTTATGTGTATGAGTGTTTTACCTACATGTATGCCTGTGCACCACACGTGTGCCTGGTGACTGTAGAAGCCAGAAGAGGGTGTGAGATCCTCTGGAACTGGGAGTTATGAGCTGCCATATGGGTGTTGGACATTGAACCTGGGTCCTCTGGAAGAACAGTCAGTGCTTTAACCACTGAGCCATCCTTCCAGACCCATATGCTCTACTTAACTGTAGATGCAGAGTGACTTCCCAGCATCATGGTTGTACCCTTCAACTGTGAGACAGGAAAACACCTTTCCTTCTTATGTTGCTTGTGTCAGGTATTTTGTTGTGACAACAAAATAAATAACATATACGCTAAGGAAAGATGAAGTTTTTATAAGTATATTAGTGACTTGTGACCAAATGATCTAAGAAAATGTGTCAAAAGAAAAAAGAAAATAGAATTCAGCACATTAGTAAGCAACAATTTGATGAGAGTGCTAATCAGAAAATACTTTTTAGGTTCTTCTGAGGAACAGAATAACATTTTGAAGCATATTATATACACTTGAAAGAAACAGAAGAGTTATTTCTTTTACGGAAGGAAAGCTCTGCTGCCTCCTAGGCTGTTGTCCTCTCAGACAGCGAGTTTGTTCTTAGTAGCGCTGTAGCCCAGAAGCAGCTAGAGCAGTCTGCACACTGGGGAAACCAAAGACTTCCTGGTCCAATTCCAGCATCTGTTCAAAGAGGAATGTGGTTGTATTGCTGTCACTGATTAGGTTCTAGGATGATAGTGTGCGATTGTTGACAAGAGTAACATAAACTCAATCTGAATAAATGAGGTTTAAAAAAATATAAGTATGGGGGCTGGAGAAATGGCTCAGTGGTTAAGAGCACTGGCTGCTCTTCCAGAGGACCGGGTTCAAGTCCCAGTACCTACACAGCAGTTCACAACTGTCTGTAATTTCAGTTCCAGAAGACCGGACACTCATGGCAAAACACCAATGTACATAAAATAAAAATAAATTAATTTTAAAAACAAACAAAATGTAAGTATGATGTGACATCAAATAAGAAGAGGAAAATAGCAGTGAAAATGCTGTATTTATTAACCCTCATTTCCTCATGGCACTGTATTGCTTTTCTGTATGCCTCAAAATAACTGACGTGGGTACTGGGCTTATGTACTACTCTTAAGCAAATATTTAAAGTTCACTGGAGACCTGCTGGTTTCTCTTCCTGGAATTTGAATGGCCTCTTCCGGTAACCAAGATGCCATTGTTACACACAGAGGTAGGTACCTTACACTTTCTCCCTCCTAACCTTTCCCAGGTGAGTTGGTGAAATGGCACTGGCACTGGAATCACGTAGCTCAGCCATGATGAGTTGTGTTTCCACAATCATCTCACCAGGCCTCTGCAGCCTTGAGTATGAAAGTGTACACGAGGTCGTCTGTGCAGCTCAAGGGTTCACTGAAGGAGCAGTCAGACATTCAGCTCAGCCTGGCAGGAGAGTGTCTCTACAGTTCAACAGCAACGGCCTCACGTGCAGCCACAGTCAAACGCACTTCTCAATACACACTTAGCAAATGGTGACAAAACATGTGTGTGAGCCTAAATAGTAAAATAAGGACAAAAGATTTAGTAACTAAGAAATAAATCCTCATTGCATATCTTTATAATCACGATGGGTGTTTGACTAAACTTTTTATCAAAGTCAATAATATCCAGAGTTTTCAAAGTAATAGTCTATTAAACAGAAGAACAGAACCTATGGTTTTGAAGTGTCTGGCAAAAAAAGTAGCCAAATTATGACTCCCAATATTCTTATAACTATTTAGTCAAAATTGTCTGATATTCAGTATTACTTGCTAACTATATAGTTTGTATTTGTTAAAGCTCAAATCTGTACTAGTAAATCTTCATTTCCACTTTTTTGAACTGAGAGACAGCTAGGATTAGTAAAAGCACACTTCTGGGTAAGGATATAAGAACACTTCTAGAGATGATGGGCATGTGGGACCCAGCCTAGTTTGAAAAGATCTGTGCTGAGTATGTCTGGCACCATCCAACCATGGATGAAACAAAGGCGGGAGGAGGAGAAAGCCTTGTGAACTCAGTACCTACCACTCCCCGCTTCCTGGAACAGCAGTGCTCCACCTCATTCCCACTGGCAAGCTTACCAAGTGCTGAGACCTCTGAAGCTGTGAACCAATGCACCTTTCCTCTCTCTATTGTTCTATTTGCCATAGTGACTAAAAATCTAGCATACAGTCTGAATATATGGCATTGAGGGATAAAATCAAGCTAATTAAAGAATAAGTGGATGGATATTCTGAGTAAAGGTAGCTGTATTAAAGAAGTCGAATTCACCATTTTTAATTAGCTGAGAAAGAAGCTTTTTAAACTAAAAGGAAAACTTGAATGGAAAGAACTTACACTGTACACAGTTTAGGAACCCTTTAAAACACATGTAACTCTTAGCAGCTTAATGTATATGATCTATAAAGGGTTTCTGTGCCTGCAAAACAATCTGCAATTTGTCCTGTGGGATCATTACAGAAATGTAAAGTGGTCTATTTATGACAGTCCCCCGAGTCTTTGGTGTTTAAATTATAAACCATAAAAAAGTAACAAGTACACTCAGAATTAAGTTTGTATTTCCAGCATGGACTTTCATCTTGAACCTCACAGTCATAAACCCAATTACTGCACTAGTATTCAAACTAAGTTCCTAAGCTTGCCTCAGAACTATTCACAGGGTCTCTCTGTATAGCCCTAGATGTCCTGGAACTTGTAGACCAGGCTGGCCTTGAACTCAGAGATCTGCTTGCCTCTGCCTCAGGAGTGCTAGGATTAAAGGTGTGCACCACCACCGCCCAGCTTAACTATTCTTGACCTCTAGTCTCCAGCTCTGATTTTTGCCCACAATAACTATCTTCAAAATACACCCAGAATTGGATTTCTCACTGCCTCTGTCACCGTCACCTCATTTGGATTATCTTTCATATATGTATATGTGGTAAGAACATGTTCATGTGTGGGATATGCTTGCATTTGGGTGCATGTACCTGTGTGTGTAAGAGTTTGTATGGAAATCACCTCTCCGTTCATGTTTTGAGACAGTGTCTTATTGAACCTGGAGCTCAGCGATTAACTAGACTAGATGGCCAGTGAGTCCCAGGAGTCTTCTTATCTCTCTCTCTCTCCCCAATACTGGGATTACAGGAATAGCCCACTACACCCAGCATTTTCTTATGTGTGCTTTGGGGATCTGAATTCAGGTCTTCATGCTTGCATAACAAGCTCCTCAATGAGCCATCTCCCCAGTCTTTCACTTTGATGATGATCATATTACTACACAGCTTCTGACACCATTTCCCTCCCGCCCTGTCAGTACATTGTCAGAACGGCAGCCAGAGGGATTCCATTCACATATAAACCACATCATACTACATCTCTGCTCAAACTCTCTAGCACGGAAAACTCCAAACCTTCCTTTCAGCTTTCCTGATGTCAATATACTCCCTCCTCACTCCCGATGATCCAGCCTGGCACAGGGGTGAAACCTGATGTTTGCTGAATGAATAAATAAATGAATAAACGTCTCAAAAATTTAACAATATTGATATCATTCTGAATTTGATAAATAGTAAGCAGCAGACAGAAGTCCAGGAATTGCAATTAACAGGGACTTCAAGAGAGATGGCAGACTGTCCAATCATACATTACTCCTGTCACTAGGAAATAGTTCTGGGCAAGTAGACACAGTACTCATCAAGCAGAGATGTCCTACTTCCTGACCCCACCCCTGCCGAGATCACATGGTGGCCGTAAGTAAAGCCAAGATCAGCAGAGTCTACTCTCCAAGGCAGCATCCTGGTAATTACCACCAATTATTTTTCCTGAACTAAGCAACCAATCTGACACCTTCTTGAGTCCAACTCTAACTGCGGTTATCACTCCACTGTCCAGCTTTCATCAACCACCACCTAAGAGCTACGCTATTCTCCTAACCACACCCTATCACCATGTCCTCCTTCAGTTTCTCATAACACTCTGGGGCTAGAGGCACCTTCTCCAAAGCAGATGCTATTCCCTTCCTTTAATTTTGTCAAGAGCACAGGGTGGTACCAAACATATTCTGACAGGCACATCAAACATAGCTCCATCCTCCCCCCATGCCAATCCCTGCCCAGCTGCTCAGAGAATATACGTTAGTGCATCTTTCAGTACTCCACTAAATGTGACCTCCCCTGTGGAGCTCCCAACTCCCCGCACAAGCGCACACTTCCTCCTCTGTGCACCTATAACATTTGCTCTGTTTCCATCACAGCATTGAAAACATTATGTTCACACAGATCTCAACACTGTGGGCTCACTTCCAGTAATAGATTATTTGTTACCTTTGTTTCAGAGTGCTTGAAATTTTGCTTTTAGTGTTGTTTGTTTGATGAGTCTTTTGGCTAAGTCTTTTGTCCAATACATACACACACACACACACACACACGCAATTTTTTTCAGAATATGGTTCATCACTTAGGCATATTCTACTGCTTAGTCATGCTCCTATAATTATACATACAGACAGTTTCTAAATTTTGGCTATAATTTAACACTTTTTTGACCAAAATCTAAAGTTTTCCCTATATTAACTTATTTCCTTCATCTAGATTCATATATGGGTAGAGTCATAGAAGTTATGTGACTACTTGAGACTGTTACAGACCAAGCTTCGCTGCTTCAAAAATCTTATCATTTGACATTAGTGTCCAACAATGCCTGAGAAAACATTCCTCACCTGCTTGCCATGTTCTTACAACTCTGGCTTTAAAAACAAACAAACACTTCTTTACCAATCTAACAAGGGAAAAAACTATTTAGTTCTATGAATCTAGTAAAAGTGAAACCATCCATTTACATGTTTGCTATGATAAATATTTTGTTCATGTGCATATGTGCATTTGTCACAGGGTCTTCACATTTAATCAAGATAGTCAGCTTTTTAATATAATATTTTATTGTGTTTTATGTAGTTCTATATTTACAGCAACTATTTCCTGAAATCTAGTGTGCTTTTAAAAGTTTAATGTAGGTGAGCCCATCCTTACACCCAAGCTTAGGAAAGGCTCTTCCCTAGAACATTCCTTATAAAGTATCCATTGTTAATATGAATATTTCTCCATGAATATCCATACTAATCGTCTTAAGATTTATTTGATCCTTTATTTCCTTAGCAACCTTTGTTGGGGGTACTATATTAGACTTATGTCTAGGTTTTCTTTATAAAAATTAATAACCAATGATGGCAATAACATCAAATATATATTCCTTTCTGCTTGGGGTTTATGATGCATATTATACAATTCATTCAGTTTTTATAATTACTTTGGGACTACCTTTTTAGTTCTATGAATGCCTAGTTTTACATCATCATCACACTTTCTACATCACTGTCGCCATCACTACTTCATTTGATTGGTGTTTGTTGAGTAGATACATCACATTAGCTCTCAGAGATAAAACAGTGAGAGACATTTCTGGTTTCTGTTCTTATGGTGAAGACAGACTAGTAGTGTGGGTGTGGAAAAAGCGACCAGACTGAAATGCCACAATATACCAAAGGTATGGGAGACCAAGGCGTGCATAAAGGGACTCTCTAATGAACTTGGCTAATGAAGGAAAAGTTTCTGGGGATGTGATGCCTGGCCTACCCAAAGAAACATCAAGATGAAAGATCTACAAATGAAAGAGAAAAAGGGTACCAGGAGAGTTTGAGAACTGGCATCCTGGCTGCAGCAGAAAAACTAGGAAGCCGCATGTGGCAAGCGCTCAGGCCCTGGAAGGGTGGGGCTGAGTAGATCTTAGGGGCCTTAAAAATGACTCTGTACTTTGTCCTGAGGGCAGGGCAAGTCAGGACACCTGTAATCAGGGAGCAAAGTGTTCAGATATGCATTTTAGGAGGACCATAAGATGAAGAATAATTTACTAAAGGAAGTTAAGTGCAGCCAAGGAACCTGTTCAAAGGTGCATGAGGAAGAGTAAGGCCTCACTGATACTCTTCTCGTTTCCTAGGAAGTTACTGTAACTATCACCACTTGTTTTTACAAATTAACTCTGGTATTATTTAAACGAGTTCCCTCTGAAACACCTAATTTCACCCTAGTCTAATTTATTTGGCACAACATCAAATATTTATGAAAAATTACAATTTGATTATATATCATTTCTCCTCAGGTTTTTGGAGAATTAGTGCTAAGCCATTAAAGAAAGGACACATCTTACATCATATGTTTTTGTGAAGATTATATAGTTATTAGTAGAACCAGAAGGGAGAAAAAGGCAGGATAGGGGAGTCTTGACAGCCTGACTAAAAGTATAAAACTGTCAATAACCAAGAGGGAACAAAAGCAGAAAGGAATAAATGTATGCTAAGGAAGGAGGCTGAGCTTTTGCAGACAACACCAACAGCCTTTCAAACTAACCATTAAAAGGGAGTATACCTGAGCACCAACAAAGAAAACCTTATTTTCAAAAAATCTGAAAAGTTACTTTAAAAAGCAAAACCAAACCATTTCAACCAAAATTCCAAAAGGCTGGGGTGTTAGAAGAACAACAATACGCCACAGTGACGGGACCTGAGCGCCAAAGGAGCCGAAAGACACTTGCGGAGATTTTAAGTGCTTAAAACTGGGTCAGAGGCACAGAGCAGCAACTTTGTGGCTTCACCAAGTCATAGCTTAAGCTCTTTACTAGGGAGATGAAGCTGTGCAGCAGGAGCTATAATATGGAGGAGAGAAGGCCTTCAAGAGAAGAGCACTCGCGGAAGGCTGGGAAGGAGCCTCATCCTATAAGGGAGGTGTTTAATTCTTTTCCTACTCTCAAGTCTGGAGAGAGTGCTGGACAGAGAAGAGAAAGGTGAAAACCTATCCATTCTGTTAGAACAATATTAATTCTCAGGGATTTTAATGCATCTGTTCCCACAGGAAATTTGCTACTCTGAAAATGAGTTGAGTCTTATCTTCTAACAGGAGTACTAAGCCATCATCTCCTTCAAGCCTGGAAGAGTTGATAATCTGACAACATTACAAGGTAGATGATGCCAAAACTCCACAGTTCTGCACTTTCTTATCCAGAGCTCCTTTTCAAAGCTGTCTTCTTCTTTAGAAAGAACGCTCACACACGAGATCTTGTTTCAATTACAGTTTCCTTGCTACTCTTTTATGTGGGCAGAGAGAGCATAATTCCTTCTTTCAGGAGATGTTTATCCCACTGGAGGCACTGGAGCTATAAAGATGAAAAGACAGATGTACTTTCTATCCTCCTGGGGCTTTTGCATGTACCAAAGTGCACAAGCAGATAATTAGATAATTGCAGAATAGGGGCTGGAGTATTAGCGGAGCAAACAGGAGCAGCAACTAGGGAGTTCAGGAAGGCAGTGGAGGAACTGACATCTCTGATGAAGGCACGATGGACAATAGCTCATGGGACCCACACTGGGACCAGGTGAAGAACTGAAGCCAGGCATTGTAGAACCGTTTCTCAACCTGTGCTCAGATTACAGGTGCACCCACCAGCCAGAAACACAGTTTCATTCCTTTCCCTCAGGGGAAGAATTTAAACCACTTCATGTGGTTCATGACTTGAAAGAGTGGGATTCACTACTTGTAAAATATATATATATATATATATATATATATATATATATATATATAAAATGATACTTTGTCCTTTCAGCAATAATTCATTTATACAATTTTTTCTTTCCATTCCTCATTATCTCATTACTACCCCCTTTAATCTTTAATTTTTATATAGAACTTGATTACCAGCAATTATTAAATATATGGATTCTGATTTCTTTACACCAAGAGAGAGAGATGATTTTATTTTAGATATAAATTTCTGGTGAAGAACTTTGATTGAGTGGTCTAGCTTGGGTTAGGTGCCTACTTCCGAACTAACCAAGGCTAAAAGGTAGGATTATTTTGCATTTTAAATTGTGTATCCTGTTGTAGGAAGGGAAGAAGAGAGAGCTGGTGAAGACATGGCCCAAAGAAAGCAGAAGTTTGAACCAACAAAGACATTGCTCTGAGAAGTAGAATCTGATGCAGGAGAGAAGCAAGAGGACAGAAATAAAAGATTAGTAGTGGAAGACCACCTAAGAGATGTTAAGCAAAGAAAGGGCAAGTGGCTTGTGGTGGCACATGCTTTTAACTCCAGTCCTACGAGACTGGGTCAGGTGGATTCCCGTGAGTTCAAGGCTAGTCTGGTCTACAGGGTTAGTCGTAGGCCAGTTAGGGATATACAGCAATACCCCATCTCAAACAAACAAAACAAGGCACAATGAAGAGAGGGCAGGCAGGTCAGGGAGACACATAGGAATACCAGGCAATTTTAAGATCTAAGGTTAGCAGCTACATTTGTGTTGATAGTAGCATCAGTTTTGCCAGCAAATCCCAGCAGACCAGATATTGGAATCCTGAAGGTAAACTTAAAGGAGCAGCTTGATAGTTCAGGACTAAAGAACAGTGGGTTAGTGCACTGCAAGGGTGAGGAAAGACATGATGAGAATGGGGTGACAGCTGGGTTAGACAGAAGACGTGGGAAGCAGTGCGAGAACAGGGCATCTGAGAGGAAATGCGGGGAATGAGAAGTATGGGGGGGCAGTTGCAAGGTTTCTGAGACAGCTGACCCCAGCAGTGACCCAATGAACAAGGGGTTCTCTTAGGAGACAGCTGCACACTGGATCTTCATGAGAACTTTCAGTTATTCCTCATAGTCTTTGAGCATATACATGCTTTCAAGGCCTCCCTGTCCCCTCTTCTTTTCTCTTCCTTCAGGAACTTCTGCCCAGGTGACCTATCCCCACCACACAAAGCTGCATGCCACTTCTGAGATGCCGTTGGTACCCTAATTCCCACCCCTGGTGTCTTACATGCCTCTTTCCCACTTTCATTCATAATAGCCTTGCCTGTTCTATATACCCAGACTTCAGAAGCTCACTTCAAAATCATATTAAGAATCTGCTGCCTCTAGTAGCTCTTCAAGAATCTCCAAATCACTATTTCTTTCAATACACAAGTGTGCTGGTGAATTTTTTTTCAATTTGACACAAACATAGCTCTATCGAGGGAAAAAGGAATCTCAACTGAGGAACTGCCTCCACCAGACTGGCCTGTGGCCAAATCTTTGAGTCATTTTCTTAATTGCTAATTGATGCAGGAGGGCCCAGCCGACTGCAGTTGGAGCCATGCATAGGCAGGTGTGCCTGAGCTGTATAAGAAAGAAAGCTTCAATAGCCATAGCAGGCATCCTCCTCCATCTTCTGGTTCAGTTCTCAGCTTGGCTTCTCTCGATGATATACTGGAACCTATAAGATGAAATACACCATTTCCTCTCCAAGTTGGTTTTAGTCAGTGCTTTATCACATCAACAAAAAGCAAACTAAAACAAAATGTTTTTAATCCCATGTCACTAGACCGTCAAGTATTTCATTTCTATTTTTCTTTTAAGTTCTGTGGGATGGCTCACACCTATATCCTCCATACTTGGACGGCTGAGGCAGGAAGATTATCCCTGGTACTAGGCCAGCTGTGCTCCAAGGCAAGGTCCAAATAAAATAAAATAAAATAAAAAACAAAAAGCTGTTAACTGCAACTTTTTAGCCAGTGTGTGTGTGTGTGTGTGTGTGTGTGTGTGTGTAGCTAAGAAATACTCTTGACAAAATACTCAGTTAAAAGACTAAGTATCTTAACAACTAAAGCTCATAGGGCACACTGCATGTCAACACAGAACCCACTCCTAGGGCTAATGAGAAAATAGAGAACATATTTATACAGAGTGCATCTAAAGCTATAAAAATAACGTATACAATTAGTAACAGAATGCTGAATGAGTCAAATGGAACACATACTACTGACCACTAACTAGCCTCAAGTTTCCTAGTCACTAAATCATGCTCTCTCTGTGGTATATAGAGGAAATCCAAAGTCACCAAGTTTTTTTCTCCTCTAGCATTTAGGGGGATGGAAAAGAAGAGATGAAAGAGGAAGGAGTCACAATCCAGAATGAGGGTCAAAGGAAAGGCAATGGGTCTCATTAAGACAGTGAAGGTAGAAGGCCAGGGCTGCAGTTTTCTATGGACACACATGAATTCATCTAGTCACATTTAAACTTAAGATTAGCATGAAGAAAAGCCTGATAATGACAAATGCTTTCCAGTTTCAAACAAACATGACAATATTCCTTTGGAAGTACTCTTGCTTTGTTCTTGGATGAATTAATACCATTTGTCTCTGAGAGCAATCCAGTGAGAAATAAATGTTTAATATCCAGACATTCTTATCCCTTATTTTACATCTGAGAATTTATTAAACAGAAAGGGCAAAAAATTATTTTTTATTTTTAAGTATGTGTCTGCTTAAATATATACTACACATTAGTGTGGTGCCCACAGAAACCAGAGGAGAGTGTCAGATTTCCCGGTACTGAATTACAGGCAGTTATGAGTAGCCTGATATGGGTGCTGAGAAACAAACTCAGGTCCTTTGGGAAGACCAGTAAATATTCTTTAAAAATGATTATTCATTATTTTATATGTAGGTACATGTGCCTAAGTATATGTATGTGTATCATATGTGTGCAGGAGCCTGTGGAGGTTAGAAGAGGGCACTGGGTCCCCTACTGGAATTATATGTGGTTTGTGAGCCCCCAGGTAGGTAATGGGAAATGGTCCCCATTGTTCTCCACAAACAGTAAATGCTCCTAACCACTGAGCTATGTCTCTAGCCCCAACACCAAGCAATCTTAACTGCTGAACATCTCTTCATCCCTTCAAAACAATTTTATTAGTAAGGTAACTATAATTAGCTCACCATCCAATTAACTAAATATTTTAGCATACAGAATATAATAAATATGTGAGATAAATGTGTAAGATAAATGAAAACATGTCAAGTGAAAAATGCAAATTTACAGACAGTATTTATAAATGTAATCTAGTTTCATAAAAATAAGTTTTAAAATGATATATTGATACATACTTTTATATATCCACACATACATACATATGGAAGTTTTTGTTTGTATATCTTATATTTATGTCTGATCTTGTACAAATTTATGTTATATTTGAGTGCTGGTTAGTTTTATGTCAACTTGACACAAGCTAGAGTCATATAGGAAGAGAAACCTCAGTTGAGAAATGCCTCCATCGGACTGGCCTGTTGGCAAGTCTGGGAGGCACTTTTTTTTTTTTAAGATTTTTTTTATTATTATTCTGTATACAATATTCTGTCTGTGTGTATGCCTATAGGCCAGAAGAAGGCACCAGACCTCATTACAGATGGTTGTGAACCACCATGTGGTTGCTGGGAATTGAACTCAGGACCTTTAGAAGAGCAGACAATGCTCTTAACCACTGAGCCATCTTTCCAGCCCTGGGAGGCACTTTTTTAAATTAATGATTGATGTGAGAGGACTTAGCTTACTGTCCCACAGTAGGCGGTGCTAACCTGGGAGGTGGTCTTGGGGTATATAAAAGAGCAAGCTGATTGTGCCATAAGAAGCAAGCAGTAAACAGTGTTCCTCCATGGTCTCTACTTTAGGTCGGGCTTCCAGGTTCCTGCCTTGAGTTCCTACCTACCCTGGCTTCCTTCAGTGATGGACTATAAAGTGTAAGTTGAAATAAACTCTTTCCTCCCTAAATTGGTTTTTGGTCATAGTGTTTACCACAGCAATAGAAACCAAACTAGAATGGTTTGTAAATAGAAATCTACAGATATCTAAAGTAAATCTTGCCTACTGACATGCTAAAATGTCCATACATTTAAAATTGTAATTATATAAGCAAAAGTTACATATTTCTCTCTTTGTATGTATATGAGGCTGTTAGAGACAGAAGTCTTATTACAAACCCAAGCTGGTCTCAGACTCTTAATTCTTCTGCCTCTTTTCCATCGCTACACACTAGGTTTATAGGTGTGTGCTATCATACCTGGCCTACATTTCTATACAGACATAAAAACAAAAACAAAAACTCTGAAAAGTTACACCAAAGGACTGACAACAACCATCTGGGGTAGTGAGATCGTGAGTGCTCCTTGGCACTTGCTATCTTGTTCCATTTTTTAAAAGTTTTTCTTGGTGAGGGTGTTGAGATAGGGTCTCAGTTGTAACTCAGGCTGGCCTCTTGTCTCAGCCACATCAGTGTGACATTACTACCACACCATCTTGACATCACTTTCCAAAAAGCCATAAAATCCATACAGTATTTTATAATGTTCTCATTTTAAAACTTCATTTCAATTTCTACTTAGAAATTTTTGAGAACATATAAGAACAAACCTCCAAAATAACAATCAAGTTTGCTTCCTTTATCTGTTCAATAGACTCTAGGTTTAAACCTGCTTTAAAAAAAATCCCAGCATTCAAACAAGAGAGGTAACAGGACTGACACTATCAGCAAAATGTGAGTGTTTTCAGTTTTACTATGATAAAGCACAGGGGTGTCATAATTTTGATAATGTCACTTTATATTTCAACTTATAATTTTAAGAAAGATTTTGCATGTATAATTGTATTCTGTTCTGAAAGGCTGTGCAGAAGGCAGGGAGGTGTGGTCCTATCAGAGAAGGTAGAGGGATATGTCCAGGGTCTCACACTGCTAAATGATAGTGTGAGCCTGTACAGTCCACTGTGACAGCACCGAACACATTGAACTATTTAAGTTTAAATGCCTTAAACATCAACTGTGTTCTGTAATTGCACAAGTCACATTTCAAGGATTCAATGACCACATGTGGCCAATGGTGACTATTCTGGGTAGTCCAGACAAGGAAACTTTCCATCCTAACAGAAGCAGTGCGATTCCTGCTCCAGTAGCATTTTCCTCTCATGTGGTGGCTTTCCACACCCTTGCTTTGCCTTCCTCAAAACGAGGAAAATATTATATGGTCAACTTATTCCACATGACATGACTTCTGAAATACTGCAGGGGAAACTGTGTTGAACTCAAGTGTCAAAGGTGACCGGTATAGAAAACACTGAGCAATGGGTTAGGAGTAGACCCTGAAGCAGGGGACAGTGTACTCTGTAGGTGGCCTAGAATCTGTTTACCCTCTCCTTCCATCTAAATGAACTAGGATTTTGCCTCAGAGTTCAGAAAGGCCTACAATGCAATTTAGACTTGAGACAGGATGGGAAGCTAGCTGCTGGAGATACACCCTTGTGCGGCTGGGCAGGATGCAGAAGACAGTTCTCACATGAGTATCATCCTGGGGAACCCAAAGTGGGGGCTACCATGAGCGCTCAAAAACCTATCAGTCATGTAGGTAACCTGATCAGCACTTCTGCAGCAGTATAAACAAAGCGTACCATGAGGTTTACTAATGGAGTATCCACAACTGAGTACCTATGTTTCCTGGGAGAAAAACAAAACTTTGTGCTTAGTGTGTTAAAATCCAACCATGTGAAACAGAAGATAGCCTTTCAACAGTTAAAAATAAAAGTCCTAACTGATAGGCCAGAGAACAAGTGTTTCTTACAAGATTCCTGCTAAGAAAAATTTCCGTCCATGATGCTTCACAGAAGATGCTGCCATAGCTACACATGCAATGCCTGCTCTGAAAACTAGGCCCTCTCCATTCCACTTAAGAGTTAATTCATTTAAGAGTAAAAGAGTTAAGAGGTAGCAAATGAAGCTTGTAACAGGAGAGTATACTATTAAAGTCGATGTTAATAGGAACAGTTAGCAAAGCCTAGGCAAGGTCCTGGATATGATGCTATCGTACAACGCAGCCGAGGATGCCCTGCTTTATACTGCTGGGCTGTGGGCACTTTAAGATGCTGCTCGTTCTGAGGGAACACCCTTTGAGGTACTTGGGGTGTGGAGGTATAATGTGACTTTCTCTTAAACAGTGGGTGGGTGTGATAAGCAAGTGGAATAGCTGAATGAAAAGTGTAAGGGAGTCTTGTAACTTCTGTGAGGTTTTCTGCTATGTCAAAATAAAGAGTCACTCCAAAAGCTAATTCATCCTTCTGCTCATGTTTCCTTAAGACAGTAGTTCTGTGGGCATCTGAGAATGATCTAGAAAACAACATCTGGGTGTTACTGAGGAAGCACAGTATTGTTATTAGCTCTCCAACAGTACCCTAGCTCTAGAGCTGACCCACTCCTCATAGCAGAGTACATTCTTGTCAAGTGTGGGATCGCCTGGTGACTTCAGCTGGAACCACTGACTGTCACCATCTCACCACAGTCTGTGCTGTGTCATGTCCTTATTGTCATGACAGGGAGCTGGCTCATTCCACACAGTTATCCTATGCCTCATACTTGTTCTCGAGAGTATATGTTTTTTTGAAAATAGACCCCACAATAAAGAGGCTCCCGGATGACCATGCCAAGCCCCCTAACAACCTTATTGCCATGCAAAGTTACATAAACATACACTGTAAGAGAACACAAACTGTCAGAAATCAACATGGAATAAGACATGTAAGACTTGGAACAGAAGTCCCTTAAAAAATTAAGCGCACTCATTTTACAGCTGTGAAAACATATCTGAAGTCGGGTTTGTTGGGTCTCATGTGCCCCTACGATTTAAAACAAAACACAGAAGGAGACACACTTTGTGTATGAGTTGTCATCCACAAATTATATGTCTAACCCTGGAGCTTATTTTAGAAACACTCCTCACTAATTTGCCTGTGTTTTTGAATAGCAAGTAATATGTTTTCAATCATGAAAGGTTACAGGGAAATTTTTGTGGTTAAAAACTGGCCCTTTGCTGGCACAAGAAGCATCAGTCTTTGAATAGTCCTCTGGGAAATAACTCTTTTTTCATCATTGTCAAGAGGTTTTCAAATCTACTTTAATAGTTACTGTTCTTGGGGATGTTGTTTATGTCCACTGAGCACTGATGTCACTAAAGTCCTGTAAGAGACACAGTGAGAGCAAGCCTGATAAAGAAAATATGGCTTCTTCACAACACAGTAGGAGAACCAAACCATGTGGACTTTTCTCTTAAATGAATCCACTAATGGTTAAGTGCATATTGCTGTTCTTCCAACAATAACCAACCAGGCCTCCTGATACTGCCGTGTTTTTCCCAGTTACATATATCAAAGAAGGCAGACACCTTACTTTGATACAAAATTGTATTTCTCTGGGCAATGGTGGTGCACACCTTTAATCCCAGCACTTGAGAGGCAGAGGCAGATGGATCTCCATGAGTTTGAGGGCAGCCTGGTCTACAGAGTGAGTTCCAGGATAGCCAGATCTACAAAGTGAAACCCTGCCTCAAAAAACAAAACATTGTATTTCATATAATTTTTCTCAAAGTAAAAACTCTTTACATAAAATGTCTGAGAAATACAAAAATGAGAGGGCTTTGTGAGTGTTTCATCCGCTGCCTCCTCCACTGGCTCTCCACATTTGCGCTTCTCACAACATAATCACTCTAAAAAGAAATAAATAACCTGAAAACGCTTTTATTCCTTCCTACTCAACATGATACACATCCTAGCTTTTCTTTGTTAGTTTAAGCTCAGTAATAAATAACAAGGATATACAAATGTTTCTAAAGCTTAACTATGGCATAGTGAATTTGAGGGGAAGGGTCTTGCCAAGGCTTGATTAGAACTTGGTAAACCAGCTTGTTCTGTGTGCTGCTTAAATTGCACTGTTGACCTGACTGATCTGGGATCACCCAGAAGACATACCTCAGATTTTTCTAGAGAGGTTTACCTGAGCAGGTAAGACCCACCCTGAACACAGGCAGCAGCATCCCTGGGCTAGGGTCCCAGAATAAAAAGGGTAAAAGGAGATCGTGGCTGAGCGCTAGTGTTCGTCTCTCTGCGTGCTGAGTGTGGACACAGTGTGAAGAGCAGCCTCTTGCTCTCCCCCTGGATGAACTGCACCCTCCAACTGAAAGTCAAGAAGCTGCGTTTGTCAGGTATTTGGTTGCAGGGATGAGCAGAGTAACTAATATATCATGTGAGTCAATCTGTTTATCTCATTTACCAGACTTCAAATCTTCCTATACCTACTTTATGGTTAGATAAGTGAATGTGTAAAAACAACCAAGCCAACAGCCCACACGGTTCATAGAGGTACATTGGCTGGTTACTTTGTCTTTCCCTTAGCCCACACGGTTCATAGAGGTACATTGGCTGGTTACTTTGTCTTTCCCTTAGCCCACACGGTTCATAGAGGTACATTGGCTGGTTACTTTGTCTTTCCCTTAGCCCACACGGTTCATAGAGGTACATTGGCTGGTTACTTTGTCTTGCCCACACGGTTCATAGAGGCACACTGGCTGGTTACTTGTCTTTCCCCTGAACCTGGACTGTTAAGTGCTGGGGGGGGGGGTGGCGGATAACAAACCACCTACCCGATTGGCAAGTTGGAAGCTCTATGATCAATCTGTGGTTTTCAATGGCAGAAAGGCCTTCACATACCTTGATGAGGTATGTGTACTTGACTGCTACCCACATCAGAAGACAAACCCTTCAAAAGCTGACGTTTCTACCATTCCTCACTGGGAAACAATATCTCATCTTTTGTCAAAGAACAAAATGAGATCTATTAGAAACTCCTCCCATCCCTCCAGCCACTTAATACCTCATTTACTTGCACATTAACCATCCTTTGCCCTACTCAGAGCTTAGACCCCACATCGACCCACTTCCCATGTCTTGTTCTACCCATTACCAACTCCTCGTCCTACAAATGTGCTTGATACTCACTCACACTACAACTACCACAATATCTTCCATCAAGTCTGTGGTCCCTCTACTTAAGAACTCTTTCCCTTCCCCACCTTGTTTCTTTATAGTAAAAATATGGAATAAACTATCCATTTCAAGTATGCCTCAGCTCACTGTAACCTAGCTAACTCTTTACCACTATATTGGCATCTCTCATCACCAAATCCAATGAATTCATCCACTTTTTTTTTTTTTTTAAATGTGACCTCTCTTCAGCATCTTCTACTACTGATGCTTTGTTCTAGAAGTCTCATAGATCCACTGGTTTCTTTTTATACCATTATTTTCTGGTTCAACTTATTTCTTGTATGGAGTTTTCCTTCCATAAAACCATGAAATGTTAGGACTTATTATTAGTAGCATACATTTATACAACTACGTGGAAAAATTATTGATTAGATAAAATATTTCCCAATGGGTCACACCTTTAATCAAATTATGTCACTTATAGAAATCCATATAGATAAGATTGCTGTCCTGGCTAGTTTTATGTCACTTGACACAAGGTAGAGTCATCAGAGAAGAAGGAGCCTCAGTTGATAAAATGCCTCCATAAGCAAACCTATGAAGCATTAATCCCCCCCCATGCACCCATTTTAGAGACAGTGTTTCTCTTTGTAGCCCTGACTGTCCTGAAACTCACTCTGTAGAGCAGGCTGACTTTGAACTCATAGAGATCCTCCTGCTTCTGCCTCCTGAGTGATGGAATTAAAGGCAGTGCACCACCACTGCTAATTTGAGGGATAATTACTGATTGATGGGGGAAGGCCCTGCCCATCGTGGGTGGGGCCACCCTTGGGCAAGTGGTCCTGGCTCTCTAAGAAAGCAGGCTGAGCAAGCAATGAGTTGCAAGCCATTAAGCAGCATTCCTCCATGGCCTCTGCATCAGCTCCTGTCTCCAGGCTCCTGCTTTGAATTCCAGCCCTGCTTCCTTCAATGATGGAATACTGTGTGGAAGTGTAAGTCAAATAAACCATTTCTTCCCCAACTTGGTTTCTGGTCATGGTATTTCATCACAACAACAGAACCCTAGTTAAAACAACTGTGACCATCAATAGTAGAAGTAACCCTTGCACAGAAGCATTAAATAGTAGGTTACTTATGATAAAAGATGGTACTATGTTTGGACTTATAGTAATGTTACATAGCAAAACTATGGTGCTGTTTAGTTTTAGTTAAATTGCATGGAAAATACATAGGGGAAAGGTCTGGAAGAAAATATTAAAAATACTAGAAGTGATTTTCTTGTGAATTTCCAAGCTGTCCATAAGGATTATGAATATCATTTACCTATTATGAAGGAAAAACCAAACATTTTAAAAAAGAAACTGAGGGTCAAACTCTTGTTTGAAAAGTGGTATTCACCTTCACTTCTTACTCAATACATTTTCCAATAGGTCATCTCACGCGCTTTTCAAGTCTCAATACCATTACAGAAGGTTCTCAAACCATATCACCAGCACACACTCCCTCCTCAGCTTCAGAACGCCACTGCCACCTGTCCACTAGACGTTCCATGTGAAGACCCAATGAGTAACAACTTCAACTTGCTGTCCTGCCCTTAACTAACATCCCAAATCTCCACTCCTTTATAGACAACACTGCCTTCCTGAAATTTCTATTCTGGGCAAGTAGGTGAATCATACAAGACTCCATCAACATCCAATCAAAGACTCATAACAAGGCCAATCCAGTCTATCTCTGGAAAACACTTCCTTTTCTCTTCCTACTTCCTCACAAGTCTCACCTGAACTTTTTTTCTTTTGGGGGGACAGGGTTTGAAGGTGGTGCTGGGTATCAAATACGGAGTTTAACATATGCTAACCAAGCACTAAACCACTGAACTATATCCTCAAAACCTCACCTGAACTGTTTAAACAGTAGTTTCCTAAATGCTGTCTTTACTGCTAGCCTTGAGCACACAATTATCCTCTTCATTAACAACACAGTCATTTTTCTGATGTGTAAATTGGATCAAGTTATTCCCCTGCTTAAAAACTCTTCAATGGCAACCCATCACCATGCAATAAAATAAAAAGTTCTTAGCATGGGACTTAATAAACTTATTCTTTCAGTGTCCACTGGGAGCCTCCTACTCACCTCTTAGTTCAAATATCTCCTCTGGAAAACTTCACTTTGCCCTTCCAAAGCAGGAGTGTCCTCCTCCGAGTTCCCGCAGCATGCCATCCTCACTCCTAACACATTACGACTCATGTTCCTAGGATTACATTTTTTGTCTGTTTTTTCCTCTATACAAGAGTTTGTTCATCTTTGTGCCTCTACCACATAGCATATAGCCAACAGATAATCAAATGTATAAATATTTTAATGAATAGTTTGGCTTACAGGCACAGGGTAGGATCAGTGATTCTCAACCTGTAGGAGAATCCAAAGGGCCAAAGACCCTTTTTACAAGAGTTGACTAAGACCACCAGAAAACATAGAAATTTGCATTAAGATTCATAACAGTAGCAAAATTATGGTTATGAAGTAGCAAGAAAAAAATTTATGGTTGGGGGTCACCACAACATGAGGAACTATATTAAAGGATTGCAGCGTTAGGAAGGTTGAGAACCACTGTGCTAACAGTATGCAAGTTCTTAAGTAGGTTCATGAAAACCTTCCCACAATGCCCTTTTCCTTCTTCTAAAGAAAAAGCCTGAAAGGCACCTTTCATAGCTACTGGTTTCAAAAATAGGCGAAAATTACCTTAGTTTTCTAAAAACAGAAAAATAACAAATATTCTCTTTACTAGCAATTCAACAACTTCACCATACTGGAATTAGTACAAGCCAAAGAAAAATAAAATCTCTTTTCATCTCAGGGAGAGTTACTTTTCATTTCAAACACACACGTGCTTTGCTAAACTTTACTAATTTATTAATCAAAATTATCAGGAAGCTCAAACTCACAGGGGGGTTATAAAGAAATAAAATGCATCTTGGCAAAGTAGTGACTAGTAAAAAGTTATGAAACTCTGAAAAACAGATCTCTTCCGTACTTAAGCATTCAAGATTCCCCACGGGTGAATCACCTCCTGCCAAGAAAAGCTTAAGTTCCACCTGAAATAAACCTGGATGTGAAGTCTGCATATCTATGGAAACCAGCTGCAGTGTCTGCTGGGTAAAAAGAAGAATCACAAATGAAGCCAAAAGCAAACAAATAATCCAAAGTGATTCTTGCTTAACCTTGCGGCACACTATACACTTCATTCAGGATGGCAAATGACATTTTATTTGACAAAGAATTAATAATGTCAGATAGTTTGCACTTCCTGTATACTGCCCAACTGAGTTCAACATAGTCCATGAGGAAGAACCCCATACATACGCAATTTCTGAAAGGCACCTAATTCAGTATAAAACTAGAGAGAAACATGAGAAGCAATGAATGCAGGATAAACAGATTGTAACCATAGCAATGGAACACACATGAACTGGAGGTTAGAGCTGAGACACTCCCTTGGATGGGTGCACTACCTGAATACACTCTTATCCAGAGGCAGTGCTTGTATAGTCGCTATGGAAACACCGATGTATGGTACACAAATATATATTCATTTCTGGGGGAGTGTGGACATACATACCTTTGGTAGTTGCTAATCCAGTCAATGTAAATTCACTAAAGCCATGACATACCGCCAACTAACATTAACAGAGTGTAGGCTAATCTTTATTAGCTGGAGGGGATTCATCGTATAAGATGAAAGGCCTTCTACCTATTTTTAATTACTGCCCAAGTTTTGTAGTTTCCTTACCACCTCCCAGAAGGCTCCTTGTTGTCAGTCTTCCTTTATGCACATTTGAATTGAAGCATAAAATTACAAGAAGGCAAAGATCCAAAGTGTAGACTTGATGAGCACACTCCATATGTGTGGAGAACAAACTCACAGCACTCTGGAAGCCTTCAGTTGCCTTCGCCATTATTGCTTTCTCTCCCCTCTCAAAAAGAGCCATCGTCATAACTCCAACACCACCAATCACTGCTGCTTGTTTCTGAACATGGCAAGGGAGGTATGGGATAGGTACTGCTTGGTGCCCAGCTTCATTTGCTCAGTGTTGTGAAGTGATTCATGCTGCTTTGTGTAGCTACAGTTCATTACTGTTGCTGCTATGTAGTATTCTTTCAACACCAAAACTCACTTTCCCATCCCAAGCTGACAGACACTGTGTGCTTGCCAGGTTTTGACTTATTCCCTATTACACTTTAACACTAAATCTAATACTTCCATCTCCCCACTACAACACATTGCTTTAGCACACCCCTAAGACCTTCTCAACATACAGATCAAAACAGTTCTTCAGAACCAAGCTAAATGGCAGAGAGCGTGACCATGACAGAGTAAACAATGTATGTTGCAAACATACTCAGCCCTGAAAAACATGACATAGAGTTCTTTGGATGAATGGGTCTGAAGCACTGACTTTCTTTGGTCATAGGACAGTGGTCTTTAGGGCTAGCTTTCATTGGCTAAGAGCATATTCACTTTTAATGCCTGTTCTCCTCTTCTTTTTAAGAAGGCATTTCTGATGAGATCACACCAGGAAAACAGTACTGAATTGAACAGCTTTATAAGGAAAATATCGTAGCTGCCTCCACTCAGAATATGTATATAAATACATGCTGTGGATGTCTGAATAAAGATGGCCCCCAGAGGCCTATAGGCAGTGGCACTATTAGGAGGTGTGGCCTTACTGGAGTAGGTGTGGCTTTGTTGGAGGAGGTGTGGCACTAAGGGGGTGGGCTTTAAGGTTCCAGAAGCTCGAGCCTGGCCAATGTGTCACTGTCATTTCCTGCTGTCTGCAGATCTAGATGTAGAACGTTCAGCTACCTCTTGAACACTATGTCTGCCTGCATGCTACCATGCTTCCTGCCATGATGATAAAGGACTAAACCTCTGAACTGTAAGCCAGCCCCAATGAAATGTTTTCGTTTATAAGAGTGGCCATAGTCATGATGTCTCTTCACAGCAACAGAAACCCTAACTAAGACACGTCTTGGCTTACTATTTTTGGGAACAGTTTTGTAGAGCACACAGCAGCTAGACTGTGATCGGTGAACACCCTTCCTCACACAGCAAGGTTTCTGCCTTATGGTGGAGAGAAATGGACAATTTGGGTAAAGAACACATTTAAACCCATTCTGTACCTCTCTTTTCTTTTAATCTCAATCTCTCAACTTCTCTCCCCTCCCTCCACACTCTTTTCCTCCCCCTCTGTTATACCATTATCTATGCTCAACTCCTTAGGCTTAAACTATAACCCCAATTCAACCCGTATTCAGGCTCCCATGGTGACATCTTGCTCTCCCTGCACAGCAGTCTTCTAGAAGGCCTTATCACCACTCACTGTTCAATCACTGCAAATTAGTTTCTCCCTCCACCCGCCAATGAAGCCATTCTCTGATGGCACCCAGGCTCTCCTTGAGGCTGTATCTAATGGGTCGTCATTGTGTATCTTTCCCTAGACATTTCTGGGGTGTCCACCTTTGTCAACCATTCTGTTCTTCTCTTGAATCCTATACCACCACACTTGCTGGCTTTCTTCCAACTCCCTGGACACTCCTGACTCTTCTTAAGGTCATTATTATTGACAGTTCTATATAGGATATATCCTTCTTGAATGAAGGCGTAGAAAAATACTAGTCACCCAAGCCTGATGACTTGAGTGTAATCCTCAGAACCCACACACAAGCAAATAAATATGCTTCTAAAGGTTCATCCACTGGCCATTTGCTCACATTTTATTGCTTTTTTTGGCCATATAGGTCTAAT
Organism: Chionomys nivalis; assembly: GCF_950005125.1. Taxonomy (NCBI): domain Eukaryota; kingdom Metazoa; phylum Chordata; class Mammalia; order Rodentia; family Cricetidae; genus Chionomys; species Chionomys nivalis. The sequence continues at coordinate 61,597,603 of NC_080092.1, forward strand.
ATATATGTGTTCCATGATCCCCTCCATATCAACTTGAGTGCTCAGTATCTTACAGACATTACCAGCCATCTGCAGCCCTTATCATATTAGGAAGCAGTGCTGGTCAGTAGTTGATAGGTCATGGGTTTGAACTCAAGCCAATTTGGTTTCAAATTCCCAACTGCCTCTTAATTCACTGTGGGTTTCACATCTATATAAAGCCTATTGTGTAAAGCTGAGCAGATTAAAAGAGATAAGGAATAAAAAAAACCTTCAAATATAGTTCCAGATACCTAGCAGTTATCTCAGTAAATAATTGATTCCTACTTTCCCTTTCACAGAAGCTGGTCCTGCTTCCCAAACTACAGTAGCTTCCCCCCCACCTCTGCGGTTTCCTTTTCTGTGGTTCCAATTACTGGTGGTCAACTTATAACCCAAAAATACTGAATGGAAAATTCCAGAAATACACAATTTGTAAATCTTAAATCACATGCCATTCTGAGGCTACTTGAACATAAGCACTGTGACAGTATCAGTCTGAGAATTAAGCTAACTGCTGTCCCCAGAACCCTGCCTGCTCAGAGGCTCTCTTCTCCACACTGGCTCCTCAGGTATGAACCCCCTTCATTCAGCTTGGGCTCTAAACCCTAATGTTAGGCCCTGTGGCTCCCCTACCCTTGACATAGATACTTATATTGCTTTTCCTTCAGGAAGAGGGGAAGCACTTTTACCTACAAGTGCAGGTTCTATCTTCTGGAATCATCTAAAATAACACAACCAGTTCCTACTCAAATATTGTAGTTTGTTTTTTAATCATGATCTATATCTCCTTTTCTTCAGTCACTCCTTAAATGATTTAATTTCAAGTATCTCTACACAGAAAGCATTCTTTTCTGAACAAACTCTGTCCTGTATGCTTAGCTTATGAAGGTCTATAGAAGAAATACTCTTGGTCACCTCCTAACACTATTCCACCCATACAGTTCTTTCTTTTCTAAAAGAACCTGGCTGCTCAGATACAGATTCCCTTCTACACAGCCAAGTATAACAGAAGTAAACTGTGTCCTCAGTTCCCAAGGATTCTAAACTAACCTTGATATTCATGCGCCTCTCACCACTGGCAGGTTTTGTAATGGGTATGCAACAAAATATTGACAAATTACATGTATGAAGAGGTCTACTGAGGGCAGAGATGGAAGATAAGACATCAGGTAGTCTCTCTCTTTCCTTTGGAGGTGACTGTATCCAAATGGGATGCACAGAACTACAGCAATGATCTGCACCGAAGAGAATGAGAAGCCCCAGAAGGTCAGGGCCAAGGGAGTCACAGGCTGGGCCCTCAGGACATGGCCAAAGCTTCTCATCTCCAGACTGCTTGGTTTAGTTTTTGTGTTTCCTTTTGATTTAAGTCACTGTGGTCAGGACTTCTTTTCACCTGCAGTCAACTGCATTCAAACTGACACAGGGTGAGCGTGGGACTACTCTTCCCTCCAGGTGAGGTGGATAGGGCTGGGAACAATGTTGATACATAGTATAGTCTACTGAACCCCTCATCAGTTCCCCTCTAAAGGTTACTTTCTGTTTGTATTGTTCAATTAGTAGTCACTAAAGAACTATTGGTTACTTTTCACTCACATTGTTTCCTTTCCATTGTTACAAGTGTTCAGCTCTTTATAAGGAATATTTCTTTTAAATAATAATAAAGGAAGTTGAAGAGTTACTAGATTACAATGTGAGATAGGAAAGAGGAAGGAGCAGAAAAATGAATACAGAGTTGGTACTCTACTTGTGGACCATGTTACCACTGCATGCTGGCTCTCATTTTGTGCATTTGTACACGAGTGAAAAATCTGGAGTTCCGTCTTCTGGTGTTAAATTTTGACTCAGAGACTTTTCAGAGAATTCATGGCTCAGAAATACCCTCTCAATTGAAGCAGTAAAAAAAAATCCCAATTCTGCATTATCAAGATTCCCTTCAAGTCAAGAACAGCTTTGTTGCCCCAGAGAGCACACCTAGGCGCTTGTTTATGTTTACATTCACACTAGAGGAAAAATGGAGAAAACAACTTCCAAATCTGTGCTCAATTCACCATCTTGATGAAAACAAACATTCGGAACAGCTACGAGACCTGGGGGGTTCTGGCAGTAAAACTAAAGCAAGCATGTGTAAAAGTATGCTTTCACCCGATACTGCCATCTTGTTACAAGATGTAGTTGATAGCTTCCACTGTACTGAAAGTCTGAGCGATCACTTCTCAAGGCCTTCACAAGTGTGGCTTCTTACTCCCCCACTGTCACCTGTCCCCACTTTGCTTGCTTCATTCCACCAGATTCTAGTATCACTGGACACTTTGCAGTTTTGCAAACATGTGCAGAGTCTGCTTGTCTTAACCGATTTCTTTCTCTCTGCTATGCACATGTGACTAATTCTGCCTGGCCTGGACCCCTCCCCATCTGATTCTTTGCCTCCCTCCCACCCTCTGACACACACAGATTCCTCATCCTTCTGATCTCAGCTAAAGACAACTTCCCCACGCAGGGCCTTTTCTGTGGCACACTCTTACACTTGCACATATGTTACACTTCCCTGATGAGGAAACCCTGTATGATTCCTTCAACCCTTCTCATTGTTTACCAAATGAGTATGTCTCCCTGCTGGCTGATTAGCTTCATAAGCACAGGAGTCACAGCATCCCTAGTCACTTACACAGAAAGAATAGAGAAGACATGATGGTCAACATTCTTCCAAAGACCCCTGAATGCCATGGGAAAGCACAAATGCTACTATGCTAAATAAAAAAAGCACTTTACAAAACTACACATTGAGTAAGTAAAAAGAGTCCAAAATTTTAAATATTTTTATTCTTTGAAAATTCCACACATGCATACAATGTACTTTAATTATATTCATCCCCTGCTTCTCTCCTAACTCCTCCTAGTTCAACTCCACCCCTTCCCAACTACGTATCTTCCCTTTATTTTAAAAACTAATGCATTGAGTACAATTTGTACTGCTAATATACTCATGGGTATGGGGTCACCCACTGGCACATGCTTAACCTGCCAAGGGCCATACTCTTAAGGAAAACGGAGGATTCCAAATTTTAAAGTAATATATATATATATATATATATATTTACAAATATATATTTAAAATTATATATAATATATATTACAAAGGGAATGTATCAAAGTATTAATAAGATGTTACATATAGGTATATATACACATTTATGTATGGGTACACGCAACATGCACGTGGAAACCAGAGGTCAGTGGTCAGATGTCTTCCTCTATGTTCCACCTTATTTTTTTGGATAGTCTCAATGACTCCAGAACTCATCTGATTGGCTGGACTGGCTAACCAGTAAGTCCCAGGGATCTGCCTGTCTCTGCACTCTTCTTTCCCCATCTCTCCAGTGTTAGGTTTAAAGACATGCACCACTGGGATCCACTCAGGTCTTTGTGCTTGTGAAGCAGGCACTTTACCCACTGAGTCATCTCCCTCCTCCAGATTTTTTTTTTTTAATTAAGAACCTAGACACAGACTGGGCATGGTGGTCTATGTCTTTAATCCCAGCACTCAGGAGGGAGAGGCAGGCGTTCAAGGCCAGCCTAGTTTACAAAGTGAGTTTCAAGACTGTCAGGGCTACACAGAGAAACCCTGTCACAAGAAACCAAAACAACAACTACCTGGACACAGAAAGTAAAACAACATACAGCATGGCACAAGTGGAAGAGAGGCCTAGTCATAGGATGAAAACGTAACGCAAAGATGGAGAGTAGCACATGACTGTTAAACAACTAAACTGTAACAAATGGCAACCATGACTATTTGGCTGTTATATTTGCTAATATGCCAGTCAGCTCGTATCACAGTCATGCCCAATTCTGCTTCATCAAAGCACAGCCCTGGGCTGAAAGCACAGTTGCCTGGATAGTGGTTACTGGCCTGGCTGTACACAAGAATCATCCGGGCATCAAGAGACTCAGGAAAGCAGTCTCTAGGAAATGGAGCCCAGGAAGTCTCTCTAAAGCTGGGCACTTCAAACACAATTCAGGCTATGTGCAACACCTGTCTAGGACAAACTAAGACAACATTAAAGAAGTTCTTCATCAAAGGTTTCAGAGAAAACAGGAGCCTAAGAGGTCAGAGATGCAAATAGACACATGGCAGCTACTTGCCACAAGTCAGCAAGCAATCAAAATGCTCACAGGATGGAAAATTCCACTCATAAGCCGAGTTTGTGCAACCACACACATAATTCAAATGCCAAGGACAGGAATAAGTTTCAAGTGGCACGGCACCTACCTAGAACTCAGCTTCCTAAACCAACACACCAAAACAATAGAAAAAGGGATCTCAGCTGCAAAGACAAGACACAGGCTTCTTAAAACTGATGTCACACAACTGATACACAAGATCTGTCTAATCAGAACATACTCCTTATAATGAGCTTATCTGACTGCTGAAACCAGGCTGGTTAGATTTGTACATTAAGAGGGCAGAGAAGATTTACAGGGAGGCAAACTGAAGTAAATCGTGTAGACTTAACCATATACTGATGTGGGATTTCCCTCTCCATATTGTGAATATATTTTATTGCCATTGGTTAATAAAGAAGCAACTTTCAGCCAATAGCTTAACAGAGTAAAGCTAGGCAGGAAAACTAGACTGAATGCTGGGAGAAAGAAGCCAGAGTCAGGAGATACCATGTAGCCACTCGCAGGAGACAGAGACACTGGAACCTTGCCAGTAAGCCACAGTCGCATGGCAATACACAGATTAATAGAAATGGGTTAATTTAAGACGTAAGAGATAGCCAATAAGAAACTAGAGCTAATAGGCCAAGCAGTGATTTAATTAATACAGATTCTGTGTGGTTTTTTGGGTCTGAGCATCAGGGAATGAACGAGCGGCCTCCAACAGCAATATACTCTAAAAGTTAAACTATTTACACTAATTTGGGGAGGAAAGGATTACATACAACAATGGCTTGAAAAAACTGTTCAAAAGTATGGCCATGATGATGAGTTACCAAAGAAAAAGTGAAATCACATATTCACATTTTCTTCTTTTAATGTGCATTGGTGTTTTGCCTGCATGTAAGTCTGTATGAGGGTGTCAGATCCCCTGGAACTGGAGTTACAGACAGTTGTGAGCTGCCATGTGGGTGCTGGGAACTGAATCTAGGTCCCCTGGAAGAACAGACAGTGCTCTTAACCACTGGGCCATCTTTCCTCATTGTGTCTCCAGCCCAAAAGAATAGTTTTTTTGTTTTTTGGTTTTTTTGAAATAGGGTTTTCTCTGTGTAGTCCTGGCTGTTCTGAAACTCACTCTGTTGATCAAGTTGGCCTCAAACTCAGAGATTCACCTGCCTCTGCCTCCCAAGATCTGGGATTAAGCACATGCCACCATGCCCAACTTCATAATTTCTTCAAAGAAGCAAAACTGAGGTAGTATTTATACCTGAGTACCTGTAACATGTTAAGAATTAAACACTCCAGCTGGGCATGGTGGTGCAGGCCTTTAATCCCAGCACTCAGGAGGGAGAGGCAAGAGCTTCTACATAGGAATTCCAGGACAGCCAGGCCTACATAGATAGACCCTGTCTCAAAACAAAACAACACACATCTCACTTGGTAACAGCCTTGTACTGTAAGAATCATTCACACTTTAAGGTTAGGCCATACAGGCTCTGAGAACCCAAACACCGAGTGGTGCAGCCGTGTGTAACTACAGAGCTCACTGTCTCCTGAGTTTTGTTTTATATGGCACCCCACTTTTGCTTTTCATTGGGAGTACCTCTAATTTTGGGGAACACGTGTTTATGAGGCTAAAGCTCTAAATCTGTAGCAGTAGTTTATAAGCTGATTTCTCACTGGCTGGTGCTTTTTCCAAATGGAGAATTAAATCCCTGGAACCCCAGTCCATAGTGAAGCTGCTCTGTTGAAAGCCATAGAAGGCAGGTGGCCTAAAAAGCACTATTCGACTCTATTCAGAATCCCAGGCTGCTCCTTAGGCTCCTCCTTGGCCAGGAATAATACAGACAGCACCAGAATAAGCATCACCGGACTTGCTATACTGAAGTGTCTACCTTGTGGACATTTGACAACTGATAAAAACTGAATGAAGGCATCATGATGCTGTGCAAGGTTGGGGAGTGTGGTGGAAATGCAGTTAACTGGCTAAAGGGGGCGACAGTGACACTTGGCCATGGTTTCCACTTTATCTTATGGCTCAGGCACCACAAGATTTACTCATGGGTGTGTGTGTGTGTGTGTGTGTGCCACATGTGTATGTATGGTGTCTGTGGAAGCCAGAAGATGGTGTGGAACTCTCTCAGGGCTAGAGTTACAGGGGGTTGTAGAGTTGCCCAATGTGGGTGCTGGGATCCAAACTCAGATCCTCTAGAAGAGTTGCAAGAGCTCTTAATCACTGAGCCATCTCTCCAGCCCCTTGCAAACTTTTGAAAGGAAAAGGAGGTAGTCACCATTTTACAAAGAGTCCCAAACATGCTGTAGAACCTCATCCCCTGAGAGTAATGGTAATTTTATTTTCCTATGTTCCCAAAGACCGAAGTTACAACAGAAAAGTCATGATACACAAAACACAAGAAGTAAAAGGCATACATTAAACACAGTAAATGAAGCAGGGCCCAGTGACACAGGCCTGAAATCCCAGTGTTCTAGAGGCAGAGGCAGAAGGATCATCACAAGTTCAAGGACTGCTTTGTCTACAATAGTAAGTTCCAGGCCAGCTAGGGCTAAATTCATATCTTTTAGAAAACAAAAATGCATAGTTTAACAAGGAAACAAAGATGCTTAAATACTATGCATTTATTTATTTATTCATTCATATATGCATATAAAATCATCTTTGCCCTTCATGCAAATAGGCCTTTGGAGATTAGCCTTTGCATGGCCCTCAGGACACAGAGGCTAAGACACAAACACAAACTGACAGAAAAACTAGTTGAATATGATTACAAGTTCTCATAGTTGTACTTACATTTAAACTAGCCTAGAAATTTTTGTTTGTTGGGGATTTGGGGATAGGGTCTCATGTAGCCCAGGCTTGACTTTGAACTTTCTGCTTTGTTAAAAGGTTCTCTTATTAATCACAAGAATTTAGAGAAAGATAACAGAATCTGATAACTCAACCTGATATTATTAACAACTACTCCTATAAAAAACTCAAGATGATCCAGATATCTATGTAAGTCAGAACTGAAACAAGACTAACGGTAGAATCATTCCAAATAAGTCTAAGTGTTTTCAACAGTGTTTGACCTTTTTGAAAATTGACTACGCCTTTTTTTTCCTGACTTGATGCTACATACAAAGCGGTGGACTGAGATAGGCCAGCAGCCTCAGACAGTCGCTCCAGACGATTCTCCATTGTACAAGTACTCAAAGCCGACTTTGTGGTCACAGAAAGAAAAATTGTTTGAGTTTCTCTTGGTGTTTGCTTCATTGTTTTAGGTGAAACTATTTTTTGGACCAATTCAATTGCTTCTATTGTTTATGTGAACTTTCTATAAATAAATGGCAAATAATTTTTTAAAATCAAGACAGTAATATAATCATGGGAGAAATATGGAAAGAAGAAATTAAAAGAAAGCTGTGTTTTGTTTGCTCCTTCAAATGCCTTCCAATCATTCCAAAAGGACATATTAGAACTTTGTACTAGCCTGTGGCTCCTCTAGGAAAAAATCTTGCTCAGCAATAAGTAGTCTTTCTAGTAAAGCAAAACAGCCATGTTAGAGTTAAAGCTTCAATCACACTAAAGTGAACCTACTGCTATGTTGTGAGTCGAGTAGAATGTGGGGGAGATGGAGTCCTAGTTAGTCAGAATGGCAACATCCATGAAGCAGTTGTGTGGGGACTGTAAGTTTGGGTACCTACAAAGATAGAGCTAGGACATGGGGGGAACTGGAAGGGAGGCAAAGTATGAACAAGGAGTCAGATGATGGCCTTGATAGACTTTTCCAACTATTCAAGTCTGTTACTGGAATCTTTTGCTTTAAATGCCCTGCTTTCCATTATTTCATCAGGAAATGTTGGAAGCCATGATCTAATTCACAGGCTGGCTCACAAGCATCTCCCACCCACAATGTCATGATCACAGTACACAACAGTCTGGGTACTGAGTCTCAGAAGTTCAGTAATTGAGCATAAAAATAGGGGAGGGGAGATTTCCTGTTCCCCATCCTCTTCTAGACTCAGAGATGAGCCAGCAATCATAATTATGCAAAGTTTTCCTTGGCCATCCTTCCTCATCACAAGGACTTGCCTCCCCAAGAATAAACTGAGCTACATTACCATGCACATCCTTCACAATGGCATTTAAACTCCATCCCAGATCCGTCCCATCAGCACCACTTCTCAGAAACAAAAACTCCAGTCCCTCATTCCAGTGAAGGGCCACAGAGAGGCATGAAAGAGAGTAACCAGATTAGGCCCATGGACACAAATGTGCCTGGGCTACTTCAGAAGGATGTGATTCCAGAGAGGGTGTGTGTGTGAATATGAATGTCTTGTTCTCCTTTTGATTTTATAAAATATACTCTATACCCTAGGCTGGCCTACCCAGAGAGGCTTTCAACTCAGGGTTATCCTTCTGCCTCAAGACTGTCTTGAGGGCTGGGATTATAAGCACAAGCTTAATCGTGCCTGGTGGTAGTGACTTTCTAAGAGAATTTTTATAATTCAACTTAATCTCTAATTGTAAGACAGTATAAGAGAAGACTAAAAAGGTGTAGACATATGGGGGAAAGCAGCTTGTGCAATGGAAGCTGGCTAGGAGCAAGGCCAGCCCATTCACTCTGAGCAGGTAGAAAAAGAAGAAAAGCCATCCAGGGATAGAAGGCAGCAGGAAAAACAGCTTCCAAATGAGAGACAGCTCTTTTCCATCAAGGATCTGCTTAGGTTGTACCTCTTCTAGAGAGTATGCCCAAGCCACTTCCAATCTCATTTTTCAGTCCCCCCTGGGCTGTAATATATTCATATGTACAGATCTTAATTATGTTGTCATCAGTTCTTTTAAAAAATATGGTATGTTGATTCCTTCTGTCTAGGGAGTACTTAGAATGATGAATTATCTGCACTGTTTACTTGGGCTCCATATTTCACTTCACATTGATTCATTCATTAATGCATCCTTTACCCCAGCAAGCTATCCCTCAAAGAGTGACTTCCACAAGAAAGCCCCAGTAAGTACTCAGCACAGTGGTCTTTAGCTTGATGCTGGAAAGTATAAAAAAATCATATGGATTCCACAGCTAGGTAAGGAAATTTGGTTTCAGAATGTTTTTATTTTTAAAGACTCTGCTTACAAGTTTATCACATAGCTATCAGTGCCTAGATCTGAGGATCAATGTCACCGACTCGTAGGAGAGCAGAGAACACGGCACACAGAATAAAAGGCAGCGGAAGTGCTTGCTATGGAGAGTTTGAGACGGTTTTCAGGAAGTAAACATTGCGTGATTGTTTCAGGTGGTGGTTACTGAACGAACTGAGTATGGCCAGGGAATGTTCAGTCCAAGGGACTGGACCAGAGGTTAAGCATTCACTGAAGACCTGCTGTGTTCTGGCACCTATTCAGATGCTATCATTAACTTCACAATAGCCCATTATTCCCACAAGGGAGGTTTCGAGGAACCAGGTAGAACATGGAAAACATCTTTCTTTCTCCACGGGCAACGAGAATTCCTCCCAGGACCTTTTTCATCTTTGCTTTCCAGATGAAAACAGAACAATTGACTCCCTCATATTACTGGAGGAGGAAGAACACAGCTACTTCAGTACTCACAGGGGTAGGGCAGGACAGGGAGGGAAGACAATATGGGAAGGAGTAGAGAAGAGTCAACATGAGTTAAGTGGGAATTAAACTAAGCCCTGACCAGACCTTTTCCACACAGATGATTTCATCGCAGTAACCGTAGGTGATCACTGTCCACATACAATGACATTGAGGTCTAGGGTACCTAAATCATAACGAGATTGGGATCTGGGTCAGACAGACCTCAAAGCATGTGTGCTTTCTACTCTCCCTGTGGCAAGCACATTTTTCCCTTCTCTTCTACCACACAAATGCCCCCCAGCTAAAGGATGGAAAACATAGATCTTTTCAAGAGCCCTAACCAATAACTATAGAGCAGTTAGATGAAAGAAGCCTGTTTCCCCAGGAAATAAAACTATCAAATCAATCAAGGGATTTAAAAGACAATTAGAAGGAGGCTTGCCCTCTCACTCCAACCTCTATGAATAGGGTTGGCATTTGTGTGATGTCAGTGGTTGCATGCATGGGGGAAGCTACCATTAGGTCTAGAGTCAACGAGGACCACAGAAGTTCCTCTCTCAATGAACTAGGCAGTAGCTGGGCAACAACACAATGGCCCAATCCTGTCTTTAGGAAATTATCAAAAAATGGGGCTAGTGTTTGATCATGGTTCTGTTTGCTGGGCTGGCTCAGACATTTGGTGAGAACACTGGTGAGCAGCTAGCTCTCCACATAAGGCTAGCTCAGTGAAGTGAAGTGCATGCAGATCATTGTGCAAGTGTGTCCATCCATATCAAAGTCAAGTAAATCTAAGAGTCAATCCCTTCAGAAGCCTGTAATGAAAGCAACCAGTAGTGACTTCTGAGTGTTTGATTCCATCCACATCTGGCTGTATTTGGGAGCTAAACTCAGCAGAAGTCTACAGGGTCAAGAAATGACCCTGAATAAAAATAGTCTTGGAAGTCTGTCACAGAGGAGAGGAAACAAGGCGGTGGGGGTGATTCACTCCAAATGGCAGCTCCAAAACCCAAGTTCCCATTTTTGTTCCAATCTGAAGCCAATGTGCAAAACAGGCACAGAGCAGACTGTCCGTTTCCAAAGGCAGTTGCCAAAGAATTTTATATGGAAGCCAAAAAGATTTAGTGTGCCATTCACCTCTCCTCTAAATCTGAGGAGAAAGAGTTTGAACTGAAGCACTGAACCCACGGTGGGTTTACGTTGTGTGAAGACCACACAGGGTCTGGTAAGGAAGGGAAAACTTTGTTCACCAGTTTCCAATGACCCAATGGCTTACTGGGTGTGGGCAGAGTTCTATGGCAGCATGAGGCCCTAGCTGCTGTCTGCCTATTCGTTCCATAAGGCCTCTCCTCCCCAGTCCACAGTCAAGGACAACACTGAGAAGGTTATACGCCTTTTGTTCCTCTTTGTAGGGGAGGGTGGTACTAAAGATTGAATCTGGAGCCTCTGAGTGCTAGGCAAGTACTCTACTGAGCAGCTACATCCCTAGCTTTCTCTTTTGTCTTGGGTGTTTGCGTGTGTGTGGTATGTGTGTGTGTGTGTGGGAGAGAATGTATATAAGGGTGTGGGTATGTGGTGGGGGGGTGTTCAATACAGTACAGGCTGGCATCAAACTCATGAACCAACACAGGTTCTGAACTCCTGATCCTCCCGCCTCTGCTTCCCAAATCCTGGGATTACAGGCATTATGTTACTATGCCCAACCACAGCCCTCTTTTTTCTTTGCAATTTGAGATAGAATCTCCATAAATTGCAAGTCTGTCCTTGACCTCACTCTGAGCTCATACAGACCTTGCTTTTAATCACCCTGCTTCAGTCTCCTGAGTAGCTGGGGTTATAGACCTGCAACACCAGGCTCTGATATACACTTAGAATCGAGAGCTCTGGCTGAAGACCAATTATCCAACGTTTGACTACTTTAGTTGTGCTGAGCACACAGGTGTCAAGCCTGTGGCATGACAGGAAACAAAAGGCCTGCTTCTCAGTCACCCACTCATGCTTCCCTGTCCAAAGACCCAATTTTATAGCCACACTTTGTATTTTCTTAAAGATGGATTCTCCAACAGCACTGGGTTTCAAAGTAACAGAGAACTCGGGTCTACCTTTAGAAATGCATCATTGACTAACTATGCCACAGGTCAGTAAGAAAGGCGATATGCAAAAAAACAACAGGATGTGGCAAAATCTTTAACAGTTATGAACAAGTGTGCCTGTATTCTAGGAGCAGAGTGTAATTAATGGTGTCTTGTGGGATTAGGAAAGACTTCTTAGAACTGGTCTCTAGATGAGTAAGATGTGATAAGCAGGGAGGGAACAAGAGTAGCAATGAGGGAAGAACAGTTCAGGGAGTAAGAACAGTCTAGGTCAGAGGTTCTCAACTGGAGGCAATTTTACCCAGATGCAATTCTTGCATCTAGTAGGTAGATATTGCTAAATATCCCTCAGGGCATAGAGGAGCCCTCGCAACAAAGCCTTATCCACTCAAAATGTCAACAGCTTCACTGAAAAAAAAATCTGCTCTAAGCAAAGACATAATAAGCACAGGTTAAAAGAAACAGGAACTGGAGTATAGCTCAGTGGTCGAGCAATTGCCTAGCATGCATGAGGCAATGGGTTCAATCCCCTGCACCACAAAATAAATAAGGCTGAGTAGATGCTTTGTCTTCAAGGTAGGAAGAGCAGATGACGGTAGGAAACTTACCACATTTTACTGCCCTATCAACTAAGAAGCACATCTCTCAGGGACAGTGTCCTCTGCTCAAGTCCACTCCTACACAGCAGCCCGCATTTTACATTTCAGCAGACAGCAGTGTGAGGGTGATGAGCTAGGTGCCCCCCCCATCCACCCAACAGTGCGCTCAGAAGAACGAGGTGCTCCCCATCATCCACCTAACTAGGTGTTTCCTCATCCACTGAACAGTGCTCTCAAAAGAGCTAGGTGTTCCCTGCCATCCACCTAACAGTGCGCTCAGAAGAGCTAGGTGTTCCCCCATCCACCTAACAGTGCACTCAGAAGAACGAGGTGTTCCCTCATCCACCTAACAGTGCACTCAGAAGAGCTAGGTGTTTCCCCATCCACCCAACAGTGCACTCAGAAGAGCTAGGTGTTCCCCCATCCACCTAACAGTGCGCTCAGATGGGGTTAGAAGCTGCTGGGATGCTAGAAAGACTCAGGAACAGGAATGAGTCAGGCTAGAAAGGGAGGAAGCAAGGGCTCCCTGGCCCAAACAAGTAGCTAAAAAGGAAGCAGAATGTGGCCTGAGCGTCAGAGGAGGGTTGACAGGAATCTTACTCCTGGGCACAGATCCTTTAGAAACAGAAAGCACTTTGCCACCACCACCTCCACTGGAAAATTAAAGAGAAATAACAGAACAAGTCTCTTCCTCTCACAGGAGACTTCTGAGAGGAAGGGAAGGGAGCCTCAAGACACAGGGAGATTTTGTTACAAGAGCAAGAAATACAAATGGAATCTTCTCAGATACGCTTACTCACATTAACCCGCACCAGCTCTTTAACGTTACCCTGTCCACATACACACACTCACCTACACTCATCTGTAGATGTGGGGCTAAGGAGATAGCTCTGTCAGTAAAGTGTTTGCCTTATAATTAAGTCCCAAGTTGGACCCTGAATGCGAGTAAAAATCCCAGGTGTGGTGGCACTTGTAACGCCAGTGCTGGGAAAGCAATCATAAGTCGACTCCTGGGCTTGCTGGTTAACCAGCCTAGCTTACTTAGTGAGCTCCAGGCTAGTGAGAGACCCTGTCTCAAAAATTTTTTAAAGTAGATAGCACCTTGAGTTGGCCTTACACACACACACACACACACACAAACACACACAACACGCATATACACATGCATGCACGCACAGGTAGTATGAATAGAGTGAAGTTACAGTGATTGGAGTAAATGTTCAAAAATCAAGCTTTAGTTCCAATAGAGGAAAAGCAGAGAACAGTCCAATTGTTGTTACTGTCCTTTCCTTTAGATGGCGCTAGGGAGGAAAGCCAGGGCCTTGCACATGCTATGTGACACATCCTATGAATCACACTACAGATCTACAACACTAGCTCTGAAAAGACAATTCCAAACTGAAAATGATATTTTTTAAGTTTCTAAATTATTTATTCGATTGACTATTAAGGCAAAGTCTTATTATGTAGTCCAAACTGGCTTGAACTCAAAATTCTCCTCACTTGGACTCCTAGGTGCTGGGATTGACAGGTGTGCACCTCCACACCCAAGGCCATAAAAGTTTTACTGAAAGTAACTGAAAACTTCCTTTCTTCTCTATCCACAATACGGAAACTGTTATCCCAAAGGAATGTACAGTGTGCCCAGCACAGTGATGGAAAATTTCCACTGTTGAGAAAATTAAAATCAAGTTTTGATGTCACAGACCCCTGAAGTAACTACAGCCTTAGATACTTCATGTATGTTACAGACCCTAAAAAGGACGGAAGCGGTCCATGCGGAAGAACCAGGCAGAAATCACAGGAGCAGACATTCCAGAATAAGGAGCACAAACTGGAGCCAGCATGAGGAGGGCAGGAGTAACAGGAACATCTTTAGGAAATTCATTTGCATCCCTGCATCCACCCCTCAAACAGACACCTCCCATTTCACCTGCTGACAGCCAAAGGAATATGCCTGGTGTAACCCAAGCCACTCACACTGAAAACTTATTAACATCACATGTTAGTATTTGGTCTGCTGTGGAGATTCTTGGTCATCTCTAAATAAAGTGAATTGGAAAACCAAAGGACACAGCAATAAATTCCAGGAACTCACAGCTAAATACAGTCAGGGAGGGGGAATGTCATGATGACCGGAAGTTTAAACTATCAGAGAGGGTGGTTTTAAATCCGGGTTGGGATTTATAGCTCTAAAAGAAGGTATGGGGCCACCCTTCGCTGACACTATGTATTAAATAACAACTGAGAAGTTGGTGGTCTGTGTAATGAGAATCACAGTCAACAGTTACACACACACAAATGCTGGCTGTGGTGTCACACACCTGTCGTCCTAGCACATGGAAGCAGAAACAGGAGGATTATGAGTTGGAGGTCAGCCTTGGTGATGTGTGAGTCCCACCCACCCACCCAAAGCAACAGCAGCAACAAGCACATACAGGTATCTAACCATCCAGGATTCTGACTGGCAGGGAAAAGGCAGACTGGAAATCTGAGCATCAGCCAGGAATCCTGCTAACAAGAGCTCATGATTCCTCCCACAGATCCCCAATACCAACTCCTCTGCAGACAGCACAGCTCAATCACTATCATCTAAATACACAGCCGGCTTTCTTGCCACCCTCCCTACTCATTCATACCACTGTATCCACCTGGAATGTTCTCCACCCACAGGTCCACCTAGATGAGCACTACTCATTCTCTGGAGCTTAGCTCAACTTCTCTTCAGGGTGTTCCTGAGTCAACCTGTGGGGTTTGTCCCTCTTTCGAACTTCCAGAACAATTAAGTTCATAGAATTACTTGGCAAATAGCCATCTTAGCTCTATAAAGCTTATCTCATTTTCTGTTTTCTAAATTAATAGCAATTGTCCCCTTTCTCCTGGTATTCACTGACATAGCACCTCTTAAAGATAAGGAACAGATCACACTCATAATTCTTTGCATCCACCCATCTCATCCTCTAGAGTACCTCAAGCAAAGTTCAACTATATCATTCTCTTCTGTGCACACAGACGTCAGGTTCTCCCTAAAGATCTACTTATTCAAACCTCTGAAAGCTTGTAACCAATGGATGTGAAAGTCTTTAAAACAAATTCTAAATACTGTCCTTCAATTTACTTTTAAAAAAAAAAAAAAAAAGGCTGCAGGTCAAACTCACAGTAGAACACTTTCTAGGCATGCAAAGGCCCTGGTCAGACACACAACACTGACAATAAGAATAATGACGGTGCTAATTTTTAAAAGCCACAACCATTTAACTCTATTGCAGAGGGATGGGGAGGTATCTTTCTTTGCTTTGCCTTTCTTGTCTGTTGGGATGGGGGAAGTTTGTAAGACAGATTTCACTATGTACCCCATGTTAAACGTGAATTTGCAAGCTTCCTGCCTCAGCCTTCTGAGTGCTGGGATTACAGGAGTCAGCTACCATATCTGGCAAAAAGGAAGTTTTAAAAACTGGTTTAACTCAGACTCTAAACCTTCAACTTGAAACTCAGAAAATTCCTCAGAGTTCTGGCTAATGTCATGCCATGTGTGCCGTACATATGCTGTATGGAAGTTAAAATAAGACAGCATATTCAAGTGTTACTATTGTGTCTTGTGTGTAGTATGTACTTAGCAAATGTACTTGATGTCTGATAAACTGAAATGATTAGTAACTGACAGCAGCTTAATTATAAAAAGACTTCTCAAAGCACACAGCTCCATCATGGGGGAAGGGTAGCATCTCAAATAATTTTGAACAAGTTCAATTGGTGAAATTATTATTTACATAACTCTCTACGCTATGTGTACTTGAGAAAACTTGCTAATAAATATTTACCAGAAAGTAGTCTTTGGAATTATATATATTAAAGAATTTAATCTAAAGATGACCTATTTTTAAAAAAATGATAAGGATACAGAGATGTTTAAATAAGATATCTTTAGACCATAGCAAGAAAGTAGTAAAATGAGAACCTGAATCTCAGCCATTGACTCTGAACCAACATAATACTGCTTATAACTGTAATTATATCATTTTGATTAAGATGACATTTGATGCCATTTATATAAAAGTTGGGCATCTAGGTGGGTGGTGGTAGCACACGTCTTTAATCCCAGCACTCAGGAGGTAGAGACCAGCCTGGGCGAGTTGCAGGACAGGAGCCAAAGCTATACAGAGAAATCCTGTCTCAAAAAAACAAAAGGAAAAAAAAAAAAAAAAGGTTGGGCATCTAAACTTTGGCTTAAAATTAACATATAAAACATGGTGTCAAATGAGACTCAGGAGACTAAAGAGGATTGCTTTAAGTCTGAGGCTACACATAGGGAGACTATTAACAAATAAATGAAAATAAATAAGTAAAATAAAAACAACAACCAAACAACAAAAAAAGTGAAACAAGCTTTTCTAGTACTATGGATACAATCTGTAGTTGGCTTTCTATAACTGCTGGTTCTATATTCCCAATCAACTGAGAACTGAAAAGATTTGGAGAAAACACTGTATCACTGTATCAGGGCTGATCAAGTTTAGACCTTTTCTTGTCATTATCACCTAATAGTATAATATAATATAATATAATATAATATAATATAATATAATACATAGCATTACATTGTGTTAGGTATTATAAGCAACCTAGATATGATTTAAGGAACACAGAAGGGACTAAAGGTGTAGCTCAGGGGTAAGGCACTTGCCAAGTGCACACAAGGCCCTGAGTTCAGTCCCTGGGACTGCAAAAAAGAAAATACAGGAAGATATGTGTAATCGAGGCTATACAAACAAAACTCCCTTATCTAAAACTTTATTTTATGCAGTTTCAGCTATATGCAATCAGTGAGGGTGAATATGACATAAAGCCATCTTTTGAATGAGAAACCACAAGAAACTCGACCTAACTTTTATCACAGTACATTGCTATAATAGTTGTTTTATATAAGTAATTTTTTATCTCTTACTGTGTTGAATTTATAAAGTTGATCATAGGCTTGTAGTTATAGGAGAAAACAGTAAATAAGGCTTATCCACCAGGGGGTTCTTGTAATACATGTCCCACAGACACGAAGAAGCTACTTTTGTCAGTTTACACTAAGGACTCAGGCATCCTCTAACCATAATGTTTAATGCAGTCTTGATAAATTGTCCTCAAATGAACATTCTCCAGCGTTGCCCTCTGAAATAGTTGGGACCATAGGTAAGCATCGTCAAATTTTAGAATTCACAGAGACTCTTGGAAGGGACTTTCTGAGGACAGCAAGGAACTACACAGTCTATGCAACACCCTATTTAGACTACGGTGTGTCCTTTGAGACTACTACCCTAGGAAACTCAGGGGGGCTGAGAATATAAGCTCTGAAAATTCCTGGAGATCCCTGTTACTTTATAACTAAGAAATGGAGGCCCACAGTTTATGGTACACAGGTGTAGCATTCAGGCTGGTGCTCCTACTCCACACTCTTATTCCAGACATTAGAAGCCTGGTACAGAACAGATGAGGGCTGATGATGCCGCCCGTTTGTCTGTTGATGGAGTGAATCCTGCCTAATGTACCAAGCTCTGGGTTTGAGTCCCAGCTCTACGTGTACCAGGTAGTGCACATCTGTACATCCAGTACACAGGAAGTAGAGGTAGGAGGATCAAAAGTTCAAAGTTACCCTAAGCTATACAGCACAAAAGAATGGATGAAACTGTTTTGCTGGTTCGAAGAGTAAACCAGGTGTTTTAAATTTTGAAATTAAGGTTGATAGTGAAAAATGAAGTTAGTTAAACATCCAAATCTAATTATGATTTTCAGGTTTTAAGTTTACAAAGTGATATTTGGCTATAAAGTTTATAAGCAATAGACAAAGCAAAGCTTCTGGGAACGAACGAACAAACACACACACACTTTAAGCTATTTAGAAACTTGGTTTCACTTTTTAAAAGTCACACTGCTTTAATACTCAGCTTACGTATTACTCTATCGAAAATGAAATAATCTCATATAGAAGACTTTAAAATAAGTTCTTTTGGAAGCCCATTTTGGGGCATTGAGTTGTGACTAAATTCTCAAGGACGTCAGTAATACAAGGGCTCCATCCATAACTCCTTGAAAAAACTGAAACCATGGACGCCTTGTCAAATTCAGACAGTTTATCTTGGCACTGGCAAGTACAGCAGTCTCTTCGATGTCTGGAAACGTGTCTAATTACGTCGAACGAGTAACTAAAAAATAGCCCGTGTCCCGGAACAGACAGCTCAGGGTTCACTCCATAGCATCCTGAATGGCAGGATAGAACCACGCCGGGGGGGGGGGTTGAGGGGGGGAGAAGGGGAGAAGAAGAAAGGAAAAGAAAAGAAAAGCAAGCGTGAAAACGGGAAGAGATGCCAGCCTCTTTTTAAAACAGCCCTCCCGTTTTCCTAGGGCCGCCAGGGCCACCACACCGCTCCTGAAAGTTTTTATTTTTGTTCCATTAAGTCATCCGGCACCGCCCACATCACTTACCTGGCGCAGGGCAGGCTGGTGCTGCCCCAAGTGAGCTCAAGCTCAGCCTGCCTCTTATCGCCCCCAATCCGGACACCACTCAGGGACGACCCCAGACCCCTAAAACTGCAGCCCGAGACCTCGTCACACCCTAGAGTCCCAAGGCCGCACCACGGAGGCGTCCTCTCTCGGGGAGGCGTGACCACCCCGCGCCGCAGACCCCCTGTCACCCTGGCGCACTCCTTCGCGGGCGCTGCTTACTCGGTGCACCCCGAATCCCGAGACACCTCAGCAGCGCCCCCTCCAGGGAAACCCCAGCATGGCAGCCGCGACGCGCTCACCTGAGCCTAAGGTTGGCCATGAACTCGGGCATGGAGACGGTGTCCATCAGCACGAAGTCCGCCTTGCCGAATTCCAGGCTCTCTTGCTCCGCCATGGTGCTCGCTCAGGTGGGCGCGCGGCCTCAGGTTGGCGCGCTCGGGCCGGGGCTGGGGCGTACAGCACGCTCGGGCCGGAGAGAGGAGGCGGGCGCTCGTCAGTGCTCGGGACGGGTCGGCTCTGGACGGGCGAGGCCGGCGGCTTCCGCTCCTCCCGCGGTGACTGCGGGGTGTGTGGGGGCCGTGGTGGCGAGACGGAGACGGCGGCGGCTGGTCCCGCCTCTAGCCTGGGTCCGGCTGGGCCCCGCCCCGCCTTGGTCGCTCAGGCTCCGCCCCCCCCGTGGAGGATCCCGCCCAGCCGCGGCCCAGCCGCCTCCTCACCTGGGCGTCGCGCACGCGCGGGGCGGGGACGCGCTCCGAGCCAGCCGCGGCGGCTGAGCCTCAGCGCCCCCTAGAGACAGGCACGAGCATCTCGCGTGGAAGGGTGCTGTGTGCCGACTGTGCGTGAAATAGGCCTTGCTGTCTTCTTCAACCCCTGCCTAGTATATACCAACAAAGTTACAAACATAACTTGAGCAGCTTTGGAGCGAATTATCCATTATGATTCTGGCACACTCTCCTGTGCTCATGTGCTACCCACCCTTGAAGTGGTGACTGAATAGAGATGGCAACAGTACCGATCACTTCCAGGTCACCAAAATGCTCAGAGTTGATCTAAGTGCTTTAGCAAACTTAAGTAACTTGCCACACTGCTAGGAAGTGGAAAAGCTGCGACTTCATGGAGGTCATTTGATTTATGAACCCCAGCATTCAGCCTCCGTTCACAGTGGTCCTTTTTTTTCCTCTTCCATTCATCAGAGCGTGCCATCAGACTTGACCTTGTTCTAGCAAGTTTTTAATATATGTTTGAATCGTCACCTCAGGATGATTGCAGGCTTTTAGCACAGAAGACCGTGTCCTAAACTTTTTGATATGTCCCCCCCCACCCCGACACACACACAATCCACACCTTCCAAGTAGATATTGTATGGGGTCTATTATAATATAACCATGAAATTAGTTCCACAGGTTGTTATGAGTTGTGTGATCTTCAACTTAAAGACACCCTGATCTTGTATGTGTGATCTTCAAATTTTGTTTTTTCAAACATAGACTATATTTTCCTGATGGAAATACATTATAAGGGACATTGCCAGCACCTGCACTTCTACAGGCCTGTGTCCCTTTTAGGGCCACCTTCAGTACAGAATCTATTAGGAAATCTAGAGGCCTCCAGGACCTGGCTGGGCTTCAGCTCTGTGGCTGAATTTGAGATGAGTAAATAAGACTGAAGGACCTTGGCATGCTTTAGCTGCCAATAACCCACACTTGCCAAGAGAGGGGACGGTGCCTTGATCATTTTCATGGAGCACCTCTGCTCCCTGGCACAGCAGAGCTAGCTGGGCTGCAGTGTGGCTACTGTGTGTAGCTTGCTTTCTTCACAAGATGTTTGGATGTCATTGTGCTTGTTTGTAGAGGAAGAACGCTGGGATAATACTTCCAAGGTAGGGCTGTCATATGTTTGAGTCATTTGTGAGAGTGGACGAGTGGCTGAGGAGACACTTAGCGTGTCTAAGATGAGAGTGAGTATACATCCCGATGTTGTTCATATCAGGGTACTTCAGTGTAAGCAGGACTGAATTTGTAAATGGAAAGAGACAGATCTCAGAGTCTGTGCCCTTGGAAACAGACCCCAAGTCATAGCAGTAAGTGGATATGTGTGTATGCCCTATGCATGTATGTGTTCTCTGAGTCCTGCAGTTATTGAAGATCAGAGTAAAATTCTAGGCACTAGGAAAAGAGACACGAAAACCAGCAGAATACAAGAATACGCAGGGATTGGGAGCTATACCAGGGTGCTATGCGGTTTTCAAAGGGCTAATTTGGAGAACTTTATTATAGTCATTGTCTTGAACAGGAGCCTCAGGTCTAGAATGTATGTACAATCTGTGCAAAGATATTCTGTAAATTCTTGTATAAGTCCAGATTAGTGTAACGTCAGGCATTGAGACCAATGAGTTTCTTTTAGTGAACTCAGAGCTATCAAGTAAGGCCCACTGTTAATCAACTTAAATCAGCTTCTAGATTCTGACCTAACTTTTTTAGGTGGTTGAGTTATTCAAATATAAAGAGAATTCTGATTTACATATTCAGTGGTAATTTGTTACTTGTATAGTTATTGTTTTGTTTTGTTTTTTTAGGTTTCTCTAGACAGAGGTTCTCTGTAGTTTTTGGAGCCTATCCTGGAACTCCCTCTGTAGACCAGGCTGACCTCAAAGTCACAGAGATCCACCTGTCTTTGCCTCACGGGTGCTGGAATTAAAGGTGTGCACCACCACCACCTGGCCTTTGTAAAGTTTTATATATAGCCTTCTAGTGGCCAGCTGCATCCTTATTAATCAGTGATCACACAAGGCAGAAACAACAAGGAAGACTAAATGTCAAGGACTGTATTCCTGTATGCTAAACCAGAGCAGTTTAGCTCATTATGAATCTCCTTCATGATAAAATGAGAATAGAGACACATTTGGATATGTACCTTTTGTTATATGTTTTTTTGTTGTTGTTTTTGGTTTTAGGGGTTTGTTTTTTTGTTTGTTTATTTGTTTATGAGACAGGGTTTCTATGCATAATAGTTCTGGCTAACCTGGAACTCACTCTGTAGACCAGGTTGGCTTCGAACTCAGAGATTCGCCTGCCTTTGCCTCCCAAGTGCTTGGATTGAAGGCATGTGCCACCACCACCCAGCTTGCTATGTCTTAAGATGTACTAAAAAATAAAATAAGTATTTAAATCACCTGTAGTGACATGTGATGACATCATGAGCTTTCTGATTGAATCACCTGAAAAAGACATGGTATCACTTACCTGCTAGAAATCCATAAGCTGAGTGTGGTTGGGAAGAAACATGAAGCAAACCCAGAGCAAGGAGCATCCTGCAAAACAACTGATTAGCACCCATGAAAAATACCAATGGTGTGAAAGACAAAGATGCCAAGACACTGACCAAGATTAGTTTGTAGGGTTTGTTTGTTTTTACTTGTTGGCTTGTTGGGAGCCCACCACCCAGCTCCCAAATCAATACATGGAGACTTATTTTTACTTATGAACGCCTGGCGTTAGCTTGGCTTGTTTCTAGCTAGCTTTATTTTAAATTATCCCATCTACCTTTTGCCTCTAGAATTTTACCTTTCTCTATTTTTGTATATCTTTTTTTCCTTTCTTATTCCATGTCTAGGTGGGTGACTGGGTGACTGGCCCCTGGCATCCTCCTCTCCTTTTCTCACTCCTCCTTCTTGCTTCTTCTCTTTTCTCTTTATTCTCTCTGCCTGGTAGCCCTGCCTATCCCTCTCCTGCCTCACTATTGGCCATTCAGTTCTTTATTAGACCAATCAGATGTTTTAGACAGGCTAAGTGACACGGCTTCACAGAGTTAAACAAATGCAACATAAAAAATGCAACACATCTTTGCATCATTAAACAAGTATTCCAAAGCATAAATCAACATAACACATCTTAAAATAATATTTCACAACAACAGCTGATTAAAGAGACATCACAGCTGAAGATAATGTGTGATCCTCAAACCAGGAGAAGGTGAGAGAGCTGTTGGAAAAATGGATGCAATTGACTATATGTTAGAAGGTGTCAATGTTAATTAATGTTTCTAAATTCGATTACTGTGCTGAGGCTTCATAAGAGAGTATCTTGTTCTAAGCAGACATCTGTTAAAGTCTTTACTAATAAAAGGTATAGTATCTCAAACTGCTTGGTACAAAGGACTTTCAGAACAACCACTTTTAGTCAGTGTAAACACACAGTGTGCAGGCCTGGTCAGGCTCTCTGTAATAACTAGCCTCAACTCAAGGGCTACTGGGTTGTCAATGAAAATCAAGTCTGGGTGATCTGCTTTGAATGTTTGCTCTCTTTCAGTTTTCTTAGCACCCACCCTACTTTTATCTCCTTCCGCCAGGGCTCTGCATCCCAGCAAGACAAGGGTTTTTTTTTGTTGTTGTTTTTTTTTTTTGTTTGTTTTTTGTTTTTTTTCATCATGAGTCTAACAAAACAGAATCAATTTTAAAAAAAAACAGCCATGAAGAATACTTAAAGGACATTTTATACTTACCTTATAAGCTGCCTGCCAATCCCAATGTAGAACCCCCTGTTCCCTCTCCAGCACCATGTGTGCCTACATGTCACCATGCTTCCCACCATGACGATAATGGACTACACCTCTGAACTGTAAGCCAGCTCCAATTAAATCTTTTCCTTTTTAAGAGTTGTCATGGTCATGGTGTTTCTTCACAGCAATAGAGTTCCTAACTAAGACATCACGCTTTTCTAAAAACTTGTGGACTTTGTTTCCTGAGGTGACTGTATAAAACACATACATGAAATGGTTTTCTGTGCAGACTGCCTCCTCTCTTCTGCTCCCAGAGGTGATCTCTTTGTGGACTCCGAATTGGGAAGACTTGTGCTAAGGGGAAGCTCTCACTACAAGTCCTCACCACTGGAGAAGGAAGAAGAGGGTAAGGAAATTACCATCACGGTCCTGTGAGTCACCAAAAAAGGGACTGTCCCGACAATTTACCTGCACAGATTTCAGGCCACAGGCAAGACAGAGTCACATAGAGGATGTGGACATAGCCTAGAATTGCCTCTAGAACTGTTTCTGCTTGTGATATATCTGAAGATAAACATCCAGAATCTCAAGGAATATATCCTCCCCGACCCTGAACTCTACCCCCCTCCCCGGTTCCAGGGACCAGATGTTGGGCCTTGCATATGCGAGGAGAGTACTCTACCACTGAGCTACATTCCCCAGCCCACACCTTTCTTAGCTGCCAAGATAACTATTGCACTGGGTTGGAGCTGACTATTTAAGCATGTGCCCTAAGCTAGCTAGAAAGGGCACATGATCCTCAAACCTTGTCTGGTGCTCAGTAGGTACATTGATTATCAAGTTAATTAACTAACAGATTTGTGTGAAAGCATTCTATCACAAGGCCTTTTCTCTAAGCATCCAGCCAGGCGGTTACTAAGTCTCTAGCTCTTCTGACCTTTGGAACTCTTCCTAGAACCAGTAGATTTGATGATATGAGAGGGAGAATAACTTTCCAATCCATTCATGAGTTGACAGTGCCTTTTGGTAAGATGTCTCCAGCTTCAAAGCATGTGAGAGTTATTTAGGGACCTGGTCAAAATACAGACTGTGATTGGGAAATCTAGAACCAATTGATTTTTTTTTTTTATTTTATTTTCTTACTTGGCTTCAGCAGGACCTCACTGTATTGTCCTGTTTGGCCCGGGACACGTGGCAACCCTTTTGCCTCCGCCTCCTGAGTGCTGAGGTTACGTGCATGAACTACATGGATAGCTTCTTTTACAAACCTAACATAGACATCTCATTAAGAGATTGCTGTTGATGATAAAAAAAAAAATCTGAGAGGAAAAGCAAAGACCATCAAAGAAGAGCAGCAGACTAGATCTTCTCTTGGCGACCTGTTTCTATCCTACTCTGGAATGGGAAGCTGTTGCCTTCCTTTTCTTCCTTCTTCAGAGGGCAGTTTACACGGGAGATTTTTTTTTTTAAAGGGAGGAAGAAAACCATTCCAACTCCTTTTTTCCCTCTGACAAAACAGCAAGCAGTTCTAATTTAGCCACTTGTATATTTTTGTGATGTCCATGACTCCTGACTCCCAACTCCCTCCCTGAGGCTTAGAAAATAGAATTCCTCTTCCTCGAGGTGAGTCAGAGAAACACCAGTCTTCCACTTGTCTGTCTTGGAGCAAAGAATACCTTTTGTTACTTCCTATCCAATAGTCTACGCTAAGACACGGACCCTACCTGATAGTATACACTAAGACACAGACCCTCTTAGAGGTCCTACCCTGACGTGTGGTGCAGGAAGCCTGTGGACACACCGGGCCTTGCTGGGTTTCTCCTCCAGCCTAACATTAGTCGTGTCCTTTCTGTCCAGTTACATTTCTACAAGATTGTCTCCATGCTTGAAACCTATCTGTGCAACAAGCTCTCTGTGAAAACCCAAACAGCCTTCAGGGATCTTCTGGTTAGCTGAACACATGGCAGTTGTTGGATTTTCTTTTACTCTAGCCCCACGTTGGATTGCCAAAATGTTGTTGGTTGTTTTTTAGTTTTTTTTTTCTCTTTTGTTCTTTGGTCTTGGGGGGAGGGTGTCCACAACCCAGATCCCCCCAAAAATCGCACAAGGCCTTTTTCTTACTTATGAACGCTCAGTCTTGGTTGGTTTTTCTAGCCAGCTTTTCTTAGCTTAAATTAACCCTTCTACCTTTTGCCCCTGGACATTTTCCTTTTCTTATTTCTGTAATTTTACTTGTACTCTTACTCCGTGGGTGGCTATTTGGCTGGGTGGCTAGCTTCTTATTTTCTTGCTCCTTGATCTCTCTTACATCTTTGTCTTCCTATTTATTCTCCAGGCCTGCCAGCCCCACCTATCCTTTCTCCTGCCTCTCTATTGGCCATTCAGCTTTTTATTAGACCAATCGGGTGTTTAAGACAGGAAAGTAGCACAGCTTCACAGAGTTAAACAAATGCAGCATAAAAGAATGGTACACATCCTTGCATCACGAAAACAAATGTTTCAGAGCATAAACAAATGTAACACATTTTAAAATAACATTCTACAACACATGGCAAGTCCTGGAGGGTGGCGCACAAACGGATTTATGCTCCTCCCACATGCGTAGCCCTTCAGTTTCTGCATCTATACCCTTTTGTAACTCCCCCTCTCTGCATGTGTGTTATGTATATATCTGGCAAATGTGTTTCCATGAGTTCTAGGAGATAATCAAGCAAATGAAATTCAAGAAAAGCACCGGGGTGACTTTGGTTGATAGCGTTCATTTGGAAACATTGGTAAAGAAGCTTGGGGCTTCTGATTGGCATCTCAGTGGAGGCGATCATGTTGTTAAGTCTGTCTTACACCCTGACAGGTAAGTGAGTGTTAGAACTGAACCCATCAGGTATCCATTGCTGCAGAACTGCTTGTGGTAGTGGAGAGGCAGCCCCTGCTGCCAGAAATAATTTGTGATGTGACTGTAGAATAAGAGAAACTGAATCTGGATTCTTTTATTATTATCAGAATAGCTTCAAAATCGATGTTTTGGGACAACTGTACCATGACATCTAATCTCCCCCAGATTCCTTTCTTCCTGACTACATCTACAATCCCTGTTTTTCAACTAGTGAGCTAAAGTGGTACCCATCACCTAGAGTTTAGATCATGAAATGAGGCCAGGGAGATGGCTGAGCTGGTAAAGCCCTTGCAGCGCAAAGAGGACCTGAGCTCTACCTCCTCCACCCATGTGAAAACACAGTGGAGTAATAGACACACTATAGTCTGTAAACAGAGACTGCTTGTTCATTTCCCAGCCACCCAGACCTGAATAATCATACAAAAAACACTGTTAGGCCAATACCTTAGGCTTATATTTAACTAACTCTTACATCTTAAATTAATCCATTTCTATTAATCTGTGTATTGCCACAAGGATGTGGCCTACCAGTAAGGTTCTGGCTGGTGGCTGGCATCTTTCTCCTTCGGCAACTACATGGCATCTCCTTGACTTCGCCTACTTTCTCTCTATATCTCTGTTCAGATTTCCCACCTGGTTTTACTCTACTAAGCCATTGGCTGAAACAGATTCTTTAATAACCAATGTTAATAAAACCTATTCATAGCATCCAGAGGGGAAGTCCACATCAATAGTCCCTGATCAGGAGAGGTGTGGACAGGAGAAGTCCTGTGGCTTGTTGACCAGCTGCTCTAGCTGAGTTGGCAACTTTAAGTTCAGCAAGAGATTCTTCTTCTTCAAAAACAAAAATATGGCAGTGAATGATTGAGGAAGACACCTGATGTCAACATCTGTCCTTAACACAGACACGCACACAGGTGTATGTACACCTGCATAAATACATGCAACCGCACACATATGTGTACCACACACAAGATCATGAAATGAGATGGCGTTCAAATGAAGTGTGACTCTTGGGCTTTTTCCGGTTCCACGCTTCACACTCTCTGGAGGTAGACACAATACAAGCCATAGTTGTATCTAAATTCTGACAACTGAACCCGAAAGAACAGAGACAAGGGAAAAGTTTCAATTATTTAAAAGCTGGATCAGTAAAACCTAGGAAACCTCAGAGGTCATGTAACCCAATATCCCCTCCAGCACCTGAATCCCTTGTCTAATCCACCATTCTCTCTAGGCCTCACTGTGCCACTCAGGCTTCCCCCGTGCCCAGCAGATGTCTTTACACGGACACACCCTCATGCCATCATTATTCCGTATGCCCACGCCTGCCCATATGCAAACCAGCTCTCAACTGTCCTAGCCTCTCATCTTGTTACTCATTGACCCCTGTTTATGAGCTTGGTTTGTCCTTTAGATCTGATATGCCATCGAGATAAGACCAGGTGACAGTGAGGAATAATCAGGTTGGGGAGTCAAGGTCAGGGCCAGAGAAACCTGCTTTTCTCAAGTAGACCTCCCTTTTGGTCCTTTTATCCAAAGGATTCTGGCTCTCTCTTCACTGATTTCTTTTCCTTTGTTATACTCTTCTTGGGACAGGATTTAAAGTAGCCCAGGCTGGCCTTGAACTTGCACTGTGGCTAAATATGATTTTGAACCTTGATCTTTCCACGTGTTGGGTTTGCAGGTTCAGCATCATTCCTCTTCTTTCCACCCTGAGCCACTTTTTCAATGTCTCAGTCTGACCTTGCTTGTCTCTTAATAATGTCGCAGACACTTTCTCCTAAGGTTCCCTCCTTACCTCATTCTCTAGTGTGGAGTATTTCTAGTCTATCTAATACCCCTAGTCCCCTGTATAGCTCAGAATTTGGCAGACTAGCACTCTACTCATTCTCATGAAGGTGGTATTTACACATTAGGCACCTGTACCACCGGTGTAGGGTAGGACGTAAAGCTTGAACTTTAATAGCACCCCAGGAGATTCCGCCGCACGTGACCAGAGGCATGCTGTGGAGGAGTGTTTATTTGGGAGTAAGTACAAATTTGAACTTTGCCACCTGCTAGTTATACTGCCTGAGGCTTATTAGCTCATTTTTATAAGCCCCAGTGCCTTCATTTTGAATAAACAGATGATAAAAATCCATCTCAGTGTGTTAGAACCACAAAACAAAGGGACAGCTATAAGATGCTTCATTTAATTCCAGGCAGGTGGCAAATGCTAGTTAAACACAAGCTAGCATTGCTATAAGTGTGTTTCTTCCTTTCTCTCCAGAACATGGATGCTCTTTTATGACAATAATTTATTGCATGTCCTTTAAAACTAAAAAGAAAAATGTCTCATTTTATGTGTATGAGTTTTTGCATACTCTATGTACGTACGAACACTGCATGAGTGTTTGGTACCCACAGAGGCCAGAATAGGATACGGGGGAGTCCAGCTAGCGCTCTTAACTGCAGAACCATCTTCTCCCTGCATGTCTTTTTGAGCAGGTTGGGCTCTCTGCTGCCTGTGAGTCTTATTTTTCTCTATGTGACTCTTGGTTCTTAGGGATAGTTTATTGTCATGCCTGTGCAAAGCCATGATGAACTTTGAAATCAGCAGGTAATAAAAATCTACTAAATATTTTTTATGGCTGAGGGCCATCTGGCTGGGTCCTTGATGTTACCCAACTCCCACCCCTGCAACATCAAATCTGCCTTTCTTCCCTTCCCACATGTTCTACAGTATCCTTTTGCCATACAATAACCCTCAATCAATTTCCTACCTTCCCAGCCCTTCTCGTTTCCCCATTCAATGTGAAGATTGCCACCCCACAGAGCAGTAGAGCCTCAGATTCTAGTATAGCATGTGTTCATAGCTTGAGAAGATGGCTCTTTTGGTGAGGTGCTTGTTATACAAGCAGGAGGACCTGAGTTCGAATCCCCAGCAGCTGGGGATCCAGCTGGGCACAATAGTGTGGGGACAGAGACTCGTAGATCCCAGAGACTTACTGGCAAGCCAGTTCAGTTGAGACAGCAGGCTCCAGGTTTAGTGAAAGACTCTGTCTAAAAAATAATAAGATGAGGAGCCATGGAGGAAAATCCCCAGCTTCGATCTCTGGCCTCCATATAAACACACACAGGCAAACACATACTCATACACACACAAATACATGCTTCGTAGCATTTTTTAAAGAGATAATGAGAAATGAGGCTAATGACATGAGAGTAAGGCTTGGGTAGAAGGTGGGAGCCTTAGCTTTGTCAACCAGTCAATAGAGATTCATTTTTGCCTTGCATAAGTGTTCAGTTTTTGCTGTTATTGTTAATTTAGATGTTCTTTGGGATTTCTATTTATTTTACTTCAGGACTCTTCAAAGAGTATCCAAGCAGTCGTTAAGAAGAACTGATCCTGAACTGTGGATAAGTTTTGTCTGACATTCTCATCTATGAATAAGTATATGTATCAACTATTTCGAGCACACATGACTTGTTGATTCTCTCTTAAGTAGCGGTCTTGCTGGGCAGTGGTGGCGCACGCCTTTAATCCCAGCACTCGGGAGGCAGAGGCAGGCGGATCTCTGTGAGTTCGAGGCCAGCCTGGTCTACAAGAGCTAGTTCCAGGACAGGCTCCAAAGCTACAGAGAAGCTCTGTCTCAAAAAAAAAAGGGGGGGGGTGAGGGTGTTCTCATGGATCTCAGATTGGTCGTGAATTTTCTAGGTAGCCGAGGAACTCCCTGTACTGGACTCTGGGAACAACACTGCCGAGACTCTGTAACCCCGGGCTCTGTACATGGTAAGCAAGCATGTACCAGCTGAACTACATCCCCAGCCCTGCAGCTGTCTCTTGGCAACTGTGGGGAGAGAAAGATTTATATAGATACTAACTCTGTGGGTGCTCAAATCCCTTATAGAACACGACTTTCTGCTTGTTTATAATCGAATACATCTTCCCATCTGCTTAACATTTTGAAAAACTTTTCATTAATTGTAAGTGTACACGTGTGGGCTTGATGGTATGAATGTTCACACGTGTGCAGGAGTCCTTAGAGGTCAAAAGGGACACTGGATTCCCTGGAATTGAAGTTATGGGTAGTTATGAGCCTCCATGTGGGTGCTGAGAATTGAGTCTGGGTCCTTTGAAAGGATAACAAGTCCTGTTAATGCTGAGGTTAAGCATTAACCTCTCCAGGTTAAGACATCTCAAGGTTGTTTATTGGACCTCATACCGCACAAGTGACACAAAATCAGTTGCTACACTATGTTATCTAGAGACTAATAATAGGGTGCCCGTGTTTTCAGCATAGATACAATCATTTCTCCAAATACTTTCAATGTGCGATTGGCTAAATCCACGCATTCAGAACCCACAGAAAAGGAGGATCTACAGTGTGTGCTGTGGCATTCAGAGTTTAAAGGCAGTAGAGCATAGAGCTAGAAGCAAAAACTGTGGGGCTAGCTCTGTCACATAAATGCTCTGTGTGACCCTGGACAAGTCACTTCAGCCCTGAAAGCCTCATTCCTCCTCTGTAAAGCGAGAATAGTTCTGATTCCTCACTTCTAGTGGTTGCTATGACAATTAAAGCAGATAAAATGTAAGGCACTTAACACACAGCCTAGGACACAGTTTAGGGTCGAGAAACCCCAAGAACAGTGCCGTCTGTCCTGTGATTATTGCCAGGCCCTCCCTCGGGGCTTTGATGGGGACCAGTGGCCCTGGAAAAGAACATTCTAGTTTCCTTGATCTTTTCGTTAGACACCTCCTTTCTTTAAAATTCTCTTAATCAGTTGGTTTGTCACACCACTCACTTCCTTGTAGCTGGGGTGTTACACTAATTGCAGGGAATTTAGTGCCTCTCCTTCTACAGTTTCTCAACGTTTCAGTCTTAAAGGTACAGTGACTTCCAGCTTTTCTAGTCAGGTTTTGTCACCTGAGCTGCACCAGGCACCCTTGCCTCTCATGAGGTATTTGTTTTTCCCCCAGGTAAATATGGACGCCCAGGGTGTGAATGCAGCTGCTGTAAACGGCTGCCCCTTCCCTCCCACTCTCAGATTTACAAAGCTGCTCTAGGAAGGTTTCATGGGTGAGTGAATTCCGAATCTGGCTGGTCATTCGATTTGTTTTAGCAAATTACAGCTCCAGTGCTTTTGAATTGAGATTTTTAGTGGCTAAGATCTACTGAAATGAAGACACATGGAGTCAGACACATGAAAAGAACAACTTCTGGCTGAGTGTTGCCTGATAAACTGATCACCATTGTACTAAGCAGCTGGCCGTCAGCACATGTAAAGCCTCAGGTTCGATCCCCAGCACCACAGAATGGGTGGGGCATGGTGGTGCACACTTGTAATCCCATAGCTTTCCAGGTACAGACAGTAGAGTCAGAAATTCAAGGTCATTCATGGCTACATAGTGAGTTTAAGGCCAGCCTGGAATACAGAGAGAGAGAGAGAAAGAGAGAGAGAGAGAGCAAGAGAGAGAGAGCTTTCGACATGCATTCATCCGCTAGTTCCCTGAGGAAACAAATTAAAGTTTATATCCCAGTCAGAAAGAAGTAGGCGTGAGTGGCCTAACTCAACCACTGGAGAGAAGAGAGACAAGAGGAAGGAGAAAGCCTGTCCTAGTTAGTTTCAGAATTCCACAGCAGTGAGCTGGCCTCTCCGTGCAAGCTTAGAATGGCCAAGAGAGGTATCATGTTTGAGGCCCTGGCGTGTTCTTGACTTTGACTCCTCTGATATGAGTGCCCTTCACACACCGTACTCCTTAGAAGTTATTAGCAGACAGTTTCTGTGAACTGGATCCACCGATGGCTGCTATCTCTCCCACTCGGCTTTCTCTCTGTTGGCAGCAAACACCTGAGTCTCTAGCATCTCTCTCTTCTGTCAATCGACAGTCTGTAAGCTGATTCTTAAATGCTGTCTCCTTTGCCTGCAATACAGTGTGAGCTGGAGGCTCAGAGAGTTGGGTGTCCCAGGCCTTCATCAAATGATGCTGGAACATTCCTTAGCTGGGTAGCAGGCGTTTTCATTTCTTCCTCCTGCCCACTTAACCTCACCCCAGGGCACACCCACTGTGGAAAACAAAATGGGGCTGGCCTGGTAGCAGTGGTTGACAACTGGGGGCAATTTTGCCCTCCAAGAGCAACTTGGCTATGCCTGGGGACATTCTTGACTATCATTCTGGGAGGGATCAAGTTACTGGCATCTACTGCTGGGTAGAGGAATGGATGTTGCCCAACATCCCACCGTGCTCAGAACCATCTGCCACAGCAAACAGCTCTCAGGTGCTCCTTCCCCTTCAAGTGATGAGGAACCTCCAAAAATGTAAGGAAGTTCAATGAAAGATGGGCTAGAGTTTGACTTTTGAATTTTGCTTCTTTATGGCCAGTAATGTTGGATACTTACTTATATCATCATAGAATGATCCGGTATTGAAGGGTTGGTTGGAAGTGTAGCTTAGTGGTATAGTACTTGTTGTGTTTCCCCAGGACCAAAAAACAAACAAACAAAAACCTAAATGTTCTGTCTGATTCAGAGTCCGGTAATGTCATTTGGAGTATGTTCCTTATAGGAGAAGAGAATAAAATGGAGGGTAGGAGAAGGGAAAGCATATGATATACTGAGCAAGGTGTGTCTACCAGCTACAAGGAAGCAACTGGTGTGACATAAACCAACCTATTTGTAAGAGAATTTTAAAGAAAGGAGGTGTCCAAAGAAAAGATCAAGGAAACTACAATGTGTTTTTCCCAGCCACTGGTCCCGATCAAAGTCACAATGGTGGGAATAACAGATAATAACAGGCCGATAGCACTATTCTTGAGGTTTATAGACCCTAAACTATGTCGCAGGTATGTGTTAGGTGCTTAACACCTTATACTGAGCAAGGTGTGTCTTTCACAGCACTGTGGCCATCTTAGGGCGAGGCAGCTTTTTGTTGTGTGGGATGGTTCTGTACACTGTACAGTATTAAGAAGTATCTGTACCCTCTACCCACTAGATACCAGTAGCATCATCTTTCCCAGAATGACAACTGAAAATGAACCCAGACATTGCCAAGTATTTCTCAGAGGGCAAAATTGTCCCCAAATATAAATCACGGCTTGCAGGGTTGCATGAGGCTGAAAAGGTTGTCTGTGTGAGGACTCAGATTAAGTCCTCTGGGCATTTTCAACATTCCTCTATACAATAAGGAGTCTTGGCCTGCTTGTTACAAATGTGGGTCTGGCATGCCTCATACCTCTAAAGGCTTGAGTCTGAAGCCTCATACCTCTAAAGGATTGGGGCCAGGTTCTTAGGGTGGGATGAGGATTTAAAAAGATATTGGATGTACTTGGCTCATATTGAGTATCATTGTGTCTCCCAAGTCTGCTGTGGGAACTCAGATGGAGCTATATTAGGGAGGGTTTGTTTTGGCTCATGGTTTAATGGTACAGGCCATCATGTCTAGGCAGGACATGGTGTTAACCAGTGCCTCTAACTGTGGTGGCAGGAGCTTGAGGCAGTTAGCTGCATTGTGTCTATAGTCAGGAAACAAAGGAAGATGCTTCTGCTTGCTTTCCTCCTTTTCATTCAGTCCAGACCCTATGAATGGTCGGGATTGGTCTTCCCTTAGTTAAAAGGGTACCTTTTAAAGGTACCTTTCTAGACCTACTCATTGGTATGTCTGCATTGGGATTCTAAATGCAGTCAGTCAAGTTGAAAATGAGAAACTGGGCTGGTAAGATGGCTCAGTGGGTAAAGGCACTTTCTGCCAAAACTGATGACCTGAGTTCAAATCCCAGGACCCACATGGTGGAAGGAAAGAACCATATGGTGGCTCATAATCACCTGTAATGACAGTTCTTGGGTTCTGATGACCTCTGAGGACTTCTGAATGCATGTGGTACATATAAACTCACAAAGGAATACACACACATGCATGGGGTAGGTAACATATATAATAAATACATAAATCTTTAAAAATAAAAATTTTAAAGAAAATTAAAATTTAAAGATCTGTACAACTAAAAAAAGAAAATGAGAAATGACATTTCTATTGCAAATGGGCTCTGTATCTGCCAGTATGAAGAAGGGTTGAGAAGTATTTTTAAATGATTAACATAAGGGATACTCTGACTTTTACCTCCAGTCTTTCCTTTCACAAAAAAAAAAGAGGAAAGGAAAGGAAAGAAAAGAAAGAAGGAAGGAAGGAAGGAAAGAAAGAAGCAAAGAAAGAAAGGAGCAAAGAAAGAAAGAAAGAAAGAAAGAAAGAAAGAAAGAAAGAAAGAAAGAAAGAAAGAAGAAACTGTGGGTGAGAGGATGTCGGTCATATACTTACAACACAAATCATACAGGCCCCAGAAACAGAGTGCCATGACCCTCAGCGGAAGGAGACACAAATCAACCAGAGGTGGCACTTGATGGAGGAGGGCTAAAGAAAGGGCAGGATTTGAAAGGTAGAGCTGGGTACTGGTGCGGTAGGGATGTGAAGCACAGGACCCAGCAGAGGAAGAGCAGGGTTTCCCACTTGGCTGCAGATCAAATCTCACAAGGAAGTAGTGGGAAGGAATGTGGGCAGGCAACTGAGAAATGTTAAAGGAAAATATCCACAAACATAAAGTGCAAAGTGCTTTCTAAACAAAAATAGTATCCTCCGTCTTCGGGGGTATTAGATATTCGCTCTGTTTCTATCTGAAAAAAAAAAAAAACCCAGGATGAAAGTTGATGTAGCTGGAGTTGGTCTGTTTCTCCATAACAAGCGCTATCTTTCTCACCAGTTGCACGCTCTCCTTTCTCTCCTTCTCTTTCTTTTAACAAGAAGCTGATAAGTGCAACTGTCTAGTTTCTTTATCAAGTCCCTGCCGCTGTCCTTCTGGATGGTTAGAGTTGTTCTGTGTATTCTGGAATCCACAGTACCACCAAGGGCTGGCTGTTGAGGTACACCCTGAGTTGTTCACTGTGGAAATGTCTGTCTCACCCCATGCCATTTCTCTCCCAAAGTCACCCAGCTTCAGTGGATGCTCCTGAGATCTCAGACATACTAGGCTGTCTGGATGATTGGCACCTGGACCGGGGGAGCCTGAAGGCATTGAGGCCATCTTTGAACAACTTTAGAAGAACTGTTATCCACAGAGATGTCCTTGTAGCAATCATTTGGAGCCTCTCAGAAGAGCTTTCGAGTAAATGAGGTTGCCCTGAATGGCCCTGGAGTTGAAATGACTACACTTGTCAAGCAAAACAAAAACAAAACAATAACAACAACAAAAATTCGGCTATGTCAGGGGGCTGGGCTGAAGGACAAGTGTCTGAAAAAACACCTGCAGTATTGGGAATTTACTGCTGCTTGCCCGGCCTCAGGTACCTGTGCCTCGCCTTTAACTTCTATTGTGAAATCATTTAGGCCCACCCATGTATACTGTGTGTGTGTGCTCATCTGTGGCTTTTTAAACTTCCTTGTTTCTCCCCTGCTCTGAGGCGGCCTACTGTGTTTTTGGAGGATACAGTTCAGCTGATAACATGGGCCCCACCACCTCTCTCTAGACTTGGGGGTGGAAATTAGCACCCTGTCTCAGTGGAGATGACTGGTGGGGGGGTGGGGAGAAGAGTTTCAGTGAGTTGAATCCAGGCATGGGGTCATTGGAAAGGAAACAGCATCGACAGTCTTGCAGTGTGGCGTAGTCTACCAGACCATGGCTATCTCTGCTTGTGGCCTAGTCTACCAGAACCCTGCCCCCACCTATGCCTTTGGTCACACTCTTCCCTTTTACTGCACCTCAGCAGATAAATTGCTAGAGTTCTTAGGAGTGCCTAAAGGGACCCATTTGGACTCCTGGGGGAGGGGAAGGGTAGGTATTTAAGCACCTCTGCCATGACACAGAGGGCTTTAGAAAGGGAAAGGGCATTTTGCTCACAGACTCGTGGCATTGGTTGTCTAGGCTGCACTTACATGGGACAGAAATGTATGCATTAAATGTGGGCAAAAGCCAAAGCTGCTCCCAACTGTGGAAAAAGCAACACAATATAATAACAAGGTAATGAGTATGTCACACAAAGAATACATGGGACCACATGGAATTCTGGGAAAGCCTAACTGGGTGAGAGGAAGAAGGTGCTGGGACTGGAAAGGATGGAAGGAAGTTCTTGAGCAAAGGCTCCCCAGCAGGCAGGATGGCTTTGGGCCTCTTGAAGGAACCAAGTGAAGCCAGAGCAGCTGCTCTACTAGCGAGAGGAAGTGCGGTGGGAGGCAGACTGGAGAAAAAGACCCACGGGGGCTGAGCCTACAGGGTGTGGTCTTTTATCTGAATTCAGAAAGGCACTGCTGAGGAATTTTACCCAGCCAATGGACACCTTTGGCTTTCTGGTTTGATTCTGTGCTTTAGTTGAATCAACACTCGTGGTAAAGTGCATAGATAATCAACCCTCCTTAGAGTTCTATGCATGAATACTCAGACTAAGAGACAGATGGTGTCCATCCCAGACTTAGTTTCTCAGGCCCTTTGTTGCTGGGGTGTTGAGAGTAGATGGAGCTTGTGAGGGGAAGGGAAGGGGAGTTTGGAATGTTTCCCATCTCTTTGGTTGAGCGGAGGTGCTGGCCTGTACCTGAGCAGAATCCCAGTAGAGACAGAGGTCAGTGGGAAAAGAGAAACCAATGCTGGAGATAAAAGTAATTAGACTTACTCTCGACGTGCATGGGAGGGGTGAAGAGAGGTACAGATCCCGAGCGGCAGAGTGTGAGCAGCGTGGCTGGCCATGGTCCCCTCTGTAGAGGTGGAACACGCTAAATGAAGAACTGTCTTTCCAGGAGAGGGGAGAATGGGCCATTCCGTTCTGGGTCCGTTCATTTTTAAATACCTGCGAAAGATACAGGTAGGGATGGCAACTAGATAGGCATGGGTCAAAGATGCACAGCTCAGAAGCGGCTGCTTAGACATGGAGATCTGTCCCGTAGATGGCATTGTCTAGTAAAATGGGGTAGTACGGAAACACAGAAACAAGCCGGGATTGGAACGAAAGTTATAAATATTTATAATCAGGGCGGGGAAACCGACAAAAGAAGTCTTTTCCTTGTTGCAAGCCAAATACATGTCATAAATAAAAGAGCAATGCTTTATTTGTGCCCATGATTCCAGAAACTACAGTCCATCATTGTGGGGAAGGTAGAGTGGAGTTGGAACCTGTGGGAGGCAAGAAACCGAGAGCATGCCCAGACCCAGGGACCAGATAGACTTCCTGCCCCTGGGGACGGACCTACCTCTCCCAGCCAAGTCCCAGCCAACCACTGCTTCTACAGCTTCTCCAAACACCACCACCATCTGGGGAACAAGCATTCAAACCATGAGCCTATGGGGGAACATTTTAGATTCAAACTTAACCAAGGTGAAAAAAAATCAAGAATAGGAGGGCGCATATATATATATATGTATTCAAACTTAACCAAGGTGAAAAAAAATCAAGAATAGGAGGGCACATATATATATATATATATATATGTATGTATGTATGTATGTATGTATATATATATTCCCATCTGGTGTGCACCAAGAATAGGAAAGCATAAAAGAAGAATGCGTTTCTGTCTTGTGTGCACAATCAAGGTCTGTGAGGAAAATGCTGAAGGATATTTGTATCTGTTGCGTCTGGTGATTTGGAAGTCATGGTGACCTTGAAAAGTCAACTCATTACATTTGGTGATTTAGAGGTCATGGTGACCTTAAAAAGTCACCTTGGTGAGGCAAGGTGAGTAGGACTAGTGTGGAACAGAGGAGCAAGTTGAAGAGAATAGGTGTTAGTAGAGTAACATGCTTTGGTTGTGTTGAGGTAAAAGGAGAGGGCCAGCATGATGGCTCAGTGGGTCAAGGAGCTTTCCACCAATCCTGACGACTTGATTTCTATCCCTGGAACCCACAAGGTGGTGGAAGGAGAGAACTGACTCTCCCAAATTGTCCTTTCATCTTCACACATGTCTTGTCATACATATACTCTTGCACATGAGTGTGGACACATTCTCACACACACACACACACACACACACACACTAATTAGGCAAATGTTAAAAATTTTTAAGATGAAAGGAGATAGGCACTCAGTACTAAAAGGGACTGAAGATATAGGCAAGGCAGGTAACTGGAGAGCCACTTGGCATAAAATAATAATAAAAATTATTATTATTATTATTACTATTATTATTGTTATTGTGGTTTTAGCCAGGTGGTGGTAGTGCACACCTTTAATACCAACACTTGGGAGGCAGAGGCAGTCAGATTTCAGTGAGTTTGAGGCCAGCCTGGTCTACAGAGCAAGTTGCTGGATGGCCAGGACTGTTACATAGAGAAACCCTGTCTTGAAAAACCAAAAAAGAAAAAGAAATGTTTTCGGGGATCTCATATATCTGAGGCTGGGCTCAAACTTAGTAGGAGTAAAGGATGACTTCAAACCCCTGGTCTCCCTGCCTTTACCTCCCAAGTACTGGGGTTACAGGTATGGGCCACAAAGCATGGCTTGAATTAAAAAAAAAAATACTGGAGCTTGTTTGCAGTTGATAACTCTCAAGCATGGAGGAGGGTATTAGACTAGAAGACAGCCTGAGGATCCAGGACTATGAGAAAGGAGGAGGCCAGCAGCCAGAGCAGGAAGAGAAGATATAGACAGACGGACGGACGGACGGATGGACAGACAGATAGATGGATAGACAGACAGACAGACAGATGGATAGACAGACACACACATGTTAGTAGGAAGAGATTTGGTGGTAAAATTATAAGGAAGTTATATACAGTTTTTTGTTTGTTTTGTTTTTGAAACAAGGTTTCACAGAACCCAGGCTAGCCTCATACTTGCCCTGTATCCCAGGGTGACCTTAAACTTTGGATCCTCCTGCCCTTGCTTCCTGAATGCTGGGACAACAGGTGTAATTTATTTTATGCAGTGCTAGGAATTAAACTCAGCGTACATGTTAGGCAAGTACTCTACCAATCACGCGATACTACATCTCCAGCTCCAGCTCTCCCTTTTCTCTTGAAGGAAACAAGTGTGCCCAACACAACAGCTTGGAGCTTTGATGAATGGATGTGGAGCTGTTTAAACAAGTTAGACAGTGAGGGCTGGCAAGGTGGCTCAGAGGGCAAAAGCACTTGACATGCAAACCTGACAACCTGCGCTCAATCTCCAGAACCGTATGACTTTGGACATGGTGGCTTTTCTCTACAATGTCTGCATTCTTACGGTGTGATGGAAAAAGAGACATGGGATTAGCCTGGAAACTGAAGGCCATCTAGCCTGGAGTACTCAGAGCAGTAGAGACAAGAGAGACCCTGTCTCAACAAGGTGGAAGGAAAGAACCAGTTCCTGAAAGTTGTCATTTGACTTCCACACATATGCTGTGAGACCCCTATCCATTGCTGTTACCACCACTACCACCATCACCACCACTACCATCACCACTGCCACCATCACCACCACCACTATCATCACCATTACCACCACCATCACCACCACTACCATCACCACTACCACCATCACCACCACCACTACCATCACCACTACCACCATCACCACCACTACCATCACCACTACCACCATCACCACCACCACTATCATCACCATTACTACCACCATCACTGCCACCATTACCACCACTACCACCACTACCATCACTGCCACCACCACCACTGCCACCACCATCACCACCACCATTATCACCACTACCATCAAGTAAAATTGAACTGTTAGGCAGTGAGACCTGAACATACATGGACAGATGGCTGTCCAGCCATGAGTACCTGGCTGAGATTTGTGATCTTAAATTGAAATTGAAGCCAGATCTGTGTGATTGCAGATCTCTACTGCAATACGTGGTGCTAGTCGGAAAAGAGAGATTTAGGGCTCTGCCAAGTGACAACAGAGGATTAACTTGCTGGTGGACCATTTGGCCCAGGCCTTCCAGAAGAGCCGGGGTATGAGGGGTGTAGGAATGCCACAGAACTCATGGGAAGTACAGGATCCACATTCCTTTCATCTAGGCCTAGATGGAGAACTTTTCTCTCTGCATATGCTCTGGCATGTAAGCTAACAGCTGGGGAAGGACACATACCTGAGATGCAGTGGTGACACCCAGTGACGGCTCCTTGAAGTGCACCTTGTTGGGTGTGGGCTAGGAGCAGATCTCCAGGAGACTGTTCTCTTTCTGCTCTACTCAGAAATGCTTCTTGCTCTCCCAGCTATCTCTTGCAGGATTCGGTGCCTGCACCCTAGCATTCCCAAGGTGGTGAAGTGTTGTGTGGTGGGGTAGCTTAGAGGGGAGTGCAAAGACACCCAAAGTAATCTGGACTGTTAGCTCCAGAGCCCAGACATCTTCTCCGCTGGGTCCCTGCTGGTCAGGGACCATCCTGATTCCTGGATGCTGGGGCATTCTAAAGCCCTGTCCAGGTTCAAACAAATGCTGGGCAGTGCATAGACTCTTCTCTGTCACAGCAGTCCTGGGGTATATACCTCTTGGCTGATGCAAGAGCTGAGTGAGGACTGTCCCCTTCTCCATCACCTCCAAAGAGTACTCTTCCTTCTGGGCTTAAGACATCATACTGTCCCTGGCTCTGTTTGTCCCCTGCACTAAGATCTGGTTTATTTAGAGATTCATAGGTCCCTCTGCAAGTCTGTATCCATTTGATACCTGTCACAAGTCCTGGGTTGGACTTGCGGGCTAAGGAGCTGGATATCCCTTAATTAGAGGTTAATCTTTAGGAAATAAGGATAAAAAGATTTGGGTCTGGAGAGATGGCTTAGCAGTTAAGAGGACTTGCTGCTCTTGCAGAGGATTCAGGTCCAGATCTCAGCACATACATGGTGGCTTCACAACCATCTGTGATGACTCCAGTTCAGAAGGACCTAATGCCCTCTTCTG
This sequence comes from Chionomys nivalis, assembly GCF_950005125.1. Classification (NCBI taxonomy): domain Eukaryota; kingdom Metazoa; phylum Chordata; class Mammalia; order Rodentia; family Cricetidae; genus Chionomys; species Chionomys nivalis. The sequence goes on from NC_080092.1 coordinate 61,638,812, forward strand.
ACCTCTGTGGGCACCAGGCAGGAATGTGTCACACTTACATATAAGCAGGCAAAACACATAAAATAAAATACATCTTTTAAAATTATTTATCTTACTATTTTTAATTGTGTGTGTGTGTGTGTGTGTGTGTGAGAGAGAGAGAGAGAGAGAGAGAGAGAGAGAGAGAGGAAATGTATGTAATGTGTGTGCACATACATACATGAGTGCAAGTCCCAGGATCTGGAGCTGCTGACGGACGTGGATGAGCTAAACTGAGTCCTCTGCAAGAACAGTAAGGCTCTTTTTAATTTTTTTTTTTTGCTTAGATTTATTTTACTTTATGTGTATGGGTGTTTTTCTCACCTATGTCTGTATATTATATGCATCCTGGGACTGGAGTTATGGAGGATTGTGAACTACCATGTGGGTGCCAGGTCCTCTACAAAAGCAAATATCTTAGCCACTGAGCTCTCTCTAGCCCCCATCTGAGCCCCTTATACCCAAGGGAAAAGTACAGAGTATCAACAAGGGGAGTTCCTTTTGCAACACCGTTTAGGCCCCACACTTTTTTGCTGTTCTGACGTAAATACTTAAGGCTGTATTATCACGTATTTATACCACACATATGTCCCAAATTGAAGGAGAAAGAGAAACTCCATAGCAGTGTGATTGTAGTGACAAAGTGACAGCTGGTGTCCTCCTAAGGCTGGGAGAACACACAGAGAGGTGGGTACGGGAGAAACACACAAGTCTTGAAACAGGCCGAATTGCCTTTACATCCCAGCTCTTCCAGTTACTAGCTGTGGCTCCTGAGGCATGCCCCGGCCCTTTCACCCAGTGAGTGTCTGCAAGGCATTAATCCTTCCTCCCAGAGAGGTTCCATGTATGGAGCACCTGAAACAGAGTAGGCACTCAGTAAGCGCTATCCTGGAAATTCACCGATTGGGGTCATGCAAAAATGAGGTGTCAGGGAAATTAATTATAAGCTGGGCAGGTGCTATGATAGGGACTTTGTAGACATTCCATGATTATTATAACAATCCCTTAAAATAGACCATTATTCTTCATGACTTGACATAGGAAACTAGTACTCAAGAGTTATTTTACAGCTAGTAAGTGATACACTGGCACTTGAATTATAATGTTATCTAGCACTTAGCTTGAAATACTTACAACCCCAGGGCTGGCTCAGTTGGTAGAGCTTAACCTGTGTGAAACCCTGGCTTTGATACCCAGCCCTGCATAAATTGGATGTGGTGACTCCTGCCTGTAATCTCAGTACTGGGAGATCGAGATGGTAAAGTCAGAATTTGGAGGGCTTCTTTGGGCACATAGAGAATTTAAGGCCTCTTGAGGTAGAGACTCTGAACACACACAAACCTACAAACCACACCCAGAAGTGGCAGCAATTACAGTTATTACGATGTTGGTGTGTCAAATAGAACCAGAGAAGCAAATGACTTAATTAAAGCATTCGATCCATCTTTAAGCCAACTTCATGTGCATTAAATAAAATATGGGATGCCATTTCCCCTTATACACATCTAACTGTCATTCTCTAAATACTTAAAGCAAGGGAGGTTTCCATTTGCTCTGGAGTGGGATGTGGCACAAATCTAGAAGAGGCGGGCGAGGACGGCTGTGCAATCTGTCTGCAGAGTACTTCCAGCGGTCTTTTGAAAGTTTTCAGAACCTTTGCTGAGAGTCTGTCTTTCCACCCTCCCAGCTGCTGTAGTACGTCCGACCTAATGGTTTCAGGGGAAATCCCTGAAGAGGGTCGCTATGATTTTTGGTCCAGTCACATTAACTGAGAGGAAATGCACACTTGACCTGTAGCCCAGTGGGGACCCTGGCTAGCCTGCCCTGTTAGCGCTTTGCCTTCCTACCAGCTTTTCCGGTATCGTTTGCTTCCTGGTCCTACCCACTGCCCTCTGGCCAGCTCTAGCAGTTGTTTGCTTGAGAGGTTCTGCTTGTTGGCTTTGCTCCTGCAAGGTCTCACAGAAGGCCTGATCTCTGTGTGTGTGTGTGTGTGTGTGTGTGTGTGTGTGTGTGTGTGTACACAAGCCCCTCCCTGATTGGTGCAGTTCTCCTTGCCAGTCCATAAAAGGGCCCAGACACAGAAAACAAATGGACTGAGAGTTCAATCAGGGTTTTTAAGTTGTGCGCCTTTAATTCAGACTGGCCTTCTTGCTCTGTTAAGTCCTAGTTCCTCAGTGTTCCCAAGAGTTTCCTGGGTACTTATCCCTCCTGCCCCCACCCCACTCCAGGGCTGACACATAGTCTGGCAGGCCTTCTAGACTGGGTGTGGGTCTTAAGTCCCATCTCCCTCTGGACTGTGACAGTGGTTCACCTTTCTATTCGTTCTTTGCACAAGTACTTTTTTAGGTACCAACTAAGTGCCAGGTGCTACTCTAGATGCCAGTGGTCAGCGGGGAACAGGTAAGTGAAGTCCCAGCCCTTGCAAACATTACATCCTGAAAAGGGAGACATTGTGGACAGTAGAATCAGCAGTGAGATGCTCCATTAGAAACACATATCTAGGGCTGGGGAACAGGAATGATGGGGGGTCCCAGGTGGGCTTCTCAGGGGAGGCATGAATAGATACCTAAGCAGAGGGAGGGGGAGGCACTGGGATAATGGGGTGACTATTCCAGATAGGGAATACCAAGGCCTGACATTAGGTAAACTTGATATTTGACCCGTTTTCCTATGCTATCCTATGAGGAGCACTTATTTAATTTTGAAAAAATATACACATGTCGACCACTTAGACCACTTTTAAACACACAACTCGCTACCCTTAAGGCATTTGCATTTTAGTTTTTGTTTGTTGGTTGGTTTTTTATTTTTTTGAGACGGGGTTTCTTTAGGCGTTTGCGTTTTGTATAGACACCACCACAATCCATCCCCAGCACTTTCTTTTTCCTTTTGTTTTTTTTAAACCAAACCTCTGGATCCATTCCACAGTAAGTCTTCCTAAGGCAAGATAGAAAGATAGAAAACTATGAGGCATGGCAGGGGAAGGAACCTCCAGAGTCTGGCTGAAGCCTCTAGCCAGCTGGAAATCAAGAATTCCAACATAATTAACATTTGCTTAAGACCTTTCCCTTTTCTTAGCTGAAAGCCTGCAATATTTTAGGGATCTCACCAGAAAACTCCTTTAACAGTGAAAGGACACAGCCTAAACCCCAGTGGCTCCTGATTTTATCTTATCACATTGTAATTCCACCCAAGGCACCTCTGGCACCATCTTATAATCACATATATCAAAGAAAATAGAAAGAATTCCTGGAGTATGAAGGAGTGTGAGGGGGTAGGGATACTTGCCACCATTCCTGATGAGCTGAGTTTGATGCCCAGAAAAGAGGGCTAACTCCTGCAAGTTTTTCCCTGATCGCCACCTATATGCCATGGCACATGTGTGTCAACAGCCGGCATGCACCCCCCCACACACAAAATGAATGTAAAACTAATTTTTTTCTTGCAGTCATTTGAGTTGTAGAGACACCATGATGGCATATGTGACTACTGTTGGACACTTTAAGTGTGACTGTCTTTGAGAAGCCAATACTCATGCTCTCGGGTGTGCCTTCGGCTTTTCCCAAACACCTCTCTCTCTCTCTCTCTCTCTCTCTCTCTCTCTCTCTCTCTCTCTCTCTCTCTCTCTCTCTCTCTCCCTCTCTGTGTGTGTGTTTGCATGTGTTTGTGTGTATATGTGTGTGTATGTGAAGTCTAGAGGTCAACGTTGTTCATCTCCCTTTATTGCTGTCCACCTTATTTTTCCTTTATTTTAAACGTTTTTATGTGTGGGACTGTTTTGCCTACGTGAATGAATATATGTGGACGACATGTGTGCCTGAAGCCTAAGGAGAACACAGAAGGGTGTTGAGCTCCCTGGGAGGAGTTACAGATGGTTGTGAGCCACCATCTGGATGCTGGCGATTGAATCCTGGTCCTCTGGAAGAGCTGCCAGTACTCTTAACCACTGACTGTCTCTTCTGCCCCCTGTTCACCTTATTTAAAAGACAAGGTCTCTCTGTGAACTGAGATCTCCTCAGTTTGACTAGGCTGTCTGGACAATGAGCTTCTGGGGTTCTTCTGTCTTTGCATCCCCAGAAATGAGGAGCAGCCACCATGCTTAGCCTTTACATGGCTGCTAAGAATCCAAACTCAGGCCCTCATGCTTTTGCAGCAGACACTTTATTGACTGAGCCATCTCTCCAGCCCTCTCTATTTTTAATAAACTCCAACTCAGCTTCATACTGTCTTGACCCACTTTTATTTTTTCTGTGCTTAAGTCAAGAATCCCATTTACTTGAATTGAGGTTCCTAGAAGATTAAGAATACTCCTCAGGTTGTAAGAGCTGTAGTGTGGAGTTATGCCTTTCCCTCACCCCAGTGGCTACCATTATTTTACTTTTTATGTAATGAACACTGTTATGCTTTGGATATTGTTTTAGTAAGGGTTCTCTAGAGGAACGGAACCAAGGAGATGAAAAAAGTATATATACACACACACATATATGTATATGTATATATATATATATTTCAGAATTTATTAAGTTAGCTTTAAAGTAGTAACAAGAGCCAAATTATACCTGAGAAGCAGAGAACCCCATAGTTACATGGCCCTGGAGGCTGAATGTCTTAACAGTCAGACTAGTCCCATAACAGCGATCTCATTGAGTTTGAGAACTGATAATTATTCAGTCCACAAGGTGGGGTGCCTCAGTAATTCCAATCGGGCACTGGAAGCCCTGAAGTTTCCTGGAAAGCCGAGAGTTGATGATCCCTAGTCATGAGGAAATCTTGGAAACAGTTCTGCTATTAGTGCAGGAATCATCATATCATCATCACCACCATCACCACCACCACCACCACCATCACCACCATCACCACTGTCAGCACCATCATCACCACCACCACCATCATCATCACCACCACCACCAGCATCACCTCCACCACCATCATCACCATTACCACTGCCAGCATCATCATGACTGTCACCACTACCATCATCACCATCATCATCATTATCACCATCATCATCACCATCATCACTAACATCACCATTATCATTATCATCATCATCAACAGCAGCAGTAGAAGGAGGACGACAAATAAGTCTGAGGCAAGAGGGAAGGCCAAATGAAAGATGATCTTCCTTCTAACATACCCTTTTTAAAAACTAAACATGTGTTTATTTAGACTTTAAATCTTATACATATGTCTGTCTTTGCCTACACACACACACACACACACACACACACACACACACACACACACACTCAAGCCTAGTGCCAGAAGGGGTCAGAAGTTGGTGTCGGATCCCTATAACTGGAGTTGTAGATGTCTGTGAGCCACCATGTGGGTGGTGGGAACTGAACCCAGGTCCTCTGGAAGAGCAGCCAATAATTGTCACTGTTCAGCATATCTCTAGCTCCCTGATGTGTCCCCTCCTCTTTTTAAAATCTGGGCTGCTGCCAGAAGGTGCCACCCACAGTCGGGGCAGGTCTTGCCATATCAATCAAAGCAATCAGGACAGTTCTTCAGTTGGGGTTCTCTCCCTCCTCAGGTGATACTAATTTGTGGTAAGTTGACATTAAAACCAACTATGATAGATAAGAAATGTCCTTCCAAGGCTCAGATGTTGAAGGACTGGTCTTTAGTACAGCAGTGTTGAGAGGTGAAGCCTTCAGGCATGTATTAGATCATGAGGACTCTGACTTCTATTATGGGCTAGTTCATCAGTAGATTCATAGCTTAATGGTCTATCGGGAGGATATGGAAACTAGGATGTGGAGCCTAGTTAAAGAAGTAGGTTACTGGGAGCATAGCCTTGAAGATTATTGTGTCCCTTGCTCTCTCTTCTTTCTCTGTCATTTCCTGCCCCACCCCTTCTCTTTCTGCTTCCTAGGCCCTACCCAGCACTTGGGGCTCAAAAGACAAAGTTGGAGGGAATGGTCAGAATCCTTGCAGGTTCAGGTGTACAGTCCCTGGGGCCTGCCCACTTCCAACATGGATTCTTACTTTCCTGATGATTCTGTGGGCACCGATGTCCTTTCCACAGGTCCCACTTCCATGTGGGGACACTGTACTGGGTTCTGTTATTGTTAAGGGAGAATGCTGAATGCCACTCAGAGTCTTCTCTGATGCGTCTAGAGATGCTTCAGGGGTGTTGGGATGGCAGAAGTTCTAGACCAGTGGGAGACAGTGGGCTGGAAAAGGTTTGCAGTATCTAGAGCCCTTTGTCTGCCTGATGAATGGGTAGCATGAGGTTCGCTGGGGTGAGTTTGTACCATCAGCTCCAGGTGGCTGTTTATATATTTGTTTTCTTTTTTTGGAAAATGTTCATCTGTTTAATGAATGCTTCAAGATTACTACATCTCTTGTGTGGCCATAACATCTCAGAGCTGGCCACAAGGATCATATATTTTAAATGCATCATCCAACCAAGACAACAGAAACAATTCATCTTGGAGAATCTCCAGGCAATGAAAATGCTGCCCCTCATGCCCCTTTCTGATACTTGCTGCTGAGCTATGAACTTTTCTGCACAGCCATAGTGCTCCAAAGGTCTTCATGAAAGTACTTCAGAGGGTGCTAAAACCACTCCCCAGCCTTCTCTTCCGGAGAAGACACTTAGAATTAGGAGCAAAGCTCATGCTTCTCCTCCCTCCCAGTGCTCGGGATCAAACTCAGGGCCTTGTGCTCGCCGGCTTCACTCTACCACTAGGCTGTGCCTGTGAAAGCTGGTTGTTGACGTCAAGTGTCTTTTTTTTTGTTGTTTTTTGTTTTTTTTTTTTCGAGACAGGCTTTCTCTGTGGTTTTGGAGCCTGTCCTGGAACTAGCTCTTGTAGACCAGGCTGGCCTCGAACTCCCAGAGATCCGCCTGCCTCTGCCTCCCGAGTGCTGGGATTAAAGGCGTGCGCCACCACCGCCCGGCTCAAGTGTCTTCTTGTAGTAGTTAGGTTTCTATTGCTGTGAATACCGTGACCCAAAGCAACTTGAGGGACACAGGATTCATTTCACCTTACAGGCTGCAGTGCTTCTTGAAAGGAAGTCAGGGAAGGAACCTGGAGGCAGGAACTGAAGCAGAGACCTCAGAGGAGTGTCGCTTACTGGCTTGCTCTTCACGGATTGCTCAGTCTGCTTTCGTATACAACGCAGGTCCAGTGGCAAACCATACAGTGGGTAGAACACTCTTACCACATGAATATAGGAGGCCCTATATCCAACCGCTAGCAGGACAAAACAAAGCAAAACAGGAGCACAAACCAAAATAAACAAAACCCCTGGGGTCTGGATGAGCCTACGGCTCTGGTTGCAAACGCTGCATCATATTTATGGAGACCTAATCTATATCCTGTGTTCCTTGTCATCTTGGGCCCTTGTAAGTAGGCTTATTTTAGAACTGAACAACACCCATGTTTCACTCGGCCCCCTAAGGCTCTGCCCTTTTCCTCAGGACAGACCAGGGATGTGACCATCTGGAGTCCATTCATTTCCCCTTGTAAAACATGGTCTTGATACACTAGAGCAGAGATTCTCAACTTTCCTGATGACTGCAGCCCTTTAGTACAGTTCCTTGTGTTATGGTGATCCTCAACATAAATTATTTTTTATTGCTACTGCATAACTGAAATTTTGCTATTGTTATAAATCATAATGCAAGTATCTGTGTTTTCTGATAGTCTTAGGCGACCCCTGTGAAATGGTCCTTCTGCCTGAAAGGGGTGGCTACCCACTGGTTGAGAACCACTGCTCTCGACATTGGGATTCCCGCCCAAATAGTCCTCAGTCTGTTTCCTAGGCCTGTGGGGACCTCTGGGATCCTAAGCAGCTGCCATCAGCTAGGATCTTTAGGCCTGAAGGGCAGCCTAACTGGTGACTGGACTGTTTCCTGACCAGTGAGGTGTGGCCTCTTTGCAGTGGGATATCAAGGATGGGATCATGGGCACGATTGCCTGCCAGGGTCCTGGCTAGACAGTGATTAGCAAGAGTGTTATGTCAGGCTGTAGATACACTGTTAGCCCAAGAAAATGCATGCTTTATGTCATTGACCCTGACACCAATTCCCAGGATCCTTACAGAGGGGGGCACCAAGGCACAGAGAAGGGAGATCGAATTGCTCACGGCTAGTAGCTACAATCAATCTGCAGCCAGTAAGTTGGGGCAGCGACCCAACACTGTACAGCTAGGGAAGCTTCTACCCCCATCCCTGGTGGGCCAGCTGGAGCACAGCGGGTGTGAACGCATGGCCCTCGCGTCACCCTTCTGCCCTGGCCTCCGTGGGCGCACGTGGAGGGGTTCTCGGGTTGCCAGTGACTGTCTCCCAGCTGCCCTGGCCTCCTGCGACGCCAATCCCCCCGGGCGGCCAGGGGCCTGGCGGGGACGGCGGCGCCTGGCAGCGGGGGATTTGGGTGCGCTGGCTGGGCCGCCCCACCGTGGGTGGATCTGGGTTGTCGGCCCGCCCGCGCTCCCGGCATGCCCCGCTGCTGGCCGCTGTGGGCAGCACTCGGACTTGGCCTTGGGGGACCGCGGGGAACCGGCGCGCTCCGGAGTGGAGCCCCAGTTGAGGTGGGTGAGCACGAGGACTGGGAAGCGGGAGAGCTCCCTGCGGGCTGCCCGAACCCTGCTTTGTTTTGCTGGGCGGTGGATGCGGGCAGCGCACAAGTTGGGGACCAAACTTGAGCGGGCGCTTAGAGCAGTGGCAGCCTTCCCAAGTGGCGGCTGGCAGGGTCAAGGAAGGGAAAGAGGGTCATGGAATTTAATCCTGATAGGTTTAGAACTAAATGGAGGGGGAAGGAGAGAAGGGGATGGAGCGAGAAAGAGAGATCGAGGAGAGAGGAAAAGTCACGGAGATAACAGAAAACACACAAAGAAAGAAAAGCACACAAAGGAACGCCCACACAGAGGGATCACAAAGGAAGGCGGAGGGAAAGTTCAAGAGAGCACAGACGCTCAGAGAAACGCTGGAAACTAAGAGAGAAGAGGAAGGCAGCAGGGGGGAATGGGGGCATGGGAGAGAGGACGTGGGAATCCCGGAGAATGGGATACCGGAGGAAAAAGTCTAGAAAGGAAGACAAGAATAGGGAGGAAAGACAAGGAAGGACTATAAAGAATGTTTCTAGACCCTTGTACCTCTCTCTTCCTAGTTTCCCAACAGAGGTACAAGATGTTAAAAAAAAAAAAAAATCCTTCGGAGAGAGCAGCCCTGGAGAACTCTGAGGAGGCTTCCCTGGCATTTTAAGCCAGTAAACTCCCACATCCTGTCTACCTGGAACTCTTGCCTTATCCCTCAAAACCCACTTCAAGCATACCCAGGCCTGTGAAGGGGGCTTTTCTAGAAAGTATCATGCAAATGTAATCTCTTTACTGTCCAAGTCTGCATCCAGCCCATTTACACAGAACAGAATCCTTCTTCCCTGCTAGTTCGTTAACATGGTGGTGGTGGGGGAGGGGTTTGCGCCGTCTCATCTTTGGTCTTCGGAATTCAGTGTTTGTTGCATGATCAAGTGACCATCAGAGTTTGAAATCCCTGAGACATGGCAAGTGGAAGTGATGGACCATCCCGGGGTCATAGGGATTGCTAAGGCAGAGCACTCCTTTTTGTAGGTAAATAAACTAAACCCAGGGAGGGGAGGAGATTGCTCAAAGGGATGCAGATGGGAGGCCTGAAAGAATGCTGCAAAGGGTAAGGTGCCCTGACTTGAGTTTAACATACGCCGACAGGCCAGATCACATATCAGTGAGTAGTGACTCACATATAGCATGGTGGTCCTATAGAATTGCATCATGGAATGACTCCATAGCTGGCCTTCGCTTGTGTAAGTTCGATCTGGGCGTTTGACCGTGACCATGACACCTGGCGATACATTTCTCAGAACAAAAGCGCATCGTTAAACCATACCTGACTGCTGATGTGAAAGAACTTCCCGCGCCGTGAGAGGCAAGGAACACTCCGCTCTGCTTGTACGTTTCCAATACTGGAAGTGGCTGCCAGAACCCACTGCGGAGCCTTCATTCTTCCTTAGGAAGGGAAAGAAAGGTGACTGTTAATTTAGGCAGGCCAGCTATGCAGACTTGGACAACCTTCCTCAACCTCCTGGGCCCTCAGTTTCTTCATCATAAAGTAGAGATGCCAATACCTGCCTCAAATGGCAGTTGGTAGACGAGTTAACACATACAGGGCGTCTGATACGGAGGGGCTCCTCACCAGGTACAGTCCACCTTTCTGCTTGTGCTGTCATGGTTTTCTTTCACTCACATGTTTTGCAATGGGAAATCATCAGTGCCTATGCAAATGTGTCCCAGGCTATCTCAGTCTAACTAGAAAATAACCACTTATCATAAAGGAGAAGGGAAATTTGGGCTTTGCATTAAGGTCCCTTGGGTTTGCAGGTGACATGAGGGTGCCGTGCTACCCTTTTCATCCTCATTTGCTGTTTCTGGCAGGGAAGACCCAGCCGTCCCTCCCTTCTTTGCCTTGTTTTTACACATCTGTTTAATGTTCTGGTCCTCCCAGCTTCCACCTGCTCAGAGGATGTGAGTGGACTGTATCCGGGAGCCCTTGAAAGCATGGAGACAGTGGTGATCGTCGCCATAGGTGTGCTGGCCACCATCTTCCTGGCCTCGTTTGCTGCCTTGGTGGTGGTGTGTCGGCAGCGCTACTGCCGGCCCCGAGACCTGCTACAGCGCTATGATTCCAAGTGAGTGGGCTGGGATGCGGAGGGAGGAGAGCCCCGGCAGCAGAAAGCCAGAGGGACAGAGCAGTTTGCTGCTGGGCCACTTCAGTTCAACCTATTCTCTCTTAAATGGTTCCTGCAGGTCACACTTCTCTATAAAGACTTCAGAGCTTAAGAGCGTTCCTTAAACCGTGCGGTGGTGGCGCATACCTTTCTAAATTTTTTTATTCATCTATTTCATCTTGGCCACAGCCTCCCCCATCCTCCCCTTCCAGTCCCCGCCTCTCTACTCCAACCCCACAATGCCCATCCAGGAAAGGGCAGGTCTCCCTGAGTATCAGTAAAACATGGCATAACAAATTGCAATAAGACTAAACACCTCTCCATGTACTGACACTGGGCAAGGTGACCCAGCATGAGGAGTAGGGTCCCAAAAGCCAGTAAAAGAGTTAGAAACAGCCCTGTTCCCACTGTTAGGAGTCCCACAAGAGGACCAAGCTACACAGCTGTGACATATATGCAGAGGGCCTCCGTCAGTCCCATGCAGGCTCCCTGGTTGTCTGTTCAGTCTCTGCCAGCCCCTATGAGCCCAGGTTAAATAATTGTGTGTGCCTTCCCGTGGTGTCCTTGACCCCTCTGGCTCCTACACTCCTTTCTCTTCCTCCTCTTTCTGAGTTCCGCCTGATGTTTGGCTTTGGCTCTGCTTCTGCTTCCATCAGTTGCTGGGTGGCACCTCCCTGATGACAGCTGAGCCAGGCACCAATCTGGTCAGTTCAGACTACTTATCCACTATGACTGGGAGTCTAAGCTAGGGTCCTCCCTGTAGACTCCTGGAAGATTCCCCTGGGTAGTGCACACCTTAATCCCAGTACTTGGGAGGCAGAGGCAGGTGGATCTCTGAGTTGAAGTCCAGCTTGGTCTACAGAGTGAGTTCCAGGACAGTCATGGCTGTTACACAGAGAAACCCTGTCTCAAAAAAATGAAACAAATCAAAACCAAAACCAAAACAACCTTGCTTAAGCCCACCAGCATCCTGGGACACTACTTTTTCTGTTCCTTCAGTCACAGAGAAGTCACTGAATGTGTTCGCCTGACATGAAAGCCCAATCTTTGTGATGTGGGCCACTTTGTTTGACAGGAGATGAGCCAAATTTCTTTCCAGGTAAAACTCTGGAAACAGCAATCTGATGCCCACACTCAGGCACACACCTAAGCAACAAATGTTCCAAATCTTGCAGTCCTGGCATACAGATGCCTGTCTCCTTCATCATGCATGGTTGTGTGAGATTGATTTTGCAAGCAAGGTCATTTTAGGGATTTTGAGTGGAGAGAACCATAAAGGATATTAGCAACCAACCTTAGGCTTCTGATGTTTCTTGATCTTAACTAGGTTAGCATCTCCGCTGAGTGGTTAACAACCTGTAAATGCCCACTTAGATGTCTCCCCCACCCCCAGAAAGGTTCTGCTTTGCAAGGAATGTCTCTGTAGCTAGGTTCTACCAAACCCTGCCATGAAGGAGGAGGTAGTTTTATTCAGAGGGGATGAGTGGTTCCCAAGAGTGATTCTGTACACCAGTTAGGGACACAGAGCTAATCAGAATAACAACATTCCTGTACTAACATAGGCTTGAAGGGAAAGAAAGGAAGATAGCTGGTCCTGTCTAGGACATCTCTGCAATCATGCTAGTGCTGCCCATTCTCCAGCCGTTCAGCTCATCCTGTCTCGCTTGCATTTTGGTCTACCTTCTTGACTCACTGTATAGCCGTGTGCCTTGTCTTGTGCTATGAGCCCATTATAGTTAGGTCTCTACCCAGACAAGTGGCCTCGCCTCTGAATTCTCTATACCTTTGTCACCATAACGAAATGCATGAGATAACTTAGTGTAAAGAGAAAAGGTTTCTTTTGGTTCATGGGTTTAATGGTTCTGATTCACAATCAAGTAGGCTCACTGCTCTAGACATCAGATGGTGCAGCCAGATGGGAGAGTCTGTGGGGAGGCAAACTGCTCACCTTGTGGTCAGAATGTAGAAAAAGAAGAAAAGGAGAAAGCCAATGTCTTATCATCCCCTTTAGGGTCCAGCCTCAAAGACTTAAAGCCCTCGCGCTAGTTTTCACTCTTAAAGGACCCACCTCCCAAGAGTGCCATCCTGGGGACCAAGCCTTTAACACTCAGGCCTTTGGGGGACATTCAACACCTATACTGTAGTAGTGGCTGTGATGAGAAGAGGGTCAGTCTCAGTCACTTGTCATGAAATTCTAATAGTGGCATTCCTTCTAGGCCCATTGTGGACCTCATTGGTGCGATGGAGACCCAGTCTGAGCCCTCCGAGCTAGAGCTGGATGATGTTGTCATTACCAACCCCCACATCGAGGCCATTCTGGAGAATGAAGACTGGATTGAAGATGCCTCGTAAGGCCTCAGGGGAACTTTGGCTCTCTAGCCCTTAGGGATAGCAAAGGGGCTTCTGGGTTCCTTTACCAGAACACTGCGCCGTGCACTCAGAGCTATTCCCTGTCCTTGTCGTGAGGGATGTCAGCATCGGGCATGACAGTGTTCGTCCTTGTCTCATTCCCCTTACTTTGTAGACTTGAATGCCCGGGCAGTTAGCTGTGTGGCAGGCATCATTATAAAGTCCCCCAGTGTGGTCGGGTTATTCTTGGGCTGTCCAGGGATTTTGAGTCAGCTCCAGGCGGCCTTTGCTTTCAGTGTCCCACAGAGGGCTGTCTGTCCCACAGAGGGCTGTCTGTCCCACAGAGGGCTGTCTGTCCCACAGAGGGCTGTCTGTCCCACAGAAGTGCATGCCGCTTCCTTTCATTACCCCTTTATCCTTCTGTCTACTGACATATGTTTATGGGGGGCACGCATATACTGGGCATGGGGCCGGGCCCTGTGGATGTCAGAGTGACAGAGAGCTGGAACTGCACCAGAGCCAGTGTCATAGAGACTAGGGGGGTCTCAGTGCATGAGGAGTGGCCCGGGGAGTGAGCAGTGTCCAGGTCTGCCTGGGGTAAGGAGATCAAGGGAGCTTTGATGAAGCCTGTCCCAGAGGGGGGCCTTTTAAAAAACATTTTATATTTACTTAATGAGTTTCACGTTGACATTTTCATACCTGTATACAATGTATTTTAATCACATTCACCCATTACTATTTCTTGTTCCCCTCCTACCTCTATGATACCCTTCTCTTCCTGAATAGTGCCCCTTACACCTTCTTCTTTCATGTTTTTTTGTGTGTGCATGTTTGTGCATGCACGTGCCCATATATGCATGTGTGTGTGCCCCCCATTTACTTTAACTAGGGTTGCTTACAGGAATTATTTGTAGGAGCATGGCCATCCCAAAGTATCTACAGCACTAATGAAAGAAATGTTTCTCCTTTTCTTTTACCCAAGAACCATTAACTGCCTATGAGCCCTTATGGAGGGTGGGGCCTCATAAGCCCCTCCCCTGAATGGGTGCCTTTTGACTGGGTTTACTGAAGAAAGAGGAACTCACTGAATCTAGGGAAAAGGGCACGTTGAGTACACAGCGATATAAAATGTTGGACTTGGCAGGTGGGGACAGAGCCGGCTGGAGAGGTGGGTGGGTGTGAACACTATAGCGCTGGGGGCTTCCGCTTGGAGATGGTTTCCTACTGAGTTCCTGGTGCTGGCTGAAGAGTGGTAGGGGGGTATCCAGAAGGAGCTGGGCTCTTTAGAGCAGCACTAACACTTTCCTCTTGTCTCCTCAGGGGCCTCATGTCCCACTGCATCGCCATCTTGAAGGTAATACTCTGATTTCCCTGTGAGGCCAAGGGCAGTGCTGGAGCACCCCGTGTGTACACGGAGTTGACCTGGCAGGCCGCCCCAGTCAGCCTGCTGTATTTCTACAGTCTGCTTCCGTCTCTCCCTAGTGGGTCTGTTTTACTTCAGCATTCTCAAAGTTCTTTTTAAGCTCTATCCCATCTAGTCCTCTCAACCACAGTGACCCGTGGAAAGGACAGCTTGCGGGGTAATAATTTTACAAACCTTGGGGGGAAAACTGGGTGTCTGAGGCCTTGGAGTTGCTGAAGCAAATGAGGCTCTGGCCTCCCTGGGATCCTTTGTTTACCTACACCCAGCTCAGTCCATGGAATGCATTCTAGATTTGGGTTTCAGTGCTAGAAAGTCTTCCCCGGCTTTTTTGGGGTCAGACAAAAGCGATAACCAGAATTAAAAAGACAAAAACCCAAGCAACAAGTTATTCCACTTGGAGGCAGACTTTGGTCTTTGAAGGCCTGAAGCCTTTGGAAAATTACATCCAAACTGCGCGTTAGCCATCTTCATAGTTCCAACATCCATTTCTCAGCTCTTGCCTGATATTATCCTTCCCAATAGAATAAGAATAACATGCAAATATTTAACAAAATGCAAATGTGGGTTTCTGCACGTCAGTGACCTTGTCTCTTTGTCTACTAATTATTCAAGATTCCCAGAGACAACTTGGGCTCCTCTCTAGGGTCACTCAGCACAGGATATTAAAAAGTCCTTTATCTGCCGCTCCCTTGGCTACCTATGTAAGAAATTGTTGCTTGGGAATCCGGAAGCTCCTTGGATATATAAATATGGCTGCACATATACATATTGTTGTAGACACAGATAGCAAGGTACATTGACTGGAACAATAAACCACCTTACATTTCCCTTTGCCAAGCCATGATATGTCCTGGACCTACCTTGCTTTTTTTTTTTTTTCCCCTGTCCTTCTCCATCAGAAGGGGAGGGCCCTAGTTCTTGGATTGGGGAGTATGAATAAAGAAAAGGGCTTCTGAGCTTCCTCTTGAGAGCCCAGAATGCCTTTGCTCCATCATCTCCCCAGAGTATGAAGGGGAGTATGGGTCCTTCTTCCCTGGTGGCCTCCTGGGCTTCTTCCTGCTTTGGTTTTCTAGTACAGCAGGTACTTCTTCGCAGGGACAGAGGCATGCTTGGTTTCAGCATGGGGGATACAGAAAGAGGCAGTGAGCCTCGGAGGTGGCCAGCTTGCCTTTGTCCTGAGTTTTCCAGGGCCGTTTCATCACCACCTGGACAAACGTGCTCATAGTATACGACCCTCAAAAACTGTGCCTGAAGAGAAAGTTGCCCTTCATTCAGCCACATTTCTATGGACGCCCCACTGGAGATACTATCCATTTGGAAGTCTAAGGAGGGGATAGAAAACACTCCCTATCAGGATGGTGAAATTAGAGCGCATGATTTTTCTTAGGTGGATTATTCCAGCTTAGTCCTCATTGAGCTGAAGCTCTGCCCTTGATCTGAGTGCCCCCCCCCCCCCAGCTATCACCCAGGCTCTTGGCTTTTGCCCCTTTCCACTCCATTTCCTCTCCCCATTAGGGTAGGAGCCAGCTTAGCGGCAGTACCCAAGGTGGGGCCAGACTTGTCTTTGTCAGGGTGGTAGAGTCCTCAATGCGGAGGGAGGAGCCAGGCCATCCCCTCATTACCTCTTTCCTCCTTGTTAGATTTGTCACACTCTGACAGAAAAACTTGTTGCCATGACAATGGGTTCTGGGGCCAAGATGAAGACTTCAGCAAGTGTCAGTGACATCATTGTGGTGGCCAAGCGGATTAGCCCCAGGTGAGTGGTCAGTGGCTGTGAAGTCCCACACTCCACAAGGGAAGCTAAGGGAGCCAGCGAGGCTAAGCAATGCTGTAAAACAGTAGGCCTGTCTGTGGCCTCAGTTATCAGGATGCCAGTGTATACAGACAGCCTCGTTCGGGCATTCCTAAGCTGAAGAGGTCACCTGCCATCCCCCATTACCAGCACAAGTCCTTTAACAGCTCCAGAATGACTGTGCTGCCAGCCTGCAGCTCCACAGTGACCACTCCGGCTCTCACCAGGTCAGCCTCCCTTCCCTTGCTACACTGCGGCAGCCAGCAGGCACATTTCCCACAGGCTCCTATGAGACTATTTCCAGTGACTTTCCAGCCATGCCCTTAGGTCCAGCCTGTTAGCTGTCCTGGGAACTAGTTTGAGGATTCCCTTCCTTTCCTGGTGGCTCTCAGTGGCTGCTCAGTCCTCAGCCTAGCCCTGGGTGGGAGGTGAAGCCACAGAGCATTCAGACCTCCTGAATTCCAGGCTGTCTGCAAAATCCCTTGTGGGAGGCACCCAGCAGAGCTCCAGTCAACAACTACACCCCCTCAGCTGGACTGGATTTTGCAAAGAAAAATAAGGCCTTTTTTTTTTTTTTTTTTTTTTTTTTTTTGAGCCAAAGGCAGCGCTAAATATGTGCTGCCATCTGGTGGCTGGTATGTGGATTTGCTGTCAAATGACCCACTCCAGGAACGTGTTCTTATCAGTCACCTGACCCCTATGCCTTGAATGGCCTCCTCTGTGCATTCCTGGTGCCTGGGTTAAATCACAAGCAACCAGTGGTTTTTTTTTTGGTCTCGAATAAGCTCATAAAGCTCAGAAGGAGCAGCCTGTAAGATCCTCTGAGAAAAACAAGACTTGGTGTACTTGAACTCTGTCTAGGTAGTTCAGTGAGATGGAGAAAGGGAGAGGGAGGATGCAGGCCAGAATAGCTCCTGGCTCTGGAGATGCCCCATGGGTGTTACTACCTGGTTTGTACCAGGCCCTGCACCCCCGCCCAGGCTCCAACTTGTGCCAGTTTTAGACTGTGCAATGCTCGCATCTGCTGGACCCTTCCTCGTGCTTCTTCCCACTTCTAAGACCCATTCACAGGGCCTGGCCAGAGAGGCTCAGAGGTGCAGGTTGTCAACAGGGTGTTAGGGTGCTGCGATTTCTCAGAGGGGACACGGTTAACAGTGTGCTATGGTGAGAGTGTGGCATTGCCAGGAGGGTAGAGCTCTCTGCCGAGTACCTGGCACAACCTCCTTCATGTTTCTTGCCCGAATTCTCTTGTTTTCTTTATTTGCCCTCACTAGTTCTCCCTTGGCTGATGTTAGCTCCCATGTCCTCCCGGTTTTGTTTTCTCCATCTGCCATGCTGATGATTTATTAGTTCAGGGAGAGTGGCTTCTGCCTTGGGCTCTGCAGAGAGGGAAGGAGCTAGCTGGGGGAGATGCTGAGGCCCACCATGCCTCTCACCTGCTTGCTTGCCAGCTCCACGGACCTGAGGGAGAATGAGGGTTGCATTTTTCTTAGCGCTTTTAGAAATCTAACAACACAGCTTCCATTTTTTTTTTTTTTACCAAGTGATCCATGGGAGCAAAATCTCGCATCCCACAAATCAGGACAGGTGGAAACTTAACTTAAATATTAGTCATGGGCTGTGCTATAGGGAAAAGACACGCAGCAGAGCAGTTTGAGCCCAAATTAAGCTGTGACTTTTTAAAAACATTGTATTATATCACTGTATTATCATCTTTTAAAATATACAAAAGTAAAAAAAAAATGCTTATAAAAGTTAATCTACGTCAGGAATAGATTATCTGAAAAGTGGGATGTTCCCTGATTCCTCCCTGCCCAATTCAGGGACACAGCCACCATCAAATGGTGAGCAGTCCTCTAGACCTTCCCTCTTGCATTTCATAGCTTTGGTTTATTTTTTATATTTGTGTTTTCAGAAGGATACAGCATCCTCCTGCTTGCCGGTTACCTCTTCAGTTTAGTTGTAATCCTGAGCATCACTCCATATGTGTGACTTCACACATTTAACCACTGGAATGAAAGCAAAAGCAGAGAACAGAATATTTTCCAAACAGAACCTGAAGTCTTTCTGCTAGACTCTGTGTGGGCATGCAGAAGTAGTCAGAGAAAGGACCCCTGAAGGGTCGGTGTGTAATACCAACAGAGAAGTCTTGCATGATGAAGGAAGGAAGGAGGGAGAGAAAGGACCCCCAAAGAGTGGGTGTGTAACACCAACAGAGAAGTCTAAGCATGAGAATGGGAAGTTAAAGAAGGAGAAAAGGGGACAAGGAGGTGAAATATTGACAGTTGTCCCTATTGCCTCCCCTCAGAGTGGACGATGTCGTGAAGTCAATGTACCCTCCACTGGACCCCAAGCTCCTGGACGCACGGTGAGAGGGGAGGAGGGTCTATTCATAGCACTGCCCTTCAGGGTCACTGAGACCAAGCCTGCCAGGTTGATCGCCTGTTGTTTAAAGAGGATATTATTTCAGATTTCCAAGGCCACCCCTGGCTCTGGATTCATCCCCTTCTAGGTCAACACTGAACCAACCAGTGGCTTGAGCCTGGCAGGTGAAAGAGTGAGGGACTTGATCCTTGAATCCCTGAGAGGAGGGAGCAAGTCAAGAGTCAGTCTTGGATCTGCATACTAAACTGGCTCTGCTGCCCGGGCCTCCTTGCCCTTCACTCCCCATTCCTCCCTCTGATCTTTGGACTCGAAAACAGCCACACCTTGCTGCAAGCACTGCCTGGTAGGGCTGTGGTGAGCCCAGCAACAAGAATGCATAATAGGTCAGCCACAGGTGGAACTCACTCCCCATCAGGATCCCAGGATCCTGTTCTCTGGACCCTCCTCCACTGCAGAGTGTACTCAGCCCTACCAAATGTAAACCCTTTAAATACCTACGTGTCGTCTCCGTTTGATTTGTGAGACTACCATGGACATGTTGTGTGGTGGTTGCCAGGTGGCCAGTAAGTCATGACATGTCTGCTTTGGTTTCTTTGCCCCATTCCTATTGCTGCTCAGCTTTCTCCATGGGTTCGCAATCGATAATGGAGCCCTGAACACATCTGGCATTCTTACCATCTAAAAATTATTTCCTAGTAAATTTTTCAGTTAATAAAACAAACTTCTCAGAAATAACAACAACAAACAAAACCCTCCTCCTCAATTTGATTTTCAATTATATTTGCCTTAGCATTGAGTAAGCCAGCTCTGGGCTTATTGATTTGTGATCAATAAGGGATGTTCACTGAAAAGGGATATATATAACCCATCTTTAAGTGGGCAGCAGTTGGAGATCCACTCATCCAATTGACCACATCCAAACTATTTCAGAAAACACCCTTCTGGGAGCTGTTAACGGGTGTGTTGCTGGAAGCCTCTTCCACCGTCTTAAATATGTTTACCAGACACAGCTCTCCAGTTTCCCCTTGGAATTTTGTCAAACTCATCAAAGGCTCCAAGACAATTAACCTTGTTTAAGGCAGCCATCCTCTATGTGTTTCAGTGTGGATCCATTATCTTACATAACCGCTCACCTTCCAGGATGGGGGTCTCCGGTTTGGGGGGGACGCTGATATAGAGTGTGGACCCATGTGGGCTTTTGTGCAAAGTTCCCCACTTTCTACAGAGCCTGATCTTTTCTTTTCTTTTCTTTTATTGATTTTTAATGAGCTCTACATTTTTCTCTACTCCCCTCCCTGCCTCTCCCCTCCCCTTCAACCCTCTCCCAATTTACTCAGGAGATCTTGTTTTCTACTGCCCATATAATTTCTTCTCTTTTTAACCTAGGACAACTGCCCTGCTTCTCTCCGTCAGTCACTTGGTGCTAGTGACCAGGAATGCTTGCCACCTAACTGGGGGCCTGGATTGGATCGACCAGTCGCTGTCTGCTGCTGAGGAGCACCTGGAAGTCCTCCGAGAGGCAGCCCTGGCTTCTGAGCCAGATAAAGGCCTTCCCAACCCCGAGGGTTTCCTGCAGGAACAGTCGGCCATTTAATCTGCAAGGCTCTGGTCCCTGCCCCTGCGTGGCTCTGCCGAGCCTTCCACTTCCTGTAGATCGAGTTGTTCTCTGGGGCTCCGGCATCCAGCCCCGGGTGCAGAGTAAAGCTGAGAGCCTCATCCTGGATGCCTCCGCTGCAATGGCAAACGGTGGCTGGAGAGTGGCAGTGTAATACCACAGTTAGGGGAGATGCCTCGGACCTCGCCAGCAGAATGCGGAAAGCTGCACCAGAACTGCTAGGCTCAGTGCATTTCATGTTTCCACGAAAACCGAGTGGCCTCTAAGAATCAAGAGGCTTCGCATTAAATTAGGATTCCTGGCCTCTGAAAATCAAGGTGTGGCAACTCGGGTCTGCGTTTTAGAAAACAATCAGAACTAAGCCGGGATCACCTCTTTGGGTGATCCTTGAACTCCCCTGGCCGGTTTGTGTATAGAACCTGGTCCCTGAAGCATCCGAGCCCCTCACCACCCGCCCCCACACCCTGTGTCTTCCCGTTTCCCATTTGTGTCAGAAGCTGAGGAATATGAAGTTGATTGTTTCCTTTTTATCACTGTGCCTGCAATTTTCCTTTACAACCACTAGGTGAATAGTAAACTTATTCTGTTTTCCTCAAATGTGTGGTTATTGAGTCAAGTTTATATGTGGGGTGTATGGCAGAATGTGTGTGAACTGAGGGGAGGAGAGAGCTAGGAAATCTTGAAGGTGCTCTGTGTGTGTGTGTGTGTGTGTGTGTGTGTGTGTATGTACACTTAAGAAGAGTCAGGCACGAGTGTTGACACTACAATAGAAGTGCTTCCTCTTGCAGCAGTGACATCTTTGTGACCCTTTATTTCTAGAATCTGTTTTGCAAATACTGAAAAAACAAGAGGCTCTTCCTTGTTGTTTGTTTGTTTGTTTGTTTTTTTAAATTGCAGCCTTGAATTTGTGATTCTCCTGCCTCAGATTCCAGAATGCTGGAATCACTAGTGTCCAAGGCCACCACCTACTGATAGTGGGTATTTTTCTGACCTGAAAACTCATTGGAACCCAGCTCAAGGTTGCATAGTCCCGATTGCATGACTTCCATCCCACGCACATAGGGGAGCCTGAAGAACCTTCTTTCCACGTTCGCAGAACCAGTTCTTAGAAGCTGGGACTGGCTCGCTGCTGCCCAGGTCCTGCTCTGGTCCTATCGTTAAGCATTGTTGGAGATGCCTCTGTCTCCGTTTTATTTTCTCTGCCCTAACTCAAGTCAGCAAACACTTTAGCTTGATATTTGGGTACCATGACCTCAGTCTTTAGTCCAGGATCTTGTTTGTCTGTGATTAGATATTTCATTCTCTCCTGGAGAGAAGGCAGCTCTGACCTGCACAATGTGTACCAAGGAGGGGCAAGCAGAACTACCCCTTTTGGACTGCAGAGTGGATTCCAGGAGAAGCTTGTCGGCTATTTCCTCCCATCAACCCTAAAAGTGTATTATGTAGTTAACTCCTACCCTGTTGGGAGCTGTGATGGGAAAATGTCAAAATAACCCACTCCACCTTTTCTTGAGGCCCTCACAAAGTCTTTTCTTGAGGCCCTCCCCTTTAAGACCTAGTTGCACTATTGGATGTGCTGAGGCTGCAATGGCGCCACTGTAGTAAAATGTGCTCTACACTTGAACAGGGAACCTAGAGACAAAGCTAGAGAGAAGCAAGTCTAAATGGGGATCTCAGTCACCACATGGGTGGAGGATGGAGTGGAGTGCTCTTAGTTCTCTAAAGTGACATCCACCATTGCTTACCTTTCCTGAGACTGGGACACCAGTCATCCATCATGATATGCCCTCTTCCAGGAGGACGGGTTGCTCAGGACCTGAGGAGTGTCTGGGTTTGGTGAGGGTGGCCGTAGAAGAATGTGTGTGGGTGTGTGCATGTGCACATGCGCGCGTGCATGCACATGCATGTGTTTTTGTGTACATTCACGCTCGCACACATATGCAGGTGTTTCTGCACTGGGCAGATTTTCTTCTAGTGTTATGTGAATGAGAAGCCTCTGCACCCAGTTGGTGCTAGGAGCTGACAGTTGAGGTGGAAGCACCCTTTGGGGTAGAAGGTGACTTCACTCCTCTTGGCCCTTGGAATAGGCAGACCTGGGAGACTAAACAGGATGGAAGGGCAACAGAAAGGATATTTTAAGGGGTATCAGGGAGTCATAGAAGGATGTGAAACAGGAGGGTGATATGGTCACATTTGCAATTTAGAAAGACAGAATGCATGGCCCTGGGCTCCAGGGCTCTTACACTTGCTATGCTCATGAGTCTAAGTCTGGGAGGCTCGGGACTACATCACAGCCTAATGGCAGCCAGGCAGCTTGTTCAGAACGGAGCAGATGGGCTAGACAGTGGAGCTGAGGAGGTTGGGATGCATGCTATGCTGTCTGCTTCTGGTGCTTGGGATCTCTGTGCTGAAATGCGGATGACAGTGCTGAGCACTTGAAGCAAAACCAGCTCCTTTCTGCTCCAGCTCATTGGGACATGGCGCTGATCAGCTCTATTATTTGAGGTGCTGGCAATGGTACCAAGGGTTTTATGGGTGCTAGGCAAAGTGTTCTACCACTGAACCACACCCACAGTCCAGCTTATTTGTATGTGAATGTTCAACATGTGCATGTGTGTGTGTGCATGGGTGAATGAGCCCCTGCCAGGGTCACCCTCCAGCAGCATCTTTTCCCAGGAACAGTTTGTTCACCTTGGTTCTTTTTTTCTCAGCCAGGATTGTGATGATTAGGCTACGCTGACCAGTCAAGGAGCTCCAGGCACTTCTGCCTGGCTCTGTCTTCCAAGTGCTGGGATTAAGAGTGCATGCCACTAAAATGTCTTTTAAATTTGGGTGCTAGAGATTGAATTCAGGTCCTTGTACTTACCTCCTCTGACTTAACTACCTCTCCAGCCCTAACTTGGATTTTGTTTGTTTGTTTCAAGACAGGGCTTCTCTATGTAGCTTTGGAGCCTCTTCTGGAACTCACTTTGTAGACCAGGCTGGCCTCGAACTCACAGAGATCCACCTGCCTCTATCTCCCAAGTGCTGGGATTAAAGGCGTGCACCACCACTGCCCAAATTTCTTTTGTTTCTAGATTGGATTCTTATTACTCCCAATTTTCGGGGAACGAGACCAAGGCCTGTCTGGAGAGCGCTGTAGTTTTTCGTGAAAGAAAAATCAGCAGGAGTTTCATGCCCTGGGGTTTTTATTTCATTATTACTTACTATTATTACTTGCCAGTAGTGCTCCCCACCTGGGTGCAGCAGGTGGAGAGATGAGAATAGCAGAGAATACTAGAAACGGAAGAGAAGAATGAGATGAGAATCATTTCGCCCTCTTCTGCTTCTGATACTTTTCATTAAGACAATGGCAGCTGTGACCCAGGAATGAATTTCATGGCCCATAGTAGGTTACAACCCACAGGATGATAGAACATGGGCTTGTAATAAGGGCTGGGGCATAAGTGAGGGACTTCTTCTCTATCCAAAAGCATTTCATTTTATGCATTTTAAGTAAAACTCACATTTACCAGCCTAGTAGCAAAAATTTATGGTGCAAAATGGAATCGCTAATTTATGACATGATTGATTAGTTCAGAGTCATCTGTTGATTATTCTCCTGAATTGGGCTCTGGAATCCAGGAATGGATAAAAATCTAATGCCTCCCCTGAGACACATAGAATCAAAGGTGGACGGAAAGCTGCTAAGAGCTGTCTCAACCTTGCCTAGTGAAGGAAGGTGTGTGTCATGAGAGTACAGGCAAGGCAGGCCAAGCCTAGCTCAGGAGTTTCCTGAAGGTTGTGACTTCTCAAAAGGAGTGGGTGTCAGAGATGGGTGCTCATGAAGGGTGCAAAGGAAGAGGCAGAGTGTTCAGGAAGGCAACCCAGACAGGCCCAGCCTTCCATACTATGATCCTTACTGCACACAGCACACAGGAGGTGTGGTGTGTGGGGTAAGGTGAGACAGGGAGGCAAGAACTAGAATCTGGAGAGTCTTCTGGACCCTGTGTGTTCTTTGTGCTTTCTTCTAGAGCAGTGGCTCTCAACTTGTGGGTCACAACCCTTGGAATTGAAGGACCCTTTAACAGGGGTCCATCAAAAACACAGATATTTACATTAAGATTCATAATAGTAGCAAAATTACAGTTATGAAGTAGCAATGAAAATATTTTTATGGTTGGGGTCACCACAAAACGAGGAACTATAGTAAAGGGAGGCAGCACAGGAATGTTCAGAAACATTGATCTAGATGGTGCTGAGATACTAAAAGTCACAAAGCTACTTCCATGCAGTGTTTGCCTGTTAACCCAACATTTCTGCACTCAGGAAGCTGAGCCTAGGGGCTCAGGAGTTTGAGGCCAGCCTGTGCTACACAGTGAAACTGTCTTAAAAACCAACCCCACCCCCACCAAAAAAAAAAAAACAAGAAACAATTTCTTATTTTTTCGTGGTGTGGTTTGAATAAGAATGACCCCCATAGACTCATATATTTGAATACTTGGTCTCCAGTTGGTGGAGCTGTTTGGGAAGGATTAAGAGGTGTGGCCTAGTTAGAGGAGGTGTGTTACTTTGGGTGGGCTTGGAGGCTTCAAAAGCCCACACCATTCCCAGTAACTTTTTTTCTTTATACCTCCTTGTAGATCAGATGTGAACTTTCAGCCAGGCCTGATGGTGCCACTCAGGCTATTCTGACCCTTTAGAATGGTGGGCCCCAAATTAAATGCTTTCTTTTCTAAGTTGCCTTGGCCATGGTACTTTGTCACAGCAATAGAAAAGTAGCTAAGACACTTGTGAAGCGGCAAAAGCACACTGCATTCTTTCAGCCCTGCCCCTCAGCCCACCAGGTGCTGCAGATCAAACCCAGGGCCGGTGCACAAGTCAAAGAATCAACCCCAGCGGCATCTCTAGCCTTCCAGCTTTAGTGCCCTGATTTGGTAGGTGAGCAATGGAAAGCACTTTTGAATTTGCATGTCCCCGAGGACTGCTGCAGTTAAAGATTTTTCATGTGTTTATTAAGCTATTTGTACACTGTCCTGCCCTTTGCCCATTTTTCCCACTGGGATTTTGGTATATTTTTCTTATCGATTTATATGAGCTCTTTATATTTGAGGGATAACAACTTTTCATCATATTTATTGCATAGACTTTCCCCAGTCTTGTCATTTGCTTTTTAGTTGGGTTTGGAATGGCTTCTGACATCCAGAAGTTTTTAATTTGGTGTAGTCCAATGTATTGATTTTCTTTCCCTCAGTGATTTCCTCCATTACTTTTATGCTTACAGAATTCTTCCTCATTCAGAGATCAAATAAATATCACTGAAATGTTTGAAGCAGGAGTGTGCCGTGGAGGGTGATTGATAGCAATATTCACAGGTTGGATGTAGACAAGAAAAACAAAACAACAAACCCAACTAGGATAGGAGAAACCAAATCATCTTTTATTCCCACCAAACCTGTCTCAAGGTGTAGGTGGGAACAGTGAGGGACGAAAGTAGACAGAGTGGAGGGGGGAAGTAGGGAGAATCAGGAGGGGATGGCAGGGGAGAGTCATACATGGAAGGAGCCACTATCTCCAGGGAGAATATGAAGGAACAAGGTTTATCTAAGCATGAGGTACTTGGTGCCTGGGGTAGGAAAACACTCAACCCAAATCCGCACATTTCTGACCTTGCAGGATTATAGCCAGAGAGAGAAAACAGGTATCAAGTAAACAGTTGTTTAAATAAACGTAAAGTAAAAGGTTCTAAATATTTTAAGGAAAGATAGTCTTGTGAAAGATCATTAGGGACATGAGCATATCTAGATGTCACAAAGGGCTTCCACCAGAGCCAGGAGTGGTGACGCACACCTGTTGTCCCAACATCAGGGAGTAGGAGGTTTATACATTCCAGACCAACTTGTCTTATTTATCAAGACTTTGTCTCAAGAACAAAACACAAAGAAGACTTGCATTAAAGAGGTCTTTGCTGCCCCTGGGATAGCACACGCCTTTAATCCCAACACTCGGGAGACAGAGGCAGATGAATCTCTGAGGTGGAGGCCAGCCTGGTCTACAGAGTGAGTTGCAGGGCAGGCCCCAAAGCTACAGAGAAACCCTGTCTTGAAAAACAAAACAAACAACAAAAGAGGTCTTTGTTGTTCTGTCTGCGGTTACCTAGGAGCTCGGATGTGGAGGAGGGGGGAGGGTGTACAAGCATACACAAGGTGTGTGGACAGAATGACAGCGGAGTCCTGACCAGTGTGCCTGGACAGAAGATGGAAAGAAAGGCACATGAGCACGGGGCCCGAGTTCAGATTACCTCAGACGCCGTAGGCTACACAAAGGATTGTGGTCCTCTCTCCTTCCCTCCCTTCCTCCCTTCCTTTTTTGAGGCAAGTTCTCACACAGTCCAAGTTAGCGCCAGTCTCACTTCACAGCCGAGATGGCTTTGAATTCTTGATCCTTCTGCCTCTACCCCAAGTGCTAGGATTATGGGCATCGGCACACAGGGCTCCTTTGGTTTCTGTGTTGTTAGGTTCTGAATATTGATGTTGGCCCAGTTCCTATGCTGAGTCCTAGCCCCTAATACACTAGTATTAAGATGTGGCGCCTATGGAAGATGATTGATTCATGAGGGATCCACCTTTCTAAGAATCTTGAGACATACCTCCTTGCATTTCTAAAACAGTTGTTTTTCCAAAGAATTATTTTCATACTTGGTTGTTCACTGCAGGATTTTGCCACAAGAAGATACAGCCAAAAGGTGCCAGTGATGAACACTGTTGCTTCAGTGGATCTCCCAGCCTCCAGAGCTATGGGAAGGAATTTCTGTTGTTGTCAATTACTAGCTCTGTTACACTGTTGCAGCAGTTCTAATGGGCGAAGATGTGTGGCTCACTAACTGGAAGGGACCAGAGTAGACAGGGAAGACTATTGGTGGTCCAGACAGGAAATACTGGTAGTGTGGTCTAGGGCAGAGACAGGAAAATAGAGGTAGGGGAGTAGATCCATTTGAGAAGTATTTGGGAAGGATAGTAAGCAGAACAAATTAGATATGGACTACTGGGGCAAGATCCTAACGTGTCCAGAAAAGATCCCTAAGTTTTAGGTTTACATACCCACATGGAATAACAGTGCAGGGACAGGGACCCCAGGGAGAAGAAGATACGCAAACTTGGGTTAAGATTCACAGCGTCTGATATGGACATGGAATTTAATCAAATTGCATTTGATCTGAGTTGAGTTAGATGTAAGGAGTAAAGCTCCATCAACAATGGGCTGAAGGTCTTTATATGGGTCATTGTGGTAGGAGTGAGGAGCATGGGAGTGAGGCTAGGGAAAGAATATGGAGTAGAGAAGGGGCCGCGAGGAACTCAGCATTGGATTTGACCTCAGGTCAGCTCCCGACTCTGGGGAGCCGTTTTGGTGGTTTAGGGAAAAACCGTACGTCTGGTGCTGGCACACAATAAGCACTCAAGGAATGGCAGGAGCATCTTGCTTCTCTACCCCTTGACCACGCTAACCTCTGTTTTATTTCCTCTCTCCTTCCTAGCACCGTAGATTAGAGCTAGATACTCAAACCTAATCCTCCTACCAGGAGATGTTCTCCTGTACACATCACGTGCGACCTGCTCACCTCTGAGACCCAGCCTGGGACAGCCTGCCCCTGGGCAACTGTCTGAAATCGAAGCAAGGAGACTTTGGACCTGGGTTTAGCTGCCTGGAGATCAATGCTGAGTGAGCTAATTTTCTGAGCCCGTGAAGCAGCCTCCCCTGGAAAATCGCACCTGAGGAGAATCACTCACTTCATCCCTGCCGCCGTTTGCAGTCTTTCCCAGAGAACCCACACAGTCATTATCTCGGCTGCACGGCACAAGATTTTTCATTATGAAATGCATTTGCATATTTTATTTACCTGTAATTCCTTTCCCCTGCTAAAACAATAGCATTCTGAGTAAACATGCATCTGGATAGCCTACAAATTCATCCTATTCTTTAATATTTTTTTTAAAAAGATGATTATTTATTTTATGTGCATTGGTGTTTTACCTGTCTGTATGTCTGTACAAAGATGTCAGATGCCCTGGAACTGGAGTTACAGACAGGTGTGAGCTGTTATGTGGGTGCTGGGAATTGAACCTGGGTCCTCTGGAAGGGCAGCCAGTGATCTTATCCACTAAAACATCTCTCCAGCCCCCAACTCATTCTACTCTTGATCACACAATCCTTTCTTTTGTCTTCCCATTTTATCTTAAAATCACGAGTTATCCCATCCTGGCCAGAGTCTTTCCCATGTTTCAGACATTCTCCACACTCACAGCCCTGTTCTCCTTCTCCTCCTCTCAGCAATAGCTGGGCCCCGGCCCTGAGGCCCTGAGAGCCTGTTGTTCCCGTGCATGCGCATGCGTCTAGAGCCTCAACCAGCGTCTCTGCCGCAGGTGCTGTTTATTCTGCACCAAAGCTTTCTATTACTTTAACTAGAGATTTG
Source organism: Chionomys nivalis (assembly GCF_950005125.1). NCBI lineage: Eukaryota > Metazoa > Chordata > Mammalia > Rodentia > Cricetidae > Chionomys > Chionomys nivalis. Next base: position 61,667,555 of record NC_080092.1, read on the forward strand.
TTATGCAAGACAATCTCATGATCACCCAGCCTTGGCCAGATTCTGCTTTTGCCCATGGCATCTTAAAGATTCGCTTCTGTGGTTGGGTCTCAAACCACTGCTTCTCTTCTGAATAATGTACTTCCCTATTTTCTCTTTCTGTATACTTGATCTCTATCTTCTGCTATCCGCATTCCTCCTCTCATTAAAATTCTGGAAGCTGCCTACCCCGAACCTGTCTCTGCGGATTCAAAGGCTCATGACCTGCTCTTTGACCCTCAATACTCACTGTCTTCAGTGTGCCTCCAACTTGGAGGTACATTTGAATCACCATCTAAAGAGCTTAAAAGTATGACCGCTGGAGTCCCGGAGACTCGGATTAAGTGGTTTTAAGTGGGTCCCAAGCCATTGTCATTTTTAATAAGATCCAAAAGTGCAGCTCAGGTGCAGACCACTCACCGGTCTAATGGATGAGATGGATGTGGAAACAGAGGCTTTTAAAACAACACAAAGGCAGAAGAAAACAGAAGGGGCTGTGGGGGATGAAAGCAGCTCCTCAGCCAGCCTGTCAACTGAAAAGGCAGTGCCGGCTACCCAGGGCAGAGGACTCCATGTCTGACTCATCGGAGAAAACCTGTTCATAGAGAGCCCGGCCCTCAGTCTCCCCTTTGAGTTAAGAGACATCATCCAGTCTCTCCAGACTTGCTTCTGTCTCCTTAAGGGGAACAGCCATTATGAACATGACCTTGGGAGCCCAAGACTTATTTAAAAACTAGCTGTGTGACCTCTGGCAGGTCACTTAACTGCCGTTGAGTCTCAGGAGTTGTTCAATAACATGTGAACACGTATGTACTTGTGCACGTGTGAGCTGAGGGAACTAGTGTATGCAATACATCTAGTTTACTGCCCTTGGATATAAAAGGTACTCAAAAATTTGGGTGCTACATACCCTTTGAGGTACTACATACACACACTGATGATACTTAGAGACCCTTCTAGTAACCATTGTTTGAATGACTGTGTTTGCTATCATCCCTGCCCAAGGAGGATACTCCACGTGGGCCCAACTTCATACAGTCCCAAGGCTCTGGTCTGGTCTTCAAGCCCTCCGAGCCCATTCTACCCTAGACTCGCTCTTTCCTCTTCCCTAAGCTAACTGTACCTTCTCTATCTTCACAGTTCTTACCGACACTGCTCCCTAGTCCCATTGTCTGGTCCAAAGCTTGTCACTCATCAGAAAGCTCTCTCTCTCTCTCTCTCTCTCTCTCTCTCTCTCTCTCTCTCTCTCAAGTCCTTCTGTCTGAGTCACTGTGGCCTCTTATACACAACTGAGGGGTGGGCTGTCACCCAGCATGCATTTACAGTGGCTGGTGGCAGTGTCTGTGATAAGACGCCAGCTAAGTCAAGTCCTGCTGGGCTTTCCAGACTCCTTTCCTTGGATAACCTTCCCCTAGCCATCCTGAGACAGCTAAAGGAACTTGGTAACTCAGACCCCAAGCACTGTGAGCTTTTTCATGTTCTTTTTTAGTAACTCCCAGAAAAACGTTCTGTCCTTTTTCCATGTTGTGGATTCTACTTTATTCGAATATTGAAGCAAGGAAAGAACAGTACCCTGGGGTCCCTCTTTACTCATGGGCACCTCATTCATCTGTGCTTTTAAAAATGTATTTATTCTTCCTTCCTTCCTTTCCCCTCCTTCTCCTTCTCATTATTGCCATTCTTCCCCCGTCTTCCTTCCTCCCTGACCTCACTCTCTCTCTGTAGTCTACACTGGCCTGGCATTTGAGAGCTCCCAGCCTTAGCCTCCTGAATACTGGGATTACATAAATACATCACCATGCCCCAGTCAAAATTCCCCTTTCCACGGCTGCTGCTGTTGGACAGATCACTTCCCTCCAACTAGCTATGGCTTTGTGTAGTCCCATGGCTTTGCCTTGAGAGAACATTTCCCGTGCCCGTCTTATTGAAGCCCAGGGACACCCGAGAGAACCAGGGGAGTGGAAACTATTCTGATTTGTTTCCATCAGGAAAATGAGACTTGGCAAGGAGAAAACTGAGGAGGTTAGGGAAGCTCACTCTTGGAGTTCACGCATCTACAAAGGGAGGAACTGGGGAAAGAATGTGTGCCCAGGAATCACCCAAACCACAGCTGAACAGCCATCCTATGTGGAGGGCCAACCTGATTCTGCTTTTAGGAAGGCGCCAGATTATCTCTCTTGGTGTGAGCCTGTGAGCCTGGCCTCCTGATCTGTTGTTGGGTTCATGTTCTGGTGTGTGTGTATGGGGGGGAGCAAGTGAACTGCCATGTTCTATTTATGCTTAGGAGTCACCCGCCGGGACTCCAGAGCAAGATTCAGCAACATCTTCTTTTGTACACAGGTTACAGCAAGGCGTGCAATGTTTCCTAATGGCTTTCCGACTCTGACATCTTTTAGTCACACTTCCCTGGGTTCTGAGTGGATGAGAATTGCTTAGCTACTGGGCCAAATTTTCCACCATGCCACTCAACTTCAATCACGTGCTTCCCGCACAGGTGGGGGTCAGGTACTCTGTGCATGGGTGTGAGTGAGCGTGAGCGTGCACACACACACATACAGACAGGAGTGCACACTTAGGATAGGTAGGGATTTGTTGCTGCCTGAAATAAGGCTGTAAATTATAAATAAAAGCCCTTCATTTTTAGGCAATAGCTAACATTTTCTTCTTCATATCTTTTTCTGAAATTCTATCCCACCTTCCTCTCCCTTCCAAGCAGTGGAGTGCTGGAGTATACAGGAATGCCCCCGCCCCGTCCCCTTCCCATTCCTTGCTCCTATGAGGGAGGAATGTCTGGACTAAGCATGGGCTGACATCACCCCCAAGTCACCTTCTCCTAGCAGACAGGACGACTGTAATCCAGAGCCAGAAACCAAGCCAGCTGCTTCTCTGCTATGCCGCCTCCAGGTGTAAGGGTTCCTTCTTGGGTCATGCCAGTATGGGGTATGTTTGGGGTATTGTTCCCTTTCATAAGGTTTTGATCTCAGCCTCCTGTAGCCTTGTCACACCTCTGCTGGGGAGCTTAAGTGTTTGTGTTGGGGAGTGGGCATGTTTTCACATGTAGATCAGAGTAATAGCTAGGAGGTCCTACTTCCAAATCCAGCCCGACTTGGAATCTTCTCAGAAATGGTAGGGAAGACCGGGGTTGAGAGCTGGAGAGGGTCTAAGAGATGACAAGACTTCAGTGTGTTTGGTTTCACCGAGGCTCTGGCCCCTTGTGTGTGCTATGCTATCTGACCTCCCTGGAGCTCAGTGGAGAAGATGCTACTTGGATCCACTGATGTTTCTCATTATGTGTCAGGTGTACAAAAAGCCACAAAGACACAAACAAGGAGGAAAAAGTTCAAAGTCAACTTCTCAAGTTCATAAATACACAAAGTATGCTTAGGACAGATCCGTGGCGTGGGGTGGGGTGTCGTCTCATGTCTTATGGAACTCACACTAGGAGTGCTGTGGAATTGCTAAAGCCTGGAGAAACTTGAAAACCCAAGAGCCCTCACATGGCCTGGGTTCCTGCTTCCTATTGGGAGCTTTTCTAGATGTCTCCCTGTGTGATTTCATTTAATCTCCTAACAGACGAACAACCTTGAGACTGGAATGGCTATTCCCCTCCACTCAAAGCTCCAAAAGGCAGAGGCACTGCCCAAGGTCACAGAATGACCCCGCAGCTGTTTTAGTAAGAGAATCCAGGTCTCTTGAGATCTGCTTTGGATGCTTTGTAACTACAGCATGGTTTTCTTGCTTTATTTTTATATCTTGCCTTTGTGAGCTAGATCTCATGTAGCCCAGGTTGGCCTCAACCTGCTAGCATGACTTTTTAACTCCTAAGCTTCCTGCCTCTACCTCTAGGTGTGGAGTTTATAGGTGCGTCACCCTGGCCAGTAGTTTGCTTAGAGGGCAAACCTAGCGATAGCTTCTGAGGGATCGATCCAGCTCTTTTTGGGATGGGTTGGCATTGAAGACAGCTCTATGTCCCCAGGCCTCCTGCTGGTGGCATATTCTGACTGGTAGGACTCCTGGTTGTGACCCTGTACAGCTATCCTTTTCTGTCTGGGAGGAAAAAAGTTTCCTGCTTAGGACAAAGTTCAGGGAACAGCCTTGTCCAGAAGGTGGGGCTGGGTGCTTCATGGCTTGTCAGCTGCCACTGTGAATAGCTGGCCAGAACCCCTTAGGGCAAAGACAGCAAACTGTGCACCTAAGTTGTGCCCTTTTCTCTGCGTTCCAGGCTACCCCTCCTCACTTACTCAAGCTTTTACTGCCCTGGAGTGCTTGTAGTTGGGAGTTAGAGGTGCTACTGTCCTCTTAGCTTTTATTCTTATGGCTTTTCCAGGAAGTTTCTTAAATCCCGTGTATGTCTTGTAAGGACACTTGGTGCTGAGACTTGGAACAATGAAAGGGGAGAAACACTTCTCATTCTTTCTGCTTGGCCCAGCAGTCACCTCCTCCCAGCTAGGGACTGGGCTGCTTCCTCTCCCTAGAACATCTCAGCCCATCCTTTCCTTGGTCTTCCTTAAGGTATATCTTGTTGAGTATAGTGAGACACACCTTTAACCCTTATACTTGGGAGGTGGAAACAAGAGGCTCAGGAGCTCAAGGTCATTCTTGGCTACATAGTAAGTTCAAAGCTACAGGAGACTCTGACTCAACAAACGATACATAGCCAATGTTGCCGAATGTGATATGGCTAACATGTGCGAACCCTGAGAGCAAGATATATTCATTCATCTCATCTTCCTGGCAACCCTACAGCAGAGGTACCGGTGTGGTTCCCAACTTGCAGATTAGAAACAGGAAGTGCAGAGACATTAAACTGCTTATTCAAGATCACATTGTTAGTAAGTAGAAGATTTGAGATTGTGCCTAGGTCTATTCCCAGTTACAACCATGTTATATATTCTCAGAAATGTGTCATTAGGCAATTTCATCATTGTGTGAAGTCACAGAGTATACTTGAACTAAAGCAGTTAGTTATGTGGTCACAGACATATGTGTGGCCTGTCACATGCCAAGGCACCTACATGTGGTACATGACTCTACTGAGATTGGCAGTGGGATGTAGAGCAGGAGCCTTTGTTGGATTGGAGTCCTGGTCCCACCACTTAAAGCTTTGTGAGCTTGGCAGTAGCTTAGCCATTTTAAACCTCTATTTTCTCATCTCTAAAAAAGGGCAACACATCCAGCAGCATATGATAGTTTATGAGTTTTGAGAGCAATAAGCAGTAAATATGTTGATCCGTTATGAATAAAGAATAATACAACTTTTTTTCTCTTTGTCTCTTTCCTTTATGGATCAGTGAATTTAAAGCCACCCTAAAACCCCAGCATAGACTACACTGTCTAGCGTGGACCCTAGCATTGACTGGTGGGGCACTAAACCAAGAGTAACAATTGCTGTTGCCTAGAACCTGCCAGGCAGTCAGTCAGGCAGTCACTAGGTGCTGCTGCTCCTGACAATTCTCCCTGCCGCCTTGGCCATAGCATACCCAGTTTAAGCAGAGACAAGCAGAGCCCAGGGCCTCAGCATTTTCCTTGGAGCTATGTGTGGCCTTCTGATGATGTCTGACTCTTCAGACATCGTAAAAAAAGAAATTAGTCTATTTTTTTCCTTCACAAAAGAGAATGCCAGCCCTCCTCCATTTCTTTGATCTTGCTGCTTAGAAGGCAGATGTGGTAACTGGAGCTCTGGCGAATCCTTGGGGACGTCACAGCTGAGGAATGGCAGTACCTTCACACTGCCTGAGTTCCAAACCTCCCACAAATGAGTTTCAATCTTGCTCAAGCTATTGCTACTTGGGTTTACTGTCATTTGCAACCAGACGGCATTTGAAATGGATTAGCACTAGGGCCAGTGGGCTGGGGTGTGTATTTCTATCTGTGCTGAATCGGTGAGAGAACCTCAGGTTTCCATTTAAAATTTTCTTTCTCCCTCCCTCCTTTCTTCTCTCTTTCCCTCTCTTCCTCCCTTCCTTTCTTCAGGGTCACAGATATACTAGGCTGGCCTAGAACTTGCTATGTAGCTGAAGAAGACCTTCAATTTCTGACTCTCCTCCTCTCGCCTCTCAAGGGTTAGGATAGCCATATGCCACCCTGCTGGTTTATGTGGTGCTGGGGATTGAACACAAGGCTTCATACATGAGAGATTAAACACACTACTAAGTGAGTGACATCCCATGTCAAGCAAGACTTCCTGAGGTCTTGATCATGCTTTGGAGGTGTGGGTGAGCTTTCCTCTAGAAATCGGGAAATCTGGGTTGTGGCTCTAGAGGGTGACACTCAGACAGTGATGGCCTGAGTCCTGTCAACTTTCCCTCTGTAGTAGTAGAGGAACTGACTTGCTCGGTGTGAAATACGGCATATTAGCCTCCCGAACTCCATGCTGGGGGCAAGAAAGCCAGGAGGTCTCAACGGGGCTGGCTGAGAATTCCTTCTTTATTCCTACTGCTCCCGATGACACGTTTTGAGATTGACAATTTCTTTTCTCCTTAAAATGTTCTCCCCTTCGCTTTTTAAAATTAATTTTTTCATCACAAAATGCTTCAAAGATCAGGCAAAAATTGAAAAAAAGCATAATTTACCCATTAAACTGTATCAGATCTTAACGTTGTGTCATATCTGCATCAGATCTCATTTAAAGGAATAAAACATTGCTGATATAATTCAATTGTATATCCTACTCCCAACCCTGCTTTCCTCCTCCTTTCTCAGAGGTAACTACCATCATGAATCAGGTGCTTATCACCCTATGTATGTTTAATTCTGTTACTACATATTTATGCTTTCATTAATTCAATATAGCATCATCCAATAGGGTTTTAAATTTCCGGTATAAACTGGAACTTCTCACTGGGTATTCCTTTGTGTAAATACTCCCAGTGTGTTCCCTGCTTTCCCACAGATGGAAGTTTGGATGCTTCTCTTTCTTACCTTCTGGATGCTACTGTGAGGAACTCCTGTGGTTATCTTCTACTGCGCTTGTGCATGCACGTGTGTGTGTATGTGTGTGTGTGCACATCTGTGCATGTGTTTCTTTAGGGTAACTGCCAACTCCATAGCCTCTAGAGAAAAGTCTGACTGCCAAGTGCTTTTGTAAGAGGCCACAGATTGATATTTTTATACGTCTTTTTTAATTTTAAAAAATATTTTTCATTTTGGTGCACATGCGTGTGCCTGTCATCGTGGTGCCATTGAGCATGTGGAAACCAGACTCCTCCTCCTCCTCCTTCTACTGTGTGGATTCTGGGAATCAAACTCGGGTCTTCAGGCTTGGTCAGGCTTGGCAGCAGCTTCTCTACCAGCTGAGCCACCTCACCTGCCCTCCGCCATGTCTTCTGTTTTAGAATTTGAATTTAAAATTATGATGAAATATGTATAATATAAGATTTACCATAGATAAACACATCCACATTGCTGTGTATCTGCTCTCACCATCCATCTGCAGAAGGTTTTCTTTTTTCTTTTGTGTTTGTGTGTGCTTGTGCACACGTACACATATGTGCAAAGGTTGATATCAGGTTGTTTTCTCTAACATTCTCCACTTTTGAAAAATCTTTATTACATTGACTTGATTACTTGTCAGTTGGGAGGGGTGGCATATGTGTGTCAGAATGTGCCTGTGGATGCCAGAGACAACTTCTGGGAATCAGTGCTCTCCTCCCGCTCTGTAGGTTCCGGGGATCTGACTGAAGTTTTCAAGATTGGCACTAAGCACCTTTATCAAATGAGAGATCTTGCCAGAAAATACTTATATTTATATATGGGGGGGGGGGAGTGACGAGAGAGAGAACACAGGTGCATGTGTGCTTTAGTTATGCAGTAGAGGTCAGAGGTCAATTTGGGGAGTTGGTTCTCACCTTTGTCTCTCTACCTCTGTTGGGGTGCAGTGCACTCCAGGCCAGGGGACCTGTGAGCTTCCGGGTGATTTCGCCATCGTTGCCTCCCACTTTTAGGAGTTCTGGGGTTATAGATGTATGACCCCGTCTATCTTTTTATGTGGGTTTGGGGATTAACTTGGATTTTCAGGCTTGCATGAGAAGTACTTTTACACACTGAGCCAACTCCCCAGCCCTTCCACCTTGGGCTTGGAGAAGCGGGGTCCCTCACTGAACATGGAGCCTGCCAGTTTGTCTGGAGTAGCTCCTGGCAAGCTCTAGGGATCCGCCTTTCCCCACCTTCCTAGTGCTAGGATGGCTGGGCGCGCCGCTGCACCTGGCTTTTTACATGGATGTTGGTAACTGAACTTAGGGTCTCCTGCTTGTGCCACAGGCATTTTACTGGCTGCAGCTGTCTCCCCAGTTCCCCTCAGAGCTCTCTTATCATGCTGAGCAGAAACTCCAGCTGTTAAACAACCACCTCCTGAAGCCCAGTGGGCAGTAACACTTTCTGGGCATGTTCAGCTTCTTTTTTCATTCTCTGAAAGGTTTTAGCTGAACCAGAGGAGAGGATATTTGATAGAGAGAAAAACAGAGAGAGAATCTGACAGTGCTCCTCAGTTGAGAGCTTGGTGAAGCCAAGGCAGAGAGGAGTGTGACAGTCAGACAGACAGACAGACAGACAGACAGACACACACACACACAGAGGACTTTGTGGGTCTTGGAGTCTTCAAGTGAGCACTGCTTAACACACACAGGGAAGGAGAGAGGGAGGGAGGGAGGGAGAGAGGGAGAGAGAGAGACAGAGAGAGAGACAGAGAGGACTTTGGGGGTCTTGGAGGGCTCCTTGCAGTCTTCAAGTTAGTACTGCTCAACACACACACACACACACACACACACACACACACACACGGAAACTACTAGAGCCGAGGAAGACCATGGTGAAAGGTGCGGCAAAGGACCAGGCAGAGCTCACATAGTGCCAGAGCTGGGTTCTCAGACCTCCTATGGGGAAGAGGAGGAAACCCTGAGTGTTTGAAGGCCTGAGTGGTGTGTGTAATTGACATGAGTTGGCCATGAAAAGGACCGAAGCCTCAGACCCATGGGATAAGAGCAAAGCCTTCCCCCTGGGTGGGGTTCAGAGACTGGCAAAGCCTTTCTCTGGTCCACACATGGATGTTGATAGTATACGCAGAAACTGTGCATCCTAGCTTACTGCCCCCAACTTTACAGCCCGAAGACTGCTTCCCTGCAGGGACTGCTCCTTACTGAGATTAGCTAAACCTGTCTTCTTGATTCAACTGTATACCATAAACCCTGCCTTCTTGATTCAGTGTGCAATAATCCTGCCTCCTTGCTTCACTGTATATAATAAACATACTGTGCTTATTTGGGGGCGGGGGGGAGGTTCAGCGTCTCCATCAGAGGCCCCAGGCTGCCTGATCCCTTCTTTCTGTGTATGTGTGTTTGTCATTTCTTCATTGACTCACTACTCCTCGTCAGGGGCTCAAACTGTGCAAGGAATCCACAACCTCCCAACTTGTAAGGCATTGTTTGGAATCCTGAGGGGAGTTTTGTCTCAGTGGTGACTAAGCTCGCCCTGGACTAAGGGTTGTTCTCTACCTGCCTGATGACCTAGCATGCCTTAAGAACTCAAGTTGTTTCCAGTGACTTCACTAAACAAACTAAACTCAAAGTTCAAAACCATTTAAAAGAGTATGAAAATTTGCTTTCTTTTTCTGTGATTAGGCACTGTGATCAAGAGCAACTGGAGGAGGATAGGGCTAATTACAGGTTAAACAGTCCTTCATGGAGGAAAGCCAGAGCGGAAGCTAAAGCAGAGACCACCACAGAGGAGTGCTGCTTATGGCTTGCTTTAGGTTGTGGTCAGTTATCTTATACAGCTCAGGGCCACCTGCCTAGGGACGGTTCCACCTGCCATGGGCTGGATCCTCCTACATCAATTAACAGTGAAGAAACCCCACAGATGCACCCACAAAGCAATCTGATGAAAGCAATTTCTCCAGCAAGGTTCGCTCTTCTAGGTGTGTCAGGTTGACAGCCAAAGCTAACGATGACAGCATTCAACAATATAAACTTCAAAGGGTTCAGCAAAATTGCCAGGAATGTAGAGAAGTAGAAAAGGCATGAGTCACAGTGAGGAGGAAAAGCAATCAACAGAAACAGATCCAGAAGTGTCATAGGCGATAGACTTACCAGATAAGGACATTCAAACAACTATGAGAAATTGAGTTCATAAGCCCAAGGTAGAAGAGATTATGAGCATGTTCCCGGGAGACCTGAGTAATATGGAAAAGATCAAATCACACTGGGAGAGATGAAAAAGGACAGCAGCTCAACAAAGAGCCCATTAGACACAAGAGGTAGATCAGTGAACTTGAAGACACAGGAAATAGGGAGCATTCAAACAAACCAAGAAACAGACTTTCAATCAACTGAACTTAATGTCAACATGAACTATATATATATTGGAGTCCCTGAAAGAAAAAAGAAATGATGATGGTGGGGAATAAATGTATTAGAAAACAGTAACTGAACAATTTTCTAACGTAGTAAAAGTCTATAAATTTTCAGACATAAAAATCTCAAGAAAAAGCTGGAGCTACAACTTAGTGGCTGAGAGTGCACACTACTCTATGGAGGACCAAGTTCATTCCTAGCCCCCACACTGGGCAGCTCACAATCGCCTGTAACTCCACTTCCAAGGTACCTGACATCATCTTCTGGCCTCTGTAGGCATTTGCACTCACACAAATATACCCACATACAGACAGACACATATGCATATATTAAAATAAAAACAAACTCAAGGAAATCCAAACAAACATTAATTCTAACACATTATATTTGTCTGAGCCCATTTTCTCATAAGTCATGATAAAGCCCGACATATTATTTGTTCTGTCTCAGATACTGAGAAGGTCGTTACACTAAAACACTATGCTTATTGTGTCCATTTCACGGGGAAGGTCATGGAAGGATCTTTGCAAGTTCAGGTCACTGAAGGTTCCACATGTAAGAACTCAGTAGATCCACACCTCAAACCAGAGCCCGAGTACCTACCCAGTATCTTTCCTCATCCGGGGATGCTAGTAGATTAGAAAAATGACAGTAATCGCTAACTCAGCTTTTGTCAGTGCTAGAACAAGTTATTCTGTACGAAAAAAATTGAAAATCAAAACACCCAAAACCAGCTCCGCATTTTCCTGTACCTCTGCCCCTAGCCACCACTTTCCTTTGTTTTCTTTTGACTGTTATTATGCACTTGATGCAGAATCACACATTTGCTGTTATGTGCCCCGTCTGTTCCAGTGAGAACAATGTCTTCAGTCATCACGAAAACTTCTCTCTTTCTATTTGTTTTAAGACAAAGTCTTGCTATGTATGTAGCTGAGGCTGGCCTCAGGCTCATAGAGACCCTCCTGTCTCAGCCTCCAGAATGCTGAGATTCCACGCATGCTAGAGGTTTCCTCCTTTTTAAGATGGAATAGTATTCCATTGGATATAGATGCTCTATTTTGTCTTTCATTTCACCCACTAATTGACGGCTTTTACACTTTAAACACTTTATACACATGTTAACACAAACACTCTTATAGGGTATAAGGAGACTATTTAGTGGCAAGTGAAAATAGAATGAAACTCACATTTTAGAGTCCGTTAGAAAGTTCTGTTGGAACGTGGCCATTGGCATTCACTTAAGTGTTGTTTACCGCTGCTTTCGTCTAAAACAGTAGGATTAATTAAGTGGTTACAACAGAGACCATACAACACACAAAGCTGAAAATATTTACTATTTGGCCCCTTGCAGAAAAAGGACCACCATCTGCTCTCAGTTATGTAATTTCCTTGAGGTGCCGCAGCTGAAGCTTAAGGAGTGTAATATTCGACTTAACTTGGTGCCGTGAATTTACTCTCCAGAGCAATGGGGTGAAGTAGCTTCTAGATTTTGTAAAAATCCCCTCAGAAGTTTTGTGTGTGCGTGTGAGTGTGTGTGTGTGTGTGTACACATGCATACATGTGCTGTTTATGTGGGTGCAGTTGTGCTTGCGGGTGTGTGTACACATATGTACGTGTGTGTGTGAAGGTCGGAGCTCTGGCTTGGGTGTCATTATTCAGGTGCTGGTCACCTTGTTTTTGAGACAGGGTCTTTGTGCTGACTGGAACACTCCCTGTTTTGGCTTCATAAGTGTGAGAATATAAGCATGCACCCTCATGCCTGGAATTTTTTCACTTGGACATTGGGGATCAAACTCGAGTCCTTATGTGTTGATGGGAGCAGGGCCCCTTCTTCTGGCCACCCGGATAGCTTACACCCAAAATAATCTCACAGAAACTATATTAATTAAAACACTGCTTGACCATTAGCTCTAGCTTCCTATTGGCTAACTCTCACATCTTGATTTAACCCATTTCTATTAATCTGTGTTCACCATGAGGTCGTGGCTTACCAGAAAAGATTTAGCATGTCTGACCTGGCGTCTCCATGGCAGCTCTCTGACTCTGCTTTTTTCCTCCCAGAATTCAGTTCTGTCTCCCCGCCTACCTAAGTTTTGCCCTATCACCAGGCCCAAAGCAGTTTCTTTATTAACCAATGAAAGCAACACAAATACAGAAGGCCCTCCTACACCACTTATGCTCATGTGGTAAGCATTTCCCCCAGAACAATAACAATCAGAGTCTTTAAATAAAGGCATTGGGAGGGGCCTAAAAGAGCATTGTGTAGCTATGATGCATATAACAAACAGCTTTGGAATCCCAATAGCTTACAACAACACGTGTTTGGATCTCACAGGCCTACAGATGGAATAGAGTTTGGCTGATTGTGTGTGTGTGTGTGTGTGTGTGTGTGTGTGTCAGCTCAGTTCCACTCCAGACTGTGGTTTGAGCTGGGAATGCACATTGCTTCCCATCCTCCTTGCACTTGTGGTCGACTGTGGCAGCTTTTGTTTTTCTCATAGAAAAAAGGCAGGAATTGCTGAGAATAGGCAGGTCCAAGGGCATAAATGCATTTCAAGTCTGCTAGTGCTGTGTGAAAAATTCCTTGACAAATGCACAGGTAAGCCCAAAACCAACTGCCTTGGAAATGCCTCTACCCACATAGTAAGAGTAAGATGGATAACTATCAGGAGGAATAAAGATTTGGAGCAGTCACTTTCCACAGTGTGGCAGTTTGAATGTAATGACCCCCATAAGCTCATAGGAAGTGGCACTATTAGGAGGTGTGGCTTCGTTGGAGTAGCCATAGCCTTGTTGGAGGAAGTGTGCCACTATGTCACTGTTGGGGTGGATTTTGAGGTTATGCCCCCTGTGGAACACAGTTCACTTCCTTTTGCCTGTGGATCAAGATGTAGCCAGTACCATGTCTGCCTGCACACTACCATGCTCCTTGCCATGATGATAATGAACCGAACCTCTGAAACTGTAAGCAAGCCACCCTGATGAAATGCTTTACTTATGAGAATTGCCATATCATGGTGTCTCTTCACAGCAATAGACAATCGCTATTGACTTCAGAAGGTCTTAGCAATTTGTTTGAGGCACACAGCCTGCTTACAATTTGTAGTAATGAGCCACAGGTGACCCTTACCCTATTTTCTTTCCTCTGTAGGTTGTCTGAGATGACCATACACACAGAGACAACAAATATACAGGTCAGAAGCTAGCCCCTCTTCATGAGATCACTTACAGGTCTCAATCTGCTATGTCTGGCTGGGACCAGGTTTAGCCCATTTCTACCATTGCCACGGGGACAGTGATGTAAAACAAGACATGGAGATCCCATTACGAGCCCTGTTTGCTCTAGCTGTAGCCAGTTACACCCAGAACCCACTGACTGCTCCAAGGCCATGGCCAGGCTTGTCATTAGATTTTTCCTATAAGGTACTTTGTTTCTGAGACAAGGTCTCATGTAGCTCAAGCTGGCCTTAAATTCCCGATCCTCCAGCCTACCCCATGAGTTCTGGAATTAAAGGCATGCAGTATTATTGAGTTCTAACCCAGGACTTCCTGCATGTATACATACACCCTGCTGATGGAGCTACACCCCCAGGCCTTCATCACACCTTAGTAGTGTCTGGACTTTAGTCCTTGGCATCTCATTAGATTAGTGACTTTGTAAAAACTGTGCGGGGAGGTCACAGACAGGTGGTGACACTCTATTTCTTTCATAGAAGGCAGAATGATAGACACATGGAAGTGGTGAGAGACTGGGCGTGGTCTCTGAAGGCCTGTGAGTCACCCACCATGGACCTGCATCTGTGCTGCCCAGTAAGGAGGGTGACAAGGAAGGAAGCAGGGCCGGTCACCTGCTTCCTTGTCTGCCCTCACCACAGGCTAGGTCTCCCGCCTGCTCGGTGCTGGCTGCTTAGACATTCTGTGCAGCTGGAGCAGTTTGATTGACTTTGCTGTTTTTAGCCCTTAGGCTCGCTTCACCTTTTGAGCTAGGCACCTCTGACCTTTGTGGTTGCCTTCCCCAGGGACCCAGCCCTGGAGCTGAACTCTTGCCCCTGTTTAGTTCTGCTCTGACCTCTAACCCTACTTGTTCTTATCTCCCCATCCTGGACTCAAAGGAAGCTGGTGCTCTTTAAGGCCAACACGGGTTCGGATGGTGTATTTAGAAGAGGCTGAAATGTTCCATTGCCTTTGCATAGAGTGGCTTCTGCCAGTGATAAAAGAACTACAGTCGTACAGTCATCCTGGTCTGGAGAAAAGAAGGATGAGGAACAAGTTTTGATTTTTTTTTTTTAAATGTTTGAAGAATGAATGACGCTGGATGGGAGCTGCTGGCTTTTCTGATGTGGGCACCTCTGTGTCCTTCATTCCATCTGCCCTCCTGTTTCTGTCTCTTCTCCATGCTCCCAGCCTCTGGAATACACACCTCAGCTCTGGGCATGTTTGCAGGATGTTGTTTGAAAGGGAGCTAGCTCAGAGTGCAGCCTAGCCTTTCGTGTGGGAGTGCCTTAGCTGGATGGGCTCTGCAATTCAGATCCCAGTGGAGTGGCTTAGTGCCAGTCCCTCCCCAGGGTTGTGCCTACTGGTGTTTTGAATGGTGAGCTTTAGACTTCTAGCCTCAGGCCTTGGCATTTCATAATGTTGAGTCTTTGCATAGCTTAACTTATCTACATTCTTGTTGACCTTTAATCAATAAAAGATGGTCTTGGCTTAACTGTGGAGCAGATTCTGTTTTATAAGACTATTTTCTTCATGGGTCAATGGGGCTGGGAGGTGCTGTTTCCACTTTAAATGGTTAAGAGCTGTTTCTAACCTCTCTTGGCAGGTGTGTTCTTGGGGGATAGTGGAGTGAGGTAGGAGCAACTGGAAAACATGGTAAACCTTGATTAAATATCCAAGGTTAACTTTTAATTTTTTTAGTATATAAAATTGTGTGTGTGTGTGTAGATGGATAAATGGGAGATAGTTAAGGCTAGCAAACTTATTTTCTATGTAAGTATAATGGAATTTCACAATATTTCAAAATTTCTCTTGGATTTTTTTTTTTTTTTTGACAGGGTTTCTCTGTAGCTTTGGAGCCTGTCTTGGAACTAGCTCTTGTAGACCAGGCTGGCCTCAAACTCACAGAGATCCTCCTGCCTCTGCCTCCCGAGTGTTGGGATTAAAGGTGTGCACCACCACCACCCGGCTTCTCTTGGACATCTTAAATGAGGATGAAGGTGAGTTTGAGTAGGCAATACATTGCCCAAGACTCTCTCAGACTTTTAGATCATAGTACTTATTAAACACTGACTGAATGCCATAGCACTAATTAAATACTTGTTGAATGCCTTACCTTGCTTGAAAGCTGCAGGCTTCTCTTTGGTCTGCCTTTCTATCATCCACATTGACAACTGATAGATAATGGTAGAGGAAGTATGTGACCTCTGATCAGACTTGGCCTAGAAACTCTGGTACCTCCATGCTGCAGAAGCAAGAGCTGTTCAAATGATTCTTCCAGCGGATTCTTTTTTCCATTTCCAACAGAAATAGTTCTCCTAAGGATGCGTCATTGGCAGCAGCAGGCCTGTGTGAATCCCCATGCCCAACTTCTGTTCACTTTACTAGGTCGCCTGCAAAGCCCCAAGGTCCATTGCTGCTTTATGGAAAGTTCTAGAAAAATGTCATTTTCTAGCTCCCAGGTTCCTCCTGCCTGAGGGCTGTGAATTAATGTACTTTTAAGTGAATTACAATTGAACTATCTCTCTCTCTCTCTCTCTCTCTCTTGCTCGCTTTTTGATTTTGAGACAAGGTCTTGTTATGTAGCCCTGGTTGACCCTAAACTTGTTCTCCCCCTTCCTTAACCTACTAGGTACTGGGATTACAGGCATGAACCACCATGTGTGGATTTAAAAAACACCTACTATGTGCTACTATTTTCCATTCAATAGCCACTTTCCCCTTTCATACTATAATAGAAACAATGAAGCAAGAGTACTCAGCCCCCTTTTATAGTTGAAGGAATGGAGGCGCGGATACTTGCTGTGATTCGGGAGACTCAATACAGTAAGCAAAGGCTTTGAGAATGGCGGGCACTTGGAGGTCCATTTAGATCACTGAGCCAAACTAGCTTATTCTACAAGTCAGGACACAAAATACTGTCTAGTGCAATGAGATAGCCTATCCAGCATCTCACAGAAGGTAGGGACAGAGAGGGAGCAAGGCTGAGGCTGCTCTGTACTGTGAGTGTTTCCTGATTAATTCTTTGCTGTAAGGGCTGACCAGTGCATTGTAGGCATTCCTGATAGCTACTTCTCAAGGGTCAGTAACTTCCCTTGCCCCAAACTGTGATAATACAAAGTATCATCAGACATTGCCCTCATCCCGTGGGAAGACAAGCCACACACATCCCTATGTCCACTGACAAACATGCACCTGGAGCATAGCTCTTCCTTTGAAATTTGGGAGAAACTGCTTTGGATGTCACGTGCTTAGGATCTTTCTTCCCCAGCCCACGCAGAGCACAACAGGAGCACGATGCTGGGAGCTATGATCTCAGCCCAGGGAGAACAGGTCTCAGAGATGTGCAGGGGAGGAGCCGGACCTCTCAAGGGCACACATCATTATGCTCATTTCACATGAGACATAAAATTTTGGAGGGATGAAATCACTGCGGGTCATGTCTGACTTCTCTTCCATACACGGGGAGTGTTCCTGTAGAGAACTCGCTCTTGCCGCCCCTTACTTTGCACTCAGGCCTGTGAGGAGTAGTGTCAGAGAGCTTCTGTTATATACGCTATTAATTACAAGAGGATTATAAGCACACACAGTTATGTTCGGGAAAGTTCCATCTGGCCCTATGCTGGCTCTTCCTTCTACGGGTCCTAGAGATACTCACTCCCCTTAGGGATCTTTACCCTCATGTTTAGAAGGTCATGTTTTTATCCTCATACTTCTCTGAACTTTATCAGTAGAGAGCAACCTTCCCTCAGCATACCCCGTGTTCACATCCCCCAACCTTGAGAAATAAACAAGGGAAATAAAGGTATGTGTGGGTCATATTTATTTATTTTTATTTATGTGTGTGTATCCCTGTGCTTAGACCACATGTGTAGGCAGAGCCCAGAAGAGGCTGTGGATCCCCTGGAGTGGGACTCACTGGTGGTTGTGAGCTGCCTGATATGGGTGCTGGGAATCGAGCTTGAGTCCCCCGCCAGAATAGTGCACACTCTTAATCTCTGAGTCATCTCTCCAGCCCTAGGTTATACTTCTTTTAATTTAAAAAGGGACAGCAGTGTTACTGTATCCCGAATAGGAACACAGAGGTATTTATAGCCCAGATTAACTTGTTTTCTTGACAGAAAGGATGCAAATAAAAATGATCTCTAACCACTGAGATGCTAATGACGGGATCCTTTTGACAGAGGATGGAAGCAGGTTTCGGATCCTAACCCTAAAGCCCATCATGAACAAAATGAGGTGAACCTCAAGTCCATCACTGGGCCTGGGCGTGGTCTCAGTACTCTCCTAGGGTCTGATCCTGGGGCTTTCCATGTGAACTGGTGGTACTAACCTCAAGTTCCACCAAAATAAAATGGAGTTTTATGGCTCCCCAAAGAAGAGGTGAAGAAGAAGCTTATTAAGGGAATATTTAGAAATGGGGGCTGCTAGAACAGGCCTGTAAACTCAAGCTACTCAAATTACATTTTTTTTTTTTTTTCTTTTTTTTTTTTTTTTTTTTTTTTTTTTTTTTATTTTTTATTCTTTTTTAATTAAAATTTCCACCTGCTCCCCGTTTCCCATTTCCCTCCCCTCCTCCCAAATATTGCCCCCTCCCCCCACTCCCCTCCCCCTATCCCCACTCCTCTTCTCCTCCCCCCACACCATTCCCCCTCCCTCTCGATACTGAAGAGCAGTCCAAATTCTCTGCCCTGCGGGAAGACGAAGGTCTTCTATCTACGTCCAGGAAGGTGAGCTTCTAAACAGGCTAAGCTCCCACAAAGCCAGTTCATGTATTAGGATTGAAACCTAGTGCCATTGTCCTTGGCTTCTCATCAGTCTTCGTTGACCGCCATGCTCAGAGAGTCCGGAATCAACCCATGCTTATTCAGTCCCAGACCAGCTGGCCTTGGTGGGCTCCTAATAAATCAGTTCCACTGTCACAGTGGGTGGGTGCATCCCTCGTGGTCCTGATTTTTTGCTCTTGTTCTCCCTCCTTCTGCTCCTCATTTGGACCTTAAGAGCTCAGACCATTGCTCCAAATTGAGACTCTGTCTCTACCTTGATCCATCGCCAGATGAAGGTTCTAAGGTGATATGCAAGATATTCATCAGTATAGGATAGGGTCATTTCAGGTTCCCTCTCCTTAGTTGCCCAAGGTACCAGCTGGGGACATATTCCTGGACACCTGCGAACCCCTCTAGAGTCAAGTCTCTTGCCAACCCTAAGATGGCTCCCTTAGATAGGATATATACTTCGCTGCTCCCGTATCCATCCTTCCTATATCCCAACCATCCCAATCCCCCGAGCTCCTCCCATCCTCCCCTTCTCATATTTCTCATCCCATTTCCCCTTTGCCCCATGCCACCTCACCCGCAAGTTCCCAGTTTTTGCCCTGCAATCTTGTCTACTTCCCCCTCTCCATGCGGATGACTATATGATTTTCTTTGGGTTCACTTTCTTATTTAACTTCTATAGGATCACACATTATATGCTTAATGTCTTTTACTTATGGCTAGAAACCGATTATGAGTGAGTACATCCCATGTTCCTCTTTTTGGGTCTGGGATACCTCACTCAGGATAGTGTTTTCTATTTCCATCCATTTGCACGCAAAATTCGAGAAGTCATTGTTTTTTACTGCTGAGTAGTACTCTAATATGTATATATTCCACACTTTCTTCATCCATTCCTCCATTGAAGGGCATCTAGGTTGTTTCCAGGTTTTGGCTATTACAAACAATGCTGCTATGAACATAGTTGAACAGATACTTTTGTCATTTGATGTGGCATCTCTTGGGTATATTCCCAATAGTGGTATTACTGGATCTTGGGGTAGGTTGATCCCAAATTTCCTGAGAAATCGCCACACTGATTTCCAAAGTGGTTGCACAAGTTTGCATTCCCACCAGCAATGAATGAGTGTGCCTCTTTCTCCACAACCTCTCCAGCAAAGGCTATCATTGGTGTTTTTGATTTTAGCCATTCTGACAGGTGTAAGATGGTATCTCAAAGTTGTTTTAATTTGCATTTCCCTTATCGCTAAGGAGGTTGAGCATGACCTTAGGTGTCTTTTGGCCATTTGAATTTCTTCTGTTGAGAATTCTCTGTTCAGATCAGTGCCCCATTTTTTTATTGGGTTCATTAGCATTTTAAAGTTTAGTTTCTTGAGTTCTTTATATATTTTGGTGATCAGACCTTTGTCTGTTGCAGGGTTGGTGAAGATCTTCTCCCAGTCAGTGGGTTGCCTTTTTGTCTTAGTGACAGTGTCCTTTGCTTTACAGAAGCTACTCAGTTTCAGGAGGTCCCATTTATTCAATGTTGCCCTTAATGTCTGTGCTGCTGGGGATAAACGTAGGAAGTGATCTCCTGTACCCATATGTTGTAGAGTACTTCCAACTTTTTCTTCTATCAGGTTCAGTGTGTTCAGACTAATATTGAGGTCTTTAATCCATTTGGACTTGAGTTTTGTGCATGGTGATAGATATGGATCTATTTTCATTCTTCTACACGTTGACAACCAGTTCTGCCAGCACCATTTGTTGAAGATGCTCTCTTTTTTCCATTGAATACTTTTAGCTCCTTTATCAAAAATTAGGTGTTCATAAGTTTGTGGGTTAAAATCAGGGTCTTCTACTCGGTTCCATTGATCGACTTCTCTGTTTTTATGCCAATACCAAGCTGTTTTCAATACTGAGGCTCTGTAATAGAGTTTGAGGTCAGGGATGGTAATGCCTCCAGACGATCCTTTATTATATAAGATTGTTTTGGCTATCCTGGGTTTTTTGTTTCTCCATATAAAGTTGATTATTGTCCTCTCAAGATCTGTGAAGAATTTTGATGGGATTTTAATGGGGATTGCATTGAATCTATAAATTGCCCTTGGTAGAATTGCCATTTTTACTATGTTGATCCTCCCTATCCAAGAGCAAGGGAGATCCTTCCATTTTCTGGTATCCTCCTCAATTTCTTTCTTCATTGACTTAAAGTTCTTGTCAAATAGATCCTTTACTTCCTTGGTTAGGGTTACCCCAAGATATTTTATGCTATTTGTGGCTATCGTGAAGGGTGATGCTTCTCTGATTTCCATCTCTGCTTCCTTATCCTTTGTGTATAGGAGGGCAACTGATTTTTTGGAATTGATCTTGTATCCTGCAACGCTACTAAAGGTGTTTATCAGCTGAAGGAGTTCTTTGCTGGAGTTTTTGGGGTCGCTTATGTACACTATCATATCGTCTGCAAATAATGAAAGTTTAACTTCTTCCTTTCCGATTTGAATCCCTTTGATCCCCTTATGTTGTCTTATTGCTATTGCTAGAATTTCAAGCACTATATTAAAGAGGTATGGAGAGAGTGGACAACCTTGTCGTGTTCCTGATTTTAGTGGAATAGCTTTGAGTTTCTCTCCATTTAATTTGATGTTAGCTGACGGCTTGCTATAAATAGCTTTTATTATATTTAGGAACGACCCTTGTATTCCTAATCTCTCTAAGACCTTTATCATAAAGGGATGTTGAATTTTGTCAAATGCTTTTTCCGCATCTAATGAAATGATCATATGGTTTTTTTCTTTCAGATTATTTATATGATGGATTACATTGATAGATTTTCGTATGTTGAACCAGCCCTGCATCTCTGGGATGAAGCCTACTTGATCATAATGGATAATTTTTCTAATGTGTTCTTGGATTCGGTTTGCCAGTATTTTATTGAGTATTTTTGCGTCGATGTTCATGAGTGAGATTGGCCTGTAGTTCTCTTTCTTGGTTGTGTCTTTGTGTGGTTTTGGTATCAGAGTAACTTCAGCTTCATAAAAGGAATTTGGCAATGACTTCTCTGTTTCAATATTGTGAAATACATTAAGGAGTATAGGTATTAGGTCTTCTTGGAAGTTCTGGTAGAATTCTGCATTAAAGCCGTCTGGACCTGGGCTTTTTTTGGTGGGAAGGTTTTTTATAACAACTTCTAATTCTTCGCGACTAACGGGTCTATTTAGATTGTTCACCTGGTCCTGGTTTAACTTTGGTATATGGTACTTATCTAAAAAAGTGTCCATTTCTTTTACATTTTCCAATTTTGTGGCATACAGGTTTTTGTAGTAAGATCTAATGATTCTCTGAATTTCGTCTGTGTCTGTGGTTATGTCTCCCTTTTCGTTTCTGATTTTGTTAATTTGCGTATTCTCTCTCCGCCGTTTGATTAGTTTGGATAGGGGTTTATCAATCTTATTGATTTTCTCCAAGAACCAGCTTTTTGTTTCATTGATTCTTTGGATTGTTTTCTGTGTTTCTATTTTGTTGATTTCAGCCCTCAATTTGATTATTTCCAGTCTTCTACTTCTCCTAGGTGAGTCTGCTTCTTTTCTTTCTAAAGCTTTAAGGTGGGCTATTAGGTCTCCAATGTGTGCTTTCTCCGTTTTCTTTATGTGGGCACTTAATGCTATGAACTTTCCTCTTAGCACTGCTTTCATAGTGTCCCATAGGTTTGAGTATGATGAGTCTTCGTTTTCATTGAATTCAAGAAAGACTTTAATTTCTTTCTTTATTTCTTCCTTGATCCAGGTGTGGTTCAGTAGTTGACTGTCCAATTTCCATGAGTTCATAGGCTTTCTGGGGATAGCATTGTTGTTGAATTCTAACTTTAATCCATGGTGATCTGATAAGACACAGGTGGTTACCGATATTTTTTTGTAACTGTGTAAGTTTGCTTTGTTACCGAGTATGTGGTCTATTTTCGAGAAGGTTCCATGAGCTGCAGAGAAGAAGGTATATTCTTTCTTATTTGAGTGGAATGTTCTATAGATGTCTGTTAAGTCCATTTGATTCATTACCTCCCTTAATCCTCTTATTTCTCTGTTAGGTTTCTGTCTGATTGACCTGTCCATTGGTGAGAGAGGAGTGTTGAAATCTCCTACTATTAGTGTGTGTGGTTTGATGACTGCCTTGAGTTTTAGTAACGTTTCTTTTACATAAGTGGGTGCTTTTATATTAGGGGCATAGATATTCAGGATTGAGACTTCATCCTGGTGAATTGTTCCTGTTATGAGTAAAAAATGTCCATCTCCATCTCTTTTGATTGATTTTAGTTTGAAGTCAACTTTCTTAGAAATTAGTATGGCCACACCTGCTTGTTTCTTAGGTCCGTTTGCTTGATAAACCTTTTCCCAGCCCTTTACTCTGAGTAGATGTCTGTCTTTGTGGTTGAGGTGTGTTTCTTGTAAGCAGCAGAATGTTGGATCCTGTTTTCGTATCCAATCTCTTAGCCTGTGCCTCTTTATAGGTGAGTTGAGTCCATTGATATTAAGTGATATTAATGACCAGTGGTTGTTAACTCCAGTCATTTTTCCTTTCTTTCCTTCTTTCCTTTGGTAGTAGAGTTTGTGTGTTTCCCTTCTTCAAGTTGTGCTGGTGAAGGGTCATTAGATGTCTGAGTTATTGTGGGCATTGTTGGACTCCTTGGTTTGTGATTTTCCTTCAATTACTTTCTGAAGGGCTGGATTTGTGGCTACGTATTGTTTAAATTTGTTTTTATCCTGGAAAATTTTGTTTTCTCCATTTATAGTGAACGAAAGCTTGGCTGGGTATAGAAGTCTGGGCTTGCATCCATGGTCTCGTAGTTTCTGCAGTATATCTATCCAGGACCTTCTGGCTTTCATGGTTTCCATAGAGAAATCAGGTGTAAGTCTGATAGGTTTACCTTTATAGGTAACTTGACCTTTTTCCTTTGCAGCTCTTAATATTCTTTCTTTATTCTGTATGTTTTGTGTTTTGATTATTATATGACGAGGAGATGTTTTTTTTTGATCCAGTCGATTTGGTGTTCTGTATGCTTCTTGGACCTTCAAAGGAATATCTTTCTTAAGGTTGGGAAAGTTTTCTTCTATAATTTTATTAAATATATTTTCTGGACCATTGAGCTGTAGATCTTCTCCTTCTTCTATCCCTATTATTCTTAGGTTTGGTCTTTTTATTGTGTCCCAGATTTCCTGAATGTTTTGTGATGAGAATTTGTTGGTTATGCTGTTTTCTTTGATGAGAGTGTTTATTTTCTCTATGGTATCTTCAGTGTCTGAGATTCTTTCTTCTATCTCTTGTAATCTGTTGGTGGTACTTGTCTCTGTAGTTCCTGTTCGTTTATTCAAATTTTCCATCTCCATCCTTCCCTCGGTTTGTGTTTTCTTTATTACTTCCACTTCATTCTTCAAGTCTTGAACCGTTTCCCTTACCTGTTTGATTACTTTTTCTTGTTTCTCTTGGTTTTCTTGGGTATCTTTGAGAGATTTATTCATTTCCTCTACCTTTTTGTTTGTAATCTCTAATTGGTTGTGGCAGTTTTTCACCTCCTGTTTAAGGTCCTCTATTATTTTCATAAAATTCACTTTTGAGTCGAATTCTTCTAATTCTTCTGGATTAGGGTGTACACTTCTCATTTCGGGATTCCTGGATCCTGGTGATGTCACGTTGCCTTTCAAGTTGTTGGGGGAATTCTTGCATTGGCGCCTGCCCATCTTTTCCTTCAAATGGAGCCAGGAGAGGCCTGATGTCTTGGACCAGTCTTTGCTGTGACTAACTCTCTAGGTGTATCTCCTCAGTGTAGGGGCAGGAACCGTTCCCTTCCAGGTGAACTCCTCAACACCAAAACATGGATGCGTGGTATTCCAATGACCCGCGTAAAGAAGGCCGAATGCAAGGGGTCGGGCGGGGTCGAGTAGAACACAGGCGACACTGCAGTACAAGCTGGAGGTGCCTGCGCTCCCTTTCGGGGGTTGCTGAGGCCTGCCCGCTAGGCAGGCACTCACTGCTCTGGTTGGGTATCCTTAGTGTAGGGGCGCTTGTGCTCTCTACCGGGACCGTCCGCCCCAGGATAGTACACACTCACCCGTCCCGATGAAACTTCTGGCACCTACACAGGAACTCCTGGATGCCCCAATGAGCCAGGGACTAAGGGAAGTAGGGCGCAGGCAGAGCAGGTCCAGGAGATCACAGCAGAGACTGCAGCCCCAGCAGCAGGGGCCCGCTTTCCCTGGCGGGGACCTTGAGGCCTGCCCTCTAGTCAGGCACTCACTGGTCTGGGCTGGTAGCCTTAGTGAAAGGGCAGGAAACTGTTCCACAGCTAAGGACCTTGCAGACAAGGCAGGCTTGGGGGTGGGGGTGGGGGCGGGTGTGTAGGAGAGAAAGCCTTGCAGCAGGAGCTGGGGGAGGGGCGTTTGTGCTCTCTACCGGGACCGTCTGCCCCAGGATAGCACACACTCACCCGTCCCGATGAAACTTCTCGGCACCTACACAGGAACTCCTGGATGCCCCAATGAGCCAGGGACAAAGGGAAGTAGGGCGCAGGCAGAGCAGGTCCAGGAGATCACAGCAGAGACTGCAGCCCCAGCAGCGGGGGCCCGCTTTCCCTGGCGGGGACCTTGAGGCCTGCCCTCTAGTCAGGCCCTCACTACTCTGGGTTGGTAGCCTCAGTGAAAGGGCAGGAAACTGTTCCACAGCAAAGGACCTTGCAGACAAGGCAGGCTTGGGGGTGGGGGTGGGGGGCGGGTGTGTAGGAAAGAAAGCCTTGCAGCAGGAGCTGGGGGGGGGGGGCGTTTGTGCTCTCTACCGGGACAGTGCGCCCCAGGATAGCACACACTCACCCATCCAGATGGGACTTCTCAGCACCTATGCAGGGATTCCTGGTGGCCCCAATGAGCCAGGGACCAAGGGAAATAGGGGGCAGGGAGAGCAGGTCCAGGAGATCACAAGCAGAGACTGCAACCCCAGCAGCAGGGGCCTGCTTCCCCTGGCGGGGACCTTGAGGCCTGCCCTCTAGTCAGGCACTCACTGGTCTGGGCTGGTAGCCTTAGTGAAAGGGCAGGAAACTGTTCCACAGCTAAGGACCTTGCAGACAAGGCAGGCTTGGGGGTGGGGGTGGGGGCGGGTGTGTAGGAGAGAAAGCTTTGCAGCAGGAGCTGGGGGAGGGGCGTTTGTGCTCTCTACCGGGACCGTCTGCCCCAGGATAGCACACACTCACCCGTCCCGATGAAACTTCTCGGCACCTACACAGGAACTCCTGGATGCCCCAATGAGCCAGGGACAAAGGGAAGTAGGGCACAAGCAGAGCAGGTCCAGGAGATCACAGCAGAGACTGCAGCCCCAGCAGCAGGGGCCCGCTTTCCCTGGCGGGGACCTTGAGGCCTGCCCTCTAGTCAGGCCCTCACTACTCTGGGTTGGTAGCCTCAGTGAAAGGGCAGGAAACTGTCAAGCTACTCAAATTACAGAGGGGCTAAGACAGAAAGACCCCAAGTTCAAAGCCAGCCAGGGAACTTAGTGAGATGGTGTCTCAAGAAAAACAAAAAGTATAAAGAGGGCTGGGAATGTAGGTCAGTGGTAGAGTGTTTGCCTAGCTTGTGTAAGACCCTGGGTTTAAACTCCAAACCTGGAAGGGCAATGAGTACCTTGAGAATCTCATCTTAGGAACTCTGTAGGTAGCTACGGTGGGTCTTCGGGCATTTAGTCAAAAAGGCTGGGTTTTGGAATCAGGTGTGACTGGAAATTGCCGTGTGCAGGCCATGTGTGCCTTGGCATGTTTCTAGCTTCCTCCCGTCTCACTTTCTGTGAAACTAAAGTGAAATGCCTTCACTTCAGATTTGCTTTAGGGTTCGAGGAAGGACATGGGGGCTGGAGGAAGTGGGTAAGATGGAAAGATAGCGACTGACCGTGTGAGTTCAGGCACCATGCTGGAGTCTCACCTTGACCTTCACCGGAACAAGGAGTCAGTGGAAGGCTTTAGGCAAAAGTGATGCGAGGACTCATTTGTTGGAAAGGTAACTATTGGCAGGGCTGACATTAAGCCACAGACACAGCCAGGATAGTAGGACGTATTATCTAATTCTGGCCATATCTCTAGGATCAAACTAAGTCTCACAATTTTGCATGCAGCAAGCGCCAGAGGGAGAGACAGTCTGGGTCCAGTGTTAGATGTGTACTGGGCCTCCAGGTTGTGCAATCTCCCAGTTGCTAGGAGTCTCTGATAATTAGAGTCTCTTGGTTGCTAGGTAACCTGAGTTGCTAAGAGTTCCAGTTTATTATAGGTCTTGGGCTGTTAGAAGCCTCAGGTTATTCCGATTTTCAATTCATGAACATCTTCATGTTTCTTAAAGGCCCCCAGTTGCTAGTGACATAAGCTTTTAGGGGCCCAAGACTCTTCAGGCTCCCAGGAACTTGAAGTTATTGAGTCAGTAGCCAGCCTTTTGGTTGCTAGGAAGCACGGATTTGAGAGGCTCTGAGTCTGAGGGCAGCCTCTGAAGGTATCACTTTGCTCAAATCCTCAATCTCGAGCACCCCAAGTGTTCAGAGTTTCTGAGTTACTAAGGGCACACACTCAGATACACACATCTCCGAGTCCTAAGTGGTGGGTCAGCCAGCCTGCCTTCTTTTTCTTACTTAGCCGTGTTCTAGCTAGACAGACAGCGAAAGTGGAGAGGCATGCTTCTCTCACAGTGTTTTCAAAATTAAGTTTGTTGTCGTTGATCTTGTCCAGTTCCCTTAACAGCACGGACCCTGATTCACAGATCCTGATTTGTCCTGATTGGCAGGACTTGAAGGAATCACTGGGGTGACGGTATAAAGCTCTTTGGAGCAGGAACTTGATTTAAAAGCAACCAGATGTCCAAACAACTCGGTTCTGTTTCTGCTGTCATTATTTGCCTCCCAGCTAGTCAACTGTTAAGATTCTGATATTAGGCTGCAAACAGTTCTGGGGTTGACAGGCCCTTAAAATAGCTAAATTAGCCTATGTTTTTCTTCTCTAAGAAACCTTTTATTTTCCAATAGTTATTACACAGGGAGTTGCAAAAATATTGGAGATGCCACACTTCCTTCACTGAGTCTCCCGCAGTGGGAACTATTACATGGCCACACTGGAAAAGAAAAACCAGGACACTGACTTCCCTACAGTGCATCTGCTCACCAATCCCATCAAACCGCAGAACTATCCCCTTACAGCAAAGACCTGCCCTCTCGCCACTCTGTCGCCATTTACTCCTGAGACCGGTGTCTATAAACGCAACCTCTTAACCTCTTTCCAGGGCTTTCAGTGTGCTTCATCCATTAAAGTCAAGGGAATAAAAATAACAGCATCCTTGCTCTTGAATAGTGCACAGCCAGCCGGCCAGCACATCACAAATGACAGCACAAGGGACATGCTGAAGTAGAGACCCAAGGAACTAGACTGGGGGATTGAGGAGAGCGAGCAAGGTTAACCCTCTCTGCGAACTTTGTAACACTGGGCTGATTTTGTCTGAATGGAAATGATTTGGTACCTAGAGAGGAAAAATCACTTTTGGGGAGAAGGCAGTAATTTAGACCTCCAGAGCTCAGTGGATGAGGTGGGGATGGGGCTGGTGTAGGAGGAGAGATAGACTAAGGCCACCTGAGCTGGGTCAGCAGCCCTATGGTGAGTGATGAGATCTATTAAAACGTTGAAAATAGGGAATGGGGCTCAGTTGATAGTGTTTGCTAAGCATGCATGTCCCCAGCACCATATAAACTAGGCACGATGACACAGAGCTGTAATCTCACTTGTGAGGTGGAGGCAGGAGGATCAGAAGTTCAGCATCATTTTGGGCTACCTGGACAGTTTGCAGATTGTCTGAGCTCTGTGAAATCCTGTCTGAAAATCAAAACAAAACAAAAAATGAGAGAAAGAGGAATGATGTATTCAGCCATGACATTTAGGAAGAACCCTCTGATGTAGACACTAACTGGTCCAGATATAATGTCATAACATACCAGAGTGTTAGAAACAGACACAGTGAACTAGCTTTAAGTGTGTGTGTGTGTGTGTGTGTGTGTGTGTTAACTGTCATCTCTTCAAGAGACACACAGTTTAGATAGAAGTTTATTTAGCAGAGCAGAGCGTGTACTCCAGAGACAGGATGGAAGGCACTGTCCTG
The DNA here is from genome assembly GCF_950005125.1 of Chionomys nivalis. Classification (NCBI taxonomy): domain Eukaryota; kingdom Metazoa; phylum Chordata; class Mammalia; order Rodentia; family Cricetidae; genus Chionomys; species Chionomys nivalis. Next base: position 61,696,043 of record NC_080092.1, read on the forward strand.
GAGAGGAGGAAAGCAGCCAACTTGGGTTTTGTGTATGAAACTTCAAGAAGTTGTTATGACTCTTTAGGAAGTGGGTACCATATTCACAGGACAATGTGACCCCTTTTTCCTACCAATTTATAGTGGGCCAGATTTCCTTAGAAAAGAATATTTCTTCTCATGATGCTCTGTAAAAAATATATGTCTGTATCATCTGTATATATACACACACATATCATCTATCTATATTTATCTATTTTCTATCCATCTATTATCTTTTATTCTCTCATCTATCTATCTATCTATCTATCTATCTATCTATCTATCTATCACCTATCTATTTATCCATCCAACCATCTAATCTGTCTATCAATAGAGAGGGAAATATTAATGTGGCAAATGGAACTGGCTCATTCACTCATGGAGACAACGAGTCTCATGATGTACAGGCTAACTTCTTATGCAGGAGACCAAGGAAAGCTGATGGCTTAGTTCAAGTCTGAAGTCCTGAGGATTCAGGGAGTCTGGGTGTATGGGTGTATGTATAGCTTCCATCTGAAGACTGTCCTTCCTTCCTTCCTTCCTTCCTTCCTTCCTTCCTTCCTTCCTTCCTTCCTTCCTTCCTTCCTTCCTTCCTTCCTCTTCCTCCTCTCTCCCTCCCTTCCTTCTTTTTAAAACTCCCCTAGCAGTTTTTTTTTTTTAATTTTTTTTTCTCAACACTGGGAAATAGCTGTGAGAGGCACATCAGGCATCTGCTAATCTGATGAGAACGATGGTACAAGGGGTTGACAAGACTGTGCTAGAAGGCAAAGTTAGAGTTGCAACATCAGATCCTGTGCAAGATGCTAGGTGACCCCAAGGCACCCCAAGCAGTGAAGAGAGTAAGTTGAGCGTCTGAGGTGCTTTGAGGAGGACCAGAAGATCGCTGGGGGACAGACAGACAGCCCTTGACATATAATACAAGACCATATAAGGCATGCACGGGACACTGTAAGAACTCTGTTCTCAGCTCAGGGGGCACTTCATACGACCCAAGAGCAACAATAGCTGGTGGCTTGGGCTCCATCCACAGAGACTTGGGTGCCACTGGCCTGCAGGTGGGGCCCAGGCGTCAGTGTCAAATATAAATCAAGGGCAGGAACATACGGTAAGAGAAATGTAAACTTGGGGTAAGTTGCTGGAGGGTCTCTGCTAGGCTGTGTTCAAGGCTGTGGGCTTCCACTGCTGAGCCAGGAGAGCAGGGTAAGGAGCTGAATAGAGAAATAGCCATGAGCCCATAGTCAGGCCCAGTTTGCCCTCATAACTGTCCCACTTTTAAAGTCAATAGGGAAATAACCAAACATATCATAAAATAAAATAAGTTGAAAGAATACTCAATAAAAAGAAGTGGTGGAATAGTAAAAGCGGACAGCCGATGCAGTAAAATCTAGAAAAAACCCAAACCAAACCAAAACTCAGGCAGACAGAATCACCACCGAGGGCCAGGCAATAAAATGGCAGCTAAGATGTACTGCTGCAGTTGGTAGGCACTGTCAGGTTTTGCCCCACACCGGCGGGGAGGGAAGATGATCGCTTACGTTCTGTAGAGGAGGGAAATGAGGTCTGGGGAGATGAGGTAGTGACTGTAGCTGACAGTGTTGTAGGCCAGTGCTGGCCTGAAAGGGGTAACAGCTCCGCTTTCCTCATGAGGAAATGGAGGTTAACTTAGCAACGCTAGCCAGTTGGTCAGGGGAGGAGCAACTTTGAACTCACTTTTCATTGCTCTGGGTTTTCAAGGTATTTTTCAGTGTGTGTGTGTGTTTGTGTGTGTGTGCATGTGTGTACTCTGTGTGTGTGTGCTCACACACTTGCCCTAGTATGCATGTGGAGGTCTGAGGTCAACCTCAGGGGTTACTTTGAGACATGGTCTTTTTGCTGCTTTTCCACCATCTTCAGCAGGCTCGTTGGCCTTCTAGCATCCGGGATTTCTCTGGTCCTACCTCCTATCACCTGTAGGAGTGCTGGGATTGTGGAGCCCTGTGCCACATCTGACTTTTAGGTGAATGCTGGGGATTTGAACTCAGATCCTGATGATTGTGAACAAGCATTTTAAACCACCAAACCATCTCCCCAGCCCTAGGTTTTAGGGTTTTAAACATAAGTTCTGAGATCTTTCTGCTGAATACATTTTTCAAGCCTGGATGCCTAGTGGAATCATCTGGCAAATGTGTAAAAAATACCTGTTCAATTAGACATTTCTGTGAACAGTCAAACAGGTATCTGAAAAGATGCCCCTAGTCACCAGTTATCAGGGAAGTGCAAGGTAAAATCACAACGGAACCATAATCAGGTTTGTTGCTCAAGAACAAACAATCGTGGATGCTATGGGAAAATGAGAACACTCAGTGCCATGCCTGGAGGATACTATGTTAATGGCGATAAGCCAGCTCGAATATATGAGGTACCTAGAGAAATCAAAGTCGTAGAGCCCAAGAGTGGAACGGTGGGCACCAGGGCCAGTGGAGAGGCTAATTGCGAGCTACCAGTTAATGGGCATTAAGACTCAGTCAAGCAAAACCAACAGGTCTAGCGGTCGTCTGTGCAGTTTGTATTGCACAGCGGTGCTCAGTTCTGGCGGTCGGCTGTGCACGTTTGTACTGTACAGTGATGCTGATCATTTATTGTGCACTTAAAAATTTAAGGGGACAGGTGTCCTGTTTTAAATATTCTCAAAGCCTTTTAAAAAATTTGACTTATATGCCCGGCAGTGGTGGTGAACACCTTTAATCCCAGACTCGGGAGGCAGATGCAGTTCAAGGCCAGCCTCGTCTACAAGAGCTAGTTCCAGGACAGGCTCCAAAGCTACGGAGAAACCTTGTCTCAAACTTAAAAATAAAATGACTTATGGACTGAACAGGTTGTATTTATATATTTAGGAATCTAATATAAACAATTAAATAAAGCCATAAATTTGAGAGAGGACAAGAGGGGATATATGGGAGGGGTTTGAGGGACAAAGGAAAGAGGAAAATGATGAAACTATGTTTTAATTTCAAAAAATTAAAAAATTATTCAAAAACTAAGTAAACTTAACTTGTCATTACAACTTAGCTACTGTATTTATTTTGAGATATATATCTGTTTGTCTATGTATCTAGACATCTACCTGTTATCATCTACCATAATTAAAAGAAAACACTGGTGGGGCCAGGGAGATGGCTCAATGGTGAAGAGCACTGGCTGCTCTTCCCAGAGGATCATGGTTCCATTCCCGGCACGACTGTCTGGAATTCCAGTCCAGGAGATCCAACTCCTTCTGGCCTTTGTGAGCACTTCATGCATGTGATGTACAAACATACATGGAAGCAAAACACCCACACACATAAAATTTAAAAAAAAAGGAAGGAAGGAAGGAGGAAAGAAGGAAGGGGGAAAGAAACACTGGTGCCAGTGATGGGACAAGTTCAGGGCTAAGGCGCTTGGTCTAGGCTGTGCCAGGAAGAGGAGATAAACTTAGTACAAACTGACACACTTGTAACTTTGCTGTGCTCTTCACAGCGACTGCACTGATCTAGCAGTCCTGAGTCCTAAGCCCTACATAAACACTTATTAGGCTTTCCTAATTCCATGCTAGGTAGGGATTATCATCTCCACTTGGGGTTGAGGAAAGAGAAGGCTTGAACTGCTTTCTCTGTGGGCTCGTCTGGTGGTACTGTTAGCCGTGTAGGAGCTCAGACCTGCAGCCCCACACTATAGAAGGAGTGTCTGTTGATACCCTGCAGGCAGGTGCTCCCATGGGTGTCACAGGCCGTTTTGCTTCACTTCTCTTACTCTTTGGGCTTTAGGGACAGCAGTGCAGCTTTAGCCCTGGGCCTATGTACACTGAGCAATTGTCATCTAGATAGAGGAGGGAGGCGATTTGTGGATCAACATTAAGGAAGAGTATTTTTTGAAGGGAGTTCAGGGTTGGGATGAGCCACCTGGAGGCAGTGGGTTCACATAGCTGTATCTGGGAAGCCATGTCTGTTAGAAGGGCAGAATCATCCCTTGAAGTACTGTGTGTGTGTGTGTGTGTGTCTGTGTGTGTGTGTGTGTAAGCAGAGGTGGCCAGGAAGAGTTGTGATTGTATACCACTAACCTGGGCAGGAGAGGTAGCACAGCTGGTGTAGTGTTTAGCCACCATATCTAAAGTTCTAGGTTTCATCCTCAAGCATGGCATAAAACTGGCAGGGTGACAAATGCCAATAATCCCAGCACTTGAGAAGAGGGGCAATATCACAACTCCAAAGTCATCCTTGGCTGGATAGTGAATCTGAGCTCAGACTAAATTACACGAGACCCTGTCTGATAAAGCAAAAACAAAACCGAGAAAATAGATGCCTCTAAAATGCTCCCAGACCTTGAACCTGGAAGGCACAGTCAGTCTCTTCGAAGTTCAAGGAGTGAAGCATGTTCTAGAAGACGAGCTCACAGAGCCAGGGAGTTCCAGAAGGCCCTAGGTCAATCTGGAGTCTGCTTTCTTGACTGTTCTCTTCATGCCCAGTGCTGGGACACTGGCAGGATCGCAAGGGGTGTCCTGAGCTGAAGCAGGATTTTGAGCCACAGTCATTGCTGTCATTGTCACCACAGTTTCAGCTCTGGTAGGGAGACTCCTGATCTGTGAGTCCCTCTCCCTGAGTCCTGGTAGTGTTGACTAAAGGGACTTGGAAACAGCAAGGCGGTGGTCACAGATGGAAGGAGAAAGGGAGGGAGAGATTCTGTTCTAGGACAGAGACTCAGCAGAGAGACAGAGAGAGGAGAGAGAGAGAGGAAGGAGAGGTAGGAGGATAGGGGAGAGAGAGGGAAGTAGAGGGAGAAGGAGATGGGGAGGGAAGGAGGAAGGGAGGGAGAGAGCAAGGAGGGGAGAATGTGAATACCAGCTTTGGTTGGCAGGTCTCTGGTCTGTGAGTTACCACCAGGTCTGTCTCCTTAAACCTGAGGACCTGCTGTGAACTGCTCTAGATACACGTGTCTTGAAGTCATTTTACTACAAAAAATACTATGAAATCAAAAAACACTCCCTGGGTAGCAGTGAACTTGGTTTCCTCATCTATACATTGAGGATATTAATCCCAGCTCTTTGAATAGTTAAGAGGATTAGATGAGATTAAGTTAGAAAACACCCACAAAACACCTGGTCCTGCAGAGCTGAAGGACTCAGCGAAGGTAATAATTATCTCCCTCCCCATTCTTTGAGAAGGGCTCACACTCTCACTGTGACCATGACCTCGGTGTACTTGAGTTTAAGAAGTATCCATTGAACAGCCACTTCACACTCAGTTTGCCTCTCAGGATATGAAGATAAATAGGACCAGGCCATTGTTTTGTGGAAGTTCACCTTGGGGACTGCAGCTGACATATATTACAATCCTGTGTGGAGATAAAGTTATTCTGCTTGTCTAGGGAGATGGTGCCCGACAGGAAAGCCTGACTGGGGATTCACCTTGGTTGTGTCTCATCTTTGAAGCATTGAGAGGAGCTATCTGTGCAGAGGCAAAGAGATATCCACAGTGCTAGACAGCAGGCTTCACCCAAAGAGTGAACCAACCATGTGGTATCACCAGAATGGAAGGTCGCGAGTGAGGGATGAGCCGGCTTTACTGCGCCATGGAGGGGTCTCTGGACCATGTTGGGAGCAGTGACGGGGGAGCTGTCAAAGAGCGTTGCATGACCAGGCTTTGCATATCGGTCCATTCTGGCTCATGTGATGAGTAGGAGGTCTGGAAGAGGTCTGTCACTAGCATAAGAAAGCCATGGGGGAAGACGGAGTGGTGGTTTGCACTTGAGAGATTGTGGCCTTGGAAGGAAGGGTCAACAGGGCATTGGCATTGATTAATTGGCTCTGGGTAGAAGAAGGGCATAGGCTGGAGAAGTAAAGGACAACATCCATGTTTCTAGGATATTTGGGGAATCAGGTGCTCTGTGGTAGAGTAGAACAGAACAGAAGGGCAGAATTTGGTGGCGACACTATTTCTCTTCAGTGAGTTGAGTTTGAGGAGACTGTGGGGTATTGACAAAAGGTGTCCAGGGGTCAGCTGCTTCTCATTTCTTAGAAAAGGTGCAGTAGAAGGCCATGGCCCTGCGGTTGATGTCACACCAGGGGCGTCCTAGGCCTTCCTGATGTGGAAGAGAGAAGGGTTCAAGATAAAAATGGCTGAAAAACATCTCAGCAGCTAAGATGGGAGCAGATAGGGGTTATGCAGTGGAGGAGGAGAAAGCCACTGTGGGAGGAGGAAGCCTGGATGAAGGGAACATTGGAGGAACCAACAAAACTCTGATTTCAACAGGGAAGTGATCGGCAGGTGGAATGTCCACAGGGCACCTGTGAGGCTAGCCAGCCAGCAGAGGTGTCCTGTGGGTGGGGAGCGGAAGCTATGACTCCAGATTAGCAAACATGGAGGAGAGAGGTGTGGTGGGATATACCTGCAATCCCAACAACTCACGAGGCCAAGGCTGGAAGATTGCAAGTTGAAAGTCAGCCTGGGCAATTAGCAAGATTTTGTTTCAAAAGAAAATGGACAGGGGGACCAAGGGACTGGTGATGTAGGACAGTGGCGGGGTACTTCCATGGCATGCTAAAGACCTTGGACCTGATCTCTAATACTAGGAAAAAGAAAAAGAAAAAAAAAAATGAAAAGAAGACAAGACGAAGGGACAGGGAGACAGTGGTAATTTTTCTCTCAGAAATTTGGATGAGAAGAGCAGAAAAGAGGGATGGGCACAGACAAGGATGAGAAACAAGCAGAGACATTTGGAAGCTGGGGCCCTAACCCAGGGCATCCCCACGGAATGAGAAAGAACAGGTAGAGATGAGTGTCGTGGGTACTGGGAGAGAAGGCATGCCTGACAGAGCATGGCTGCCAAGGAAAGAAGAATTGCGCTCAGAGCAAAGAGGGACGTGAGGGATGTGCTACTGGACCCTGTCACGTGGAGAGCCAGTGGCCCAGAGAGGAGACAGGCCAACATCTCCAGATACCCCTTATGAGAATTCTGGGAGCAGGGAATATTCATGAAGATCGGGGTTACATCAGAAATCACCATTTCCCCAGAGCCCGAGCCAGGCAGCCTGATGTTTTAAAAATGACCTAGTGGTGGCCTCTTCTTATCTTTGAGGACAAGTTGTTCCAGGCATGAAGGTCATGTCCTGAGGATGAGGAAGGAAACCAGGAATAAAGCAAGATGGTACCATCAGTACTGTCTTCCACATTGACCTTGTCCTTACTCCCGAGGACTGGTAACACGGGGGGAGTTTCTGATGAATTTGAAGGTGGGATGGGGCTGAAGCAGGAAGAAGGAAAACAATCCTGCTTTTCTTGGTGTCCTAAGGGGTGAGGTCATCTGGGAGCTGAGAAGTGGCTGAGAAGTTCGAGGGCAGTAATGAGGGGTTTTGAAGCCCTTTTGATGGAGCGGAGAGAAAGATGATCAAAGACAAGCATCCGCATAGATGCTAGTTCACAACAGAAACAACGGCAAGGCTGTTCTTAATGCCAAGAGCCAATATCTTTACACTCATTTTCTCTCTTATTCTTTCAACCATCTTCTGAGGCAAGTACTATTAATTTACCCCATCTTATAAATGAAGAAAAAGAAGCTTGGTGAATATCCTAAGCTTAAGACATAGGAAGGAGCAGCGGTGGGCTTCAAACTCATGTGTGAAACTATGCCCTTAGTCACTTTGTCATCCTCCACACGTAGGGTGGGAGGTTGAAAAAAAAAAGAATACCTTATGCTTTTAATTTTTCAGTGAGGAGAGTAAGCATACAAAGCAGCAGGTTCCCTTGTGACATTTTTATACACACTCAGTTTGGATTGGTCCTCCCTATCTCTCCTATCTCCCTGTTGCCCCGCCCCAGGTTAGATCCTTCTTCTACCTCTAATATTCCCTATTCCATCTTCTTTTTAAAACAATTTAAACATTTTAAACTATGTGTGTGTGTGTGTGTGTGTGTGTGTGTGTGTGTCTATGTGTCTGTGAGTTCTGGTGCTTGTGGAGGCCTAAGGAGGGCATCAGATATTCCGGGGCTGGGGTTACAGTGACTGTGAATTTCTTGCTATGGATGCTGGGAACCAAATCCAGGCCCTCTACAAGAGCATCGCATGCTCTTAACTGCTGTGCCATCTCTCCAGCCCCCATGCCATTCCACTTTAATAACACACAGAGCACACCTATTTTGGAGATTGTGTAAGTATGTTTTGCCTGTGGGCAGAGTTCGTGGGAGATGGGGTAGATGTGTTTGGTGGTGTGGTCACGGGGAGAGTTGAGCAGAAGGCTGAAGACATGGGGAAGTAAGAACTGATGATAAGATGAAGAATAGCAAGATCACAGTGTGGCAAAGACAGTGGCGTCTGAGGAGGGGAAACCACAAGGTTAAGGACCAGCAGTGGCCGATGTCCCCATCACATGGGAATCTGCCCACAGAGCCAAGTGACGAGAGTTGAGCACTTGGGATAGGTAAGTCTTAGGGAGCGTTTGCAAGGTGAGGATATAGAAAGGATGGATGGCCAAGAGGGAGACTTCAGCGCTGTTCAGGATCTGTGTGTGGGAGGAGTGCCTTCCACCTGAGAGGGCTCCATGATGTGACCCGAGGGACCTGATTCTGGGATGGGCTGGGAGGGAGATCCCTAGAGTGGGGCTTCAGGAACCTTATCTAAGGCTTCAGGAGCATGTCTGGTGTCCCATCAGGGATGGAGCCTTGTCTTCTGTCTGCCCTTTCTCTCATTTCCCAATGTACACTCAAACCCTGCCCTTCTTTTCTTCTTCCAAGGGGCAGCTGTCTGGACCCCTGGCTGGTGAACTGTCTGCCATCCCACAGTTCAGCCCCCTCTACCTTCCACTGCATGGAAACTAGGAGCCGGGCTTCCAGAAGACAGATGTGTCCACCTGGGATCACTTGGCTGGCCCTGGCCTATCTGCTCAGCTGCCTGCTTGCCTCCAGCAAGGCCAAGGTCTTCAGTCGTTGTGAGCTGGCCAAAGAGCTGCATAACTTTGGGCTGGATGGCTATCGCGGATATAACCTGGCAGATTGTGAGAACCCTTCTCCCTCCGCTCATTCTCTTGTCTGTCTTTCCTCCTACTCATTCAAAGGCCTTGGAGGAGGCGTTCTGAGTTTAATCCCTCTTGGTAAAACCAGAAGCCAATGAGGTGGATGGCACCCACCTTCTGAGTTAACCTCATCCTAGGCAAGCAGCAGGCAAGTAGATTAGAACCATCCCTACTGCTAGCCAGGAAGTCAAAGGAACCAGCAGCTTTGTAGGTTACACTTCATCTTGATCACGAGGAACAAATACACCTGCTGAAACTTAGATGGCGAACTGAGCAAACCAATAATATTGCCGACTAGAGGCACTTTCAGGAGACTGTAAAGCCCAGTCACATCTAGATTCATCTTGTCTCTAGTCCTGCCCCCCTTTGTAGAGCTTGCTTGTGTCTTCCTAATCTTGCCTCTAAACATTTAGCTCTCCTAAATCCATTCAACAAATGCAGCCAACTTTTCTATATACTGCACAGTGAGAGAGTAGGAAGAGTGACAGTCCTGACCCTTGCTTTGAGGTAATTGTATATAATTTTGGGGCAGTCACTTTGACCTCTAGACTGATCCATCTGCAAAGTAGATGCAAGGAGACCTGTTGTTGGCTCCATGGTGTTGAGGAAGCCAGTGTCTAGGAATTTATCTGTGAACCCTTTGTCTGTGGTGGCCCAAGAACCTGACCTCAGAGCTGTGTCTGTCCCTTGTAGGGGTCTGCCTTGCTTACTACACAAGTGGGTTCAATACAGCTGCTGTGGACCATGAAGCTGACGGAAGCACCAACAATGGCATTTTCCAGATCAACAGCCGGAAGTGGTGCAAGACTCTCATCCCGAATGGCCCCAACCTTTGCCAGCTATACTGCACTGGTGGGCTAGCCTCTTTTTCGAAGTTTAGTTTTCTTTCCTTGTCTCTGGGTAGAGATCCCCCAGGAGATGGATAAGGGTCAAGTGGGGATGGAAGGCTGGCTATGAATCCAATTTGGGGTCTAGGCTGAGAGATGGTCTTAGAGCTACAGGGATAGAGGGAAGATTGTGGGAGAGAGGGGTAGGGTGACATCTTCAGAGACAGGGGAGTGGTGTTTCCAGAGATGCAGAAGTGGTGTGTGTGTGTGTGTGTGTGTGTGCGTGAGAGAGAGAGAGATAGCACCCCATTCTCTGCCCCCTCATTGTTTTCTCCCCTCCCACCCCAGATTTGTTAAGCCAAGATCTCAAGGATTCTGTCATCTGTGTCATGAAGATAGTTCAAGAGCCCCAGGGTCTGGGCTACTGGTGAGTAACTCCCACTGGAATTGTGGGAGTTGTAGTCAGAACTGGAGGGTAACATTAGGGAACTGACCTTCCATGAGTATCCACTTTATCCTAGGCAACACATTTCTTTGACTTCATGAACCAAACCTCACAACCAGTGTTGGGAATTTTGAGACTCCAGATAATTCTGGATGAGACAACCAGGGAGGATAGCACTGGCAATCACATGACCACACATCTCAGTCCAAATTTTATATAAAAACTCAAGGTGTATAATAGATGGTAGATGAGGTTCTTTGCTTGGATCATGGGTAGGGCTCTGGAACCCTCCTCTTCCAGTTGTTTTTTCTTACCTACTTCCAGAAACATGTCCTTTGAAGTCTCCTCACAATGGTGAGGTTGTCTGAGCATCGGGCTCTGACCTAGATGACTGGTTCATACAACCTGTGTCACAGTTGCCCAAACTCTTTTGATGTGTGTTTCCCACCGGAGTCTCCAACCTCCACTCTACTCTTGCTTATGAAGGAGAAACCAGAAGGGCAAGGAAGAATCTGGGAAAGGTGAACCACTCCAGGGGTGAGGAACACCCAGACCATGGACAGATATAGCAGCTAATGAGGCCAGGGAAAGAACAGTAGGAGACCTTGGAGCAAAAGAGAGGAGGAGAAAATAAAGAAGGGGAAGGATTGGTGGATCTGTTGGATGCTCTTGTAGGAATCTAGGTGAGACATAGGATTTGGAGAGGGACAGGTGCACCAGGGATGGATACAAGAGAGAGAGATAAGGGGCGGGAAGGGATTCAGGACTAGGTGAGGTGTGATCTAAGAGACAGAGAGACACTGTAAAGGACTGAATCTTTTTGTTTTTGTTTTTTTGAGACAGGGTTTCTCTGTGTAGCTTTGGAGCCTGTCCTGGAACTTGCTCTGTAGTCCAGGCTGGCCTCGAACTCACAGAGATCCACTCGCCTCTGCCTCCCTAGTGCTGGGATTAAAGGCATGCGCCACCACTGCTTGCAAATGACTGAATCTTGAGATATTCCAGAAACATTACTTGAAACGGACACTGCTTTGTTGGTCTGAGAATAGTTGAAACACTAAGAAGTGAGTTTGGGGTAAGGCCAGCTCTGTAGGACACAGAGCGTGTTTATAAAAGCAGGAAGGGACAAGGCCAGCTCAGGTGTTATTCCAAGAGCTTGCATCCTTGGTACCCTTACTGCAGAGTTGAAGACCTGGTCCTAATAGGTGAAGCCAAGGAACACCTCTGTCACACTGTAAATACTTGGCATGGGTGACTCTTGAGTGTCTGAGGCTAATTGGAAGAAGTGGGTCCAGAAGGTCCAGAGCTGTCCATTCCTGTCCACTCCCATGCACTGGAGATGCAAGGCTGTCTGTCCATTCCTGTCCACTCCCATGCAGCACTGGGAATGCAAGGCTGTCCATTCCTGTCTACTTACATGCAGCACTGGGAATGCAAGGCTGTCCATTTCTGTCTACCCAGATGCACTGGGGATGCAAGGCTGTCATTCCTGTCTACTCACATGCAGCACTGGGGATGCAAGGCTGTCCATTTCTGTCTACCCAGATGCACTGGGGATGCAAGGCTGTTCATTCCTGTCCACTCACATGCACTGGGGATGCAAGGCTGTCATTCCTGTCCACTCCCATGCACTGGGGATGCAAGGCTGTCATTCCTGTCCACTCACATGCAGCACTGGAGATACATGGCTGTCCATTCCTGTCTACGCACATGCACTGGGGATGCAGGTATGCAAGGTCCAGGTAGATGCTGAGCTTCAGAGATAGCTGAGACCTGTCCGTGTCCTCAAGTATCTTATAGTCTAATGCGATAGACAATCAACCTGTCTTGATTGACAGTTATTTAGAAGCCTTTCCAATGCACTATTAAGCACTGCACTCTTTGACATTGACATCACAATGGACACTAGATTTCACATCTTGGGATTCCAGAGAACTTTGTGCTCTAGGACCCTATGTTCTTTTTTATCTTCCTCAAGAGAGCAGATGTGATAGGACTGGGAAGACAGGTAAGCCCATGAGAATTGCTTGTCATGCAAGAGTGAAGACCCGAGTTGGGTACCGAGAACATACGTTTAAAAGCTGGTCATTTGTAATCCCACCATAGACAGGTAGAGACAGATTTTTGAGGCTCGCTGGCCAACCAGCCTAGCCTAATTAGTAAGTTAGTTCCAGGTTCAGTGAGAGACCCTGTTTCTAAAAAGGACAAGGTGAACACTTTCTGAGAAATGACAATCTAGGTTGACATCTAGCCTAATACCACACACACACACACACACACACACACATGGGGGGGGGCGGCGGATGGTCCCAAAAGAGGAGTATAGTAGTCAATCATGGAAAGACCTAGACTGGCAATCAAGACATGCTGAGTGTGCATACAGCCGTGTACCCTGAGTGGATAAGTGTACATCACAGCCCAAGTTTTTCCTTAGGAAAATAGGGGAGATAATATTGACTCAATCAACCTCTAGGCCAGCTGGGGACAGGAGGGAAGAAGTTATAAGTGGGTGAAGGGCATGGTGGTATGTAGACTGTGAAGGGCTGTGCACATACACGGTGGTCTCACTGTCCCCAGAAGCGCTTGGGTGTAGGAAAGGAGCTTTGTGCCTAGGCTCCAGATTCCAGCTCCTAGCCCTTTGACGAGGACATAGGTAAGCTTGAGCATACTAGTTTGTATCTTCAATGATAAAATAAGGCAGCTAGATATTGACTTTTAACAGCTATTCTCTTTCTTAAAAACCACCTCCTCTAGGTTAGCTCAGCTTATTTGTTGCTTCCCATCCTCTTAGTCCCCTTGCTTAGCCTCAGCAACCTTGCTTCTCTTCAGTTTAGAGTCCGGTACCTTTCCTGCTATCTGAATAGCACCAAGGGATGATGTTAATGAGGATTGTGTGTGTGTGTGTGTGTGGGGGGGTAGAGACAGGGTTTCTCTGTGTAACTGTGGTGGTCTAGGCTGGCCATGTGTGTGTGTGTGTGTGTGTGGGGTCAGAGACAGGGTTTCTCTGCGTAGCTGTGGTGGTCTAGGCTGGCCATGTGTGTGTGTGTTGGGGGGTTAGAGACATGATTTCTCTGCGTAGCTGTGGTGGTCTAGGCTGGCCGTGTGTGTGTGTGTGTGGGGGGGTTAGAGACAGGGTTTCTCTGCGTAGCTGTGGTGGTCTAGGCTGGCTGTGGGGTGGGGCGGGGTTAGAGACAGGGTTTCTCCGTGTAGCTGTGGTTGACTAGGCTGGCCTCAAGCACACAGAGCCAGCCTCTGCCTCCTGATCCCTGGGATTAAAGGTGTGCACCACCACCACCTAGTTGCTAATGTGGATTCTTTTCCTTCTTGTTTTCTACCCACAGGGAGGCCTGGAGGCATCACTGCCAGGGCAAGGACCTCAGTGATTGGGTGGATGGCTGTGACTTCTAAGATCCTCTCTGGATGGACCAAGCCACACACTGCTGACTGGGAAGTGTGGCTTTGTTCCTGACACAGGCTTGGGAAGACAAGCCAACTAATAAAAGTCTAACTTGATGTGTAAAATATTTCCCAGAGTTCTGCAGGTCTGCAGGCACCCAGCTGGAGCCAGAGCCTCCTCTTGTCTCATCTCACATGCTCACCTGGGCTTCGTTTCAGGTGGACTCCAAAATGCCCATCACGAAAGGGGATAAGGTCAGTACCTACCTTCCCCATATCTGACAGAGTTTGGGTTTAGAGTCACCGTATTTAGCAAAAGCCAAGCCAGAGCAAAAATAGGGTAAATTTGGACTTAGTTAAATTTGGATTTCAGCTACACAAGTAACTTTAATGTGCATGTATAACTCAAATATTGTATGGCTCATACTAATATTGAAGAACCTACTTGTGTATATGAAACTCAAATTTAATTGGGAGCTTCTGTATTTTTACCTGGCAAACCTAGAAAAGTCTGGTGTTGGGAACCCCTGGCATATTTGGAAAGATCCTTGAGCCGCTTACTTTCTGCAGTTCTGTAGCTGTAGCCACCATAGCCTTAACTCTTACTCTCCTCATATCCCATGGTCATGAGGTGATGCAGAGTGACTGTAGGTGAAGAGCCACAGGGGTGTGTCCTGTCCCTAAGTGCTGTCCAGTGTCATCGTCGTAGGTGTGGTTGTTGCGAGTGTGTGTGTATTGCTTTATTGATCACCTTGCTCTTTAGTGCCCTCTAGAGGCAGGAGATTCAAGTGGCACTGTTAATAGCTGGTCACTTCTTGGAAGAGGAAGTCATAAGGCTCTGCCTGCGCTTATGAGGCTGGAAGATGGAGTGGAGCTTGCCAGTGGGTTTAGAGGGCAGCAAAATGCAGAGTGCCTTCTCCAGTATGTGGGAAGTTCTGAGGAAGGCAGCTCTGCCCTCACTGACAGGACCTGTCTCAGGTACCAGGGACATCTGTATTTAAAGAGGCAAGGCAGGTAGTCTTGAGATGGCTAGGCTAGCAGTTGTCGTAGTTAGGGCTGCTATTGTGAGGAAGAACCATGACCAAAAGCAACTTGGGGAGGGAATGGTTTATTGGGCTTACACTTCCTTACTATGGTTCATCACTGAAGGAAGCCAGGATAGGAACTCAGGCAAGGCAGAAGCTGATGAGGAGGCCATGGATGGGGTGATGTTTACTGGCTTGCTCCTCACGGCTTGCTCAGCCTTCTTTCTTATAGAACCCGGTACCACTGTCATGGCCACAAAGGGCTCGGACCTCCTACATCCATTACTAATTAAAAAAAAAAATGCTCTACAGGCTTGCCCACAGCCCAGTCTTAAGGAGACATTTTCTCAGTTGGGATTCCCTTCTCCCAGATGATTCTAGTCTGTGTCAAGTTGACATAAAATTAGCCAGTACAGCAAGAGAGGTGACGGGAGGATGGCTTGTAAGAGGAATGAGTCTTGAGTTTAGACTGTAGCAGCATCTACAAGGGTTTTCACTGGATTCTGTGTAAACTGTGAGTTGAGGAATGGTTAGTGGCTCCTAGGGGGATGTCAGCCAATGTTCCCTTTCCCTAAACTGCTGACAAATACTGGAGGAGTGGCTGAGAACCTACAATTGATGAAATAGATCCGTTTCCATTTACGACTGGACTGGTCAATGAATGATAAAACAAGGGAGCTGTTTATCCAAGTGGACAGTGATAAAACATCTTGCTGAGAGGTGACATTGATGACTAATAGATCTATTAAATCACACAAATACCCTGTGCTGACCATGTGCCATGCATTATCTGATTTATACCTGGGGACAATAATAATGATGTGGGTACCACTATCCTCTAATTCTGTAGATAAGGACACGGATTCAGGGAAGGACATTTTGTACCCAAGTCATTCTGACCTCCTGAGTGTATACTGTCACCATACACGGACAAGGGGCTGATGCTCAGAGATCCAGGGCTCCTCTATGTTGGATGCTGTAGCTTCAGATGCCTGTACCTGCATTCCCTGATAGCTCCAGTGGACCTCATTCAGTTAGTCTGGGAAGAGAACCCAGGAAGGGGTGAAATGGGGCTCCTGGAAGTGAGGGGAGAATTCTTAAAAGGATATGGAGACTGCTGTCCTGGCCTCAGGCCTCTCCAAGGTAAGGTTGAGCGGTGTCAGATCTGGGAAAGGGGACCCTGGAGGCTCGGGCTAGGGTGTTGACTGGGGGCAGGTGGAGATGGAGAAGGCATAACGAGGAGAGAGTGCTCTGATCAAAGTTACAAAGGCCTGGCTTATGGTGAGGGTTGGCAGTGCACAAGCTCTCCTAAGAGCGGAAACTAGAGGAGACCTGGGTCCCAAACTCCGTGCCTAAGAGAATGTTCAGGTCTGGTACCCTGGTTACAACACAGGGCTTCCCCATTTCTCGGCCACTCACCCCTACAGTCTTCTGCTTATGGAAGCTTGTCTACTTGACCTCTTGTTGTTGTTGTATTGTGCATCTCTCTCCCGTGTATGTGTGTGTGTGTGTGCCTGTATATGTGTGAAGGTACATGTGGAGGTCAGAAGTTAACCTTGAGGGTGCTCCTCAGACACTGTTCTCTCTTTCCCTCCCTCCCTCCCTCCCTCCCTCCCTCCCTCCCTCCCTCCCTCCCTCCCTCCCTCCCTCCCTCCCTCCTTCCTTCCTTCTTTTCTTTTCTTTCTTTTTTTTGCAGCAGTCTCTTACTGGCCTGGAACTCATTGACTAGGATATGGGCTAGTCATTGGGCTCCAGGGATCTTCCTGTTTCTGCTTCTCCAGCATTAGGGTTACAGATATGTACCCCTGTGGCCGGCTTGTTTTTTTTTTTTTTTTTTTGGTTTTTTTGTAAATGTGGGTTCTGGAGATTAAATGTGGTCCTTACGCTTGTGTGGCAGACATTTCTCAGCATTTGATCTCAAAAGCTCTGGACTGTCCCACGTCTACCCACACTCAGATGTGTTCAATCAAGCCCTCCTCTCTCTCCACTGGGGCAGATGTAATGGCTTCCAGAAAATGTCCCTGCCTTTCACCTTGTTTCATGCTACTGCGCCTCCTCCCACTGCTCTCCCTTCTCTTGTCACAGGTTCTGAGCGCTGTGTCTTTTCTCACTCTCAGCTTGAAACCCAAGCTGTTTCTTGGTATAAGAGGACTCAGCTGACCAGTCCAGAGCCACCTCAACTTCTTTGAACTTCTGCCCCAACGCAGGGATTCTCAACCTGTGGGTCACGACCCCTTTAGGGACGAACCCTTTTACTGGGGTCACTTATCGGATATCTTCCATATCAGTTATTTACATTATGACTCATAAAAGTAGCAAAATTACAATTATGGAGTAGTGACAAATAGTTTTATGGTGTGTGTGTGTGTGTGTGTGTGTGACCACAGCATGGGGAATTGGAATAAAGGGTCACAGCGTTTGGGAGGCTGAGAAACACTGATCTAATAGCAGTGAGTCCTGGCAGCTAGTTCCTGAGATCAGCCCTCTTTCTCGCTCCTTCCTCATTGTTCTTCAGACTCCCACTCACCAGCTCTGCTTTGGGTGCAACAAGCTACAGGAGCTGGGCAGCTCCCAGGCAGGTCATTTCGTTAGAGTTTTCAGTGACTTGTTCTTTCTTTAGTCTCAACTTAACTCCATCTCCCCACCTCAGAGTGACTCTCTGACAACCAGAGCGGAAGGAGGCCCCTCACTATCCCTTGTCACCACCTTACCATTCTCACTATCAACAGTGACTTCTTGCACATCTGAAAATACCCACAGACGCCCACAGACACACAGACACAGACCCCAATCACAGACATGCACACAGACACACATACAGACACACCTCCAGTTTCTTCTACTAGATCGCAAGCACCATGAGGGCAGGAACATTGTGCATTTGTCTCCAGCATTTAAAACAGTCCATCAGAAAACTCAACAAATGGATGAGCCCGTTGAAGGCCCAGCTGGTGTGCGAATGAATGACTGGGAGGCACTCAGTTGTCGTTTGAGGAAGGAGAGAATGAATGGGTCCTGACACCTTTCATAAAGCCGTGATTCATTCAACGGTGTTGCTAAGAACTACCTGTGTGCCAGGCCTCTGCTTTCCTTCCAATGGATATCACTTCTCTTGAGCCGTCTTGGGGAGTCTCCCTGCCTCTCCAGATCACTCTAACTGCTCTTTATCTGAGTTGGACCCTCTGCCTGCTCAGTCATATCTGTCAGTCTGGCAGCTGAAAGAACCCAGCATGATCTGGCCAGAGCTGGAGCAATGGGTTTCCACTCTAGTCAGCAATCTGACGTTGGAAAAGAAATTACTCCTTGTGCGCTTTCTTGAGCTCTGAGTATACTGAGCTCCAGCTCCTGGGGGTGAGGGGCAGTGGGTGCCCCCAGGCCCTACCTACCTGGAGACCTGCACTGTATTCTTCTCACTATTTGCTGAGAAGGAGAGATGCTGTGGTACAATGGTCTGTACCCTGTCACTTGTATTATTTTTAATAAAACGCTGATTGGTCAGTGGCTAGGCAGGAAGTATAGAAGGGATAACAGCGACCAGGCAGGAAGTAGAGGCATGGCAATGAGAATTATGGGAAGAGGAAAGTTTCAGTCTGTAGCCATCAGCCAGACACAGAGCAAGCAAGATGTGACTGCCTTGCCGAAAAAGGTACCAAGTCACGTGGCTAACACAGACAAGAATTATGGGCTAATATATGTTATAAGAGTTAATAAGAAGCTTGAGCTAATAGGCCAATCAGTTTATAGTTAATGTAGACCTCTGTGTGCTTTTTTTTTTGTGTGACTAAATGGATGTGGGACTTGGTGGGACAGAAAACCTCAGTCAACAGAGAGAGAGGAGAGGGTGTGAAGAAAAGGAGGGAAAGGAGCTGGAAAAAGTGGCAGGTTTCTGTGGAGTGTGGAAAGAGTGTCACACTTGGTAGGTGTCCCCATTCCATACTAGAATGGCTCAGATTTGAAGCAGGATTTTCTTTGCCATTAGCCAAAGTGTGGAGCAAAGCTCTGGGGAGACCAGCTAGCTATCTTCTAGCTGTAAGTGGAGGTCAGGAGGCAGAGGCTGGTGGTGGCTGTAGTAGGCTTTGCCGATGTCCTCCTCTTATTGAGGTCACTGTGCTCTGCTGGGCAGTACAATGCCCTCTGAACACTCTGGGATGTGGAAGGTGACCTCTACCCAGACAGAACTCAGCATTTCCTGAGATCTGTGAGTGGCGTGTGCTTTTTGTTATTATTTTTTTTTAAGAGAAAAGTAACATGAAGTTGAATTGGTAGTGGGGATGCTTTGAGACTAGTTGGGGGGAGGGGGAAGAACATGATAAAAATATATTGTATGAAAAAACTAAGAAAGAACAATGTTTTCCTACTGTCGGAACCCCCCCCACTCCCCAGACCTGGCACAGCACCTGAAACATAGAGGGCCCACAGAAAATACTTCTGAGGTGATGAACTCAGGGTAGAGATGTCAGTTGCCTTTTCACTGTGTCAAGGCGAATTGAGCTGGGTGTGACTTGGTGCCCTGCAATGATTCTGCATTAGCTTTCTTTTAAGTTGGGTATAATTCTTTTTGAAAAGAAGCCAGGACAGTTGGGATTATTTTAAAGACAAGCGGCTCACCATGGTGGTAAGCTGGGCAAATGAATGTGGTACAGAGAACTTCAGCGTGCAGACATCCAAATCCCACCTCCCTGCATTCATTCTCAGGGTGTGGAATTTTCTATGAACAATCACACAAGTTTCGCATCTGTGCTGGCTAGTTTTGTGTCAACCTGACACTAGCTAGAATTACCAGAGAAGACAGAACCACAATTGAGAAAATGCCCCCATAAAATTGGCCTTTAGGCAAGTCTGTGAGAGTATTATCCTGATTAATGATTGATGGGGGACGGGACCCCACAGGGGCCAGTGCATTCTTGGGCTGGTGGTCCTGAGTCCTATTAGAAAGCAGACTGAACTAGTAAGCAGTATTCCTCCATGGTCTCTGCATCAGCTCCTGCCTCCAGGGTTCTGCCTTGACTTTCTTTATGATGGACTGGGACTGGGGCTGGGACATGCAAGATGAAATAAACCCTTTTCTACACAAGTTGCTTTGGGTCATGATGTCTTATCACAGAACTCGAAACTCTAATAAGACAGGATCCCTGCTTTAAAAAAAAGCAAATGAAATCCAAGAGCAAGGGCACGACAAGTTTCAGTGGCCGTCCAAGAACATCACGTTCTCGCTTCCCTCTTCCTCTAGCATCCAGTCTGAGAGCACATCTGTGAAGCAGGTGTTACAGTTGCTGTTCACGTATTCGGGTCTCTCCAGCCCTTAGCATCACCACACGCATAAACTGATTTTATAAAATCCCATTTCTGAGGTTTCCTGTGCGTGCTCATTTTCTGCTCACTCATTCGCGATGCCATCTGTGAGAGCAGACTCCAATCACGAATTGCAAGCAGGGGTCAAAGGGTTAAAAAAAATTAAGGAGAAAAAAAAGGAAATTGATCAAACCCTATCCTTTGTTTTCCCTTCCACAAATTGAAAAACGACCGTCATTATGCCATTTGGGGAGAAGAAACATCAGTCCCTCTTTTGTGTGCTGGTGTGGGCTCTTTTGGAAATCAGTTAGCACTTTCTAGATGATGGGCAGCACCCGTGGAGCCATGGAGGGCCACAGATGAGCTCCAGAGCTTATGCCATGAGCCCAGGCTCATGGCCATGAAAATCTTTCCTGGGAGGGGTATTCATAGTTT
Organism: Chionomys nivalis; assembly: GCF_950005125.1. NCBI lineage: Eukaryota > Metazoa > Chordata > Mammalia > Rodentia > Cricetidae > Chionomys > Chionomys nivalis. The sequence goes on from NC_080092.1 coordinate 61,716,500, forward strand.
TCACTTTATCTAAAATGACACAGCGATCCAAACAAGATTAAGAATCAATACGCTTCAAAGAAGCAAAAAGAAAAAACCATGGAAAAAGTATCTTATGTACTCGCATGCACATGTGCGTGCACATGCGCGCACGCATGTTCGTTTCTCCCTTTCATGTCTCTGTTTGGGGTTCTTTACTTGGTCCAGTCTCCTAAACTCTGCCTATTCTAATCTGGACCTGGCTTATACCTCACTTCACGCTCCTTCACCTGGAACCCAGATCTACCTGTATGTTCGTCAGTGTTTCCATTCAGACTATAAACGTCATGAGGGCAAAAGCCTGGTACACGGCAGTTGAGGTGAATGAATGGTGAGCCTGTGTTCTTCATGTTTTGGCTGTTGGCCTCTTGTTTGTCTTCCTGTTCCTCCACTTTGCCAGGAAGCTTGCTCCGTGCAGTATGGGGACGGCCCCCTTATGTGGATCAGGATGGCAGAATTCTCCTGCGGAAGGAATTCTTTGATCTCTTCGACCTCTCTGAAGCCCCTTTCTTCTCTCAACTGAGGAATCCAGTCACTGGGGCCAACGGGGACTCTTGGCTGCACATTCCAAGAATGACAGTTTTCAAGTCTGTGAAGGACAAGGTCACTGGGCTTCACCTTGGACCTCTCTGCTCAGATGGGCTGAGCCCAGCTTCCTGGAAGGAACATATTGCCTGGCAAGCCCACACCTGTGGGCGGCAGGTTCCCACTGCCACCCCTAGCTTACAAGGAGCTGGCCCCTCGGGGGACTCTAGTCTCTCATCTGTGATTGTCACACTAGAAGCTCCTCTCTAGGCATGCTCACAGTTAAAACAGCCACACAAATAGCTTCAATCTGGAGAGAGGAAAATAAAATAACTCTGGTGACTTTGCCAAAAACAACAAAGCCACAGCCTGTGCGCAGCCAGCGCGGTCCCTGGCACAGCTTGGATGCACACAGAAGGACTCATTCCTTTTGCTCCACTGACTGTAGCCGCCTCCTGGATTCTCTATCTTTGAGGCTGCCGGCCACTCATTAATCAATTTATCTCAGCCTCCAAAGCCACTGAGAATCCAGCCTTGAGATGTGGCCATGGAACTGTTCTCAACTTCATGTCTTTGTGTTGTTTTCAGTGATTCCTTTGACTGTGACATTGCTTGAGCGTCCTCTGCACACCCAACGCTCTCTGATGATCACTTGGAAAACATTTGTATATACATTTCTTAGGACACTTATTTGAAATGACAGCAATATAAACGCCTTGTCACTTACTGGAATTTAGACTATCTTTTGTTAACAATTGATACCTGAATTGCTTTGTTCTTTTGAATTTTATATGTGTGTACACACACACATGTATGTATATAAACATTTAAATAGGTTAAGTATATAGACTTACCCTAAATTGAATGAAGCCAGAACCCCCGAATCAGAAGGGCTACATAGACGTGTGAGGCCCAGAGTAATATAGATGTGTCTGAACAGTCTTTGCCCCATCACAAAATGATCCCTCTCCCTGATTTATATTTTTTCTGGAAGGAAGCTAGAAATCCATTGAAGCAGTTCAAATAGCATCTTCAGTTATCAGTTTTTAAAAATGTATGAAGTTGTTAAATTGGAAGAAGGCAGAGGCATCAGGCAGACTCCTAGCTATCCAAACAGGCATTCCACTTTGTTCCTGTCACTGATGGAAGCAAGTCTGAGGCCAGCCTTCAGACCCCTTCCACATTTCAGCCACCAGTGGAACACTTTCCAGCTGGGTGAAGGGAGGGGTGAGTTTGTCTCAGGAGAGACTTCTTTGGTCTGGCAATGACTGAAAGAAAAATCCTGTTTGGCCCTTTGTGTTTTAAGCAAGTCATCATGGTAGGTCTGCAAACAGAACTGGGAGCCTGGGAGCTGAGGGGTACTTCTTGACACAGTAGCTCATTCTGCAGGTGACCCAAGTCAGTCTCTCCCACCCCGGCTGGGTTTATTCATTGAGAAAAATGAGGGCGTTAGGCTATGTGACCCAACAGGCAGAATAATTCCCCATGAAGATGTTTCCAACCTGATCAGTAGAACTCATGACCCTAGATAGTAAAAAGAGCTTCACAGATGTGCTGGAGGGAATAACGTGGCAACAAAGCAGGTTGTTCTGGATTGCCTGGTGGGCCCAATGGAGCCACAGAATGCCTTTAAAAGCGAAAGAAGGCAGGGGGGGGGGGAGGTCAGAGTTGGAGGGAAATGTGATATAGAGGGTCCTGGTGATGCGATGGGAGAAGATGGAGCAGCCCTAGCTAACCTGAAATAAGCGGGAAGGGGCCATGAGTCCAGAGAGAAACATGGTGGGCCTCTAGAGGCTGAACGGGGTCAGGAAGTGTATCCCCTCCCTGGAGCTTCAAGAAAGAAATGCAATCTTGTTGTTACTTCAGCCCAGTGAGACGGGTGCCAGACCTCCCAGGAGAGTAAGATTGTGTTAAACGACACTATGCTACTAGTGACTTACTGCCTCCACAATAGAAAACAAGGCAGGAAACTTTCCAGAGGAGCCATTCTGCCTTCTTAAGAATGGTTAAGAGTTTGGGCAACCCCGGTGAGAGTCTGGGTGCATGTTAGTGTGGGGGTGGGCATTGCAGCGGAACGCTTTCCTACCTGTTCTTGCGGTTTCCATCACCTCCTTCTCCTGGCCAGGCTTACGCATGTGACAGGTGTATATATAGAACTTGTTCCAGCTGGTGGCAGATAGTACAGCCGCAGTGCTTAGAATCTGAAGGGGTCTCATGCCAGACATGACCTGGTCCGGCACCTTCCCTTCACATAGGGAAACTATGATCATCCTCAAATCAAGGGAGAGAGCCCAAGAGGGTGAGAGTGTCGCCACCATCAGTTGCTGAGAGGAGAGGCTCATGGGCCACAGTTGCAGACAACTCTTCAACTCAACAGGCTGGAGAAATCGCAGTGTGGTGAGGGGTAGGGGAGAGAATGATACAAAGTAGAGACTGGAACCGGAACCCCTGTTCTGACTGGTTCTATCCGTAAATACGGACGTGGAGGGAAAGACTCAGGGCACATCAGACCTGTCTCCACTACTGGAGCAGACCCTGACTTAGGAGTGCTGGGGCTTTGTGGCTGGAAGGCAAAACCTAGCCTAGAGGAACCGTCACCAGGGAACCAGCACGGTGTGATTCTGCCCAAACAAGAAGCTCCCGTTTGCCACTCAGAGGCTTCAAAGGGTGAGCATGCACCTGTGACCAGTAATGGCACCTTCAACCCGTGTCTCATTGGGATATCCTCTTTGGAGTTACATGCTTCAAATGTGACTGATGCAGGGACAAGGCAGGTCAGTTCCCTGGGGTAAGAATTGGGCATGAGAGAGGGTCAGATGGTGACGAGTGAGAGGCCACATTGGCTCTGTGTCTCACCTGAACTCACAGACAGGGTTGGGAGGACTCAGGGCGGCAGAGCGAGGGGCCCTGGAAGGTCTCTTTGTTAGGGTTTTCTGCCATGGGTAGCTTCTGTCTCTCCCTTTTAAACAACACTTACATTCGGTGGTGTCCTGCAGAACACAGGATTTGACCTGTTAGTGGATTACGTAGGCAACTGATTAAGTCGTGGCTTAGACTAGGATAAAACACACGGTGCACACACCTTGGAAAGGGAGCTCGGTCGACGAACCTTGCAAACACATTCTCCGTAGCTTTGGCTGGCAGCTCTGAGGCTTTCCTGCGCTCTCAGGGACAGAAAACTAGATGCTGAGAAAAGGCAGACAGATGTGGCCACTTCCACAAGACCAGCTTTTAATATGACTGTGGTTCAAAGCACGAATAAATAAACTCCAAAGAAAATGGAAAACCCAAACCGAACCTTGGAACATCAAAACCAAAGCCCATAAAACAGAGCAAACCGAAACAATCAACAGACGAACAAAAACAGCCCCCGCCCCCAACAAAACAAAACAAAAAGAAATCCAACTCTACAGCTGTGTCACAGGGTGAGAAGGACGTGGCTCCATGGACGAATACTGGGGTCACCCAGGCCACTATACCACCTCCACAGGTGCTGGGATAAGAAGGAGGTTGGCACTGGTCACCTTTAGTGCAGGAGCCCCAGGGGCCGTTTAGGGGACAAGGGTTTGTGGGTGGGTCAAGAACCTTCACAAACAACACAAGGGTCAAACGTTGTAGAGAGTTCTGTGGTTTCCTTCTTGACCGTGCAGTTTTGATTCCAGAGCTGGGCTCAGGGTGGCTTTGGGGTTGGAACCTGGTCCCACTGCATGGGCAGCAGTGTGGGCTCTGGAAACTGTACGGAGAAAATAGCATGTACAAGACAGAAGTGGAGGTGGCGCCATAAGAAGTCTGAGCATGCAGGTGCTTTGTACATCTGGCAGTGAGATGTGATGGCAGATTAGTTCTCGAACAGCTCCGGAGTGGGACTCGTCAGTCCTACAAGGGACAAATGGCAGGGCCCGAGACAGTTCATGTCAGATGTGGCCAGAGTGAGGTTTGGCAGAAGTTCGCAATGTGTGCATAATGGGGGGCTCTTGCTTCTTTCTGTCATCAGGGGCCATTCCACCTGAGCTTGCTGTCCCCTGTCCTGGGCCTTAAGGTCTGTTTGGAGGTGCTGGGTTGCCTGAGGTGTCAGCAGGCAATTTCCTCCAGCGTACCCAAAGCTGTCTGCAGGGGCACATTCACAGTGTGGCTGATGGTTTCAGAGTGGTTCGGCATTGTGTCACAGGTGCTCTGCAGGGAAAAGGAAGGGGGTGCAGTCACTCATTCAGAAAACTCTACTGCAAAGTCCTGTGAGTTGTAGGGGAAGCCCAGCCAATCACCTTGCTTGAAGGGTGGGATCCCCTGAGGATATTATTTACTTATAAATATTGCAGGTGTGCTCCCCGCCTTCCCTTCTGTTTTCCTGCTCTCCACTGGAACCTTGGTTTTGTAAGTTCTCCCCTTCTTCCCCTTAATAAAGCTGATCTTAAAGCTAGTCTGATTAATCCTATTTGCCGGTCGTTTATGCCCCTACATTTTGGCGTCCAGCGTGTGGCTTTCTGCCTCTGCCCCTCAGCTGATCAGAGCTCCAGGATTGGCCCCGGGGAAACAGAAGAGTTCCTGAGCAGGGTAGACCTGAAATGCTGTACCTCGCCCAAGGCTCCCAGGCTGCAGTGTGCAGATGGTTGAGAGATGTGGGGAAAGGAAGGACCAGACAAGAGGCTGTGCCAGGGCTGTGGTGCTGGGGTCAGTTTGGAAGGGGTGGGGTGAGGAGGGAGGGGAGTTGATGGAGACAGGGCTGGGGGAGGGGACATAGGTGAAAGGAGGTTATGACTCTGAGACATTCTAAGGAAGGAAGGGAGGTGGAGTGGGGATCATGGCTGGTGGAGCCCTTGCTGTCTCTGAAATGCAAGCACAATCTCTCCTAAGCCCATGAGTCCCCTCTGAGGCTTTATGATCCTAGCAGATGCTTAGGGAGGCTAAGGAACTTCCCTCAGGCACACAGTCAGGACTCAGAGGACCTAGGCAGTGCCCAAGACAACTGAGAGCAGAGCCTTAGCTCTTTGCTGTCTGCTCCTTCAGCAGAGGTTGCCGTCTGTCCTACAGAGCCTCCAGGAGTCCAGAGTTGTCCTTACCATGTTCTCATCATGGCTTCCTTCCTCCTCTTCTTTGCCAAGCAGGTCTAATAGCTTCTCTTTGATCAGCTATCAGGAAGACAGGAAGTGCACAGTCAGGCTGGAGGGATGGTGCAAAGGCCAAAGGGCATCCTTCCTCAGGGCTGAACCAGGGGATCACGCAGTGAGTGTGTGGGCGGTGGCTGTACATAAAGGCGAGAGCTCTGCCTGGTGGACGTCTCGAGGGCCTCACTCGCTCAAGCTCACCTTTTGGCCTTCCTGTGATTTTGTTGCTCCAAACAGAGCTTGGGAGAGGGTGGGGGAGGGCTCCGCCTTGCTGTGTGGACCTCTTTCTCCAATGGAGAAGTTAAAGGCACTGGTACACTCAGATCCGCATGGGTCCTAGAGAGCATTCTGGGACCTCTTTCTTACTGTGTAGCTCAGGTTGGCCTCAAGTTCACCATCCTCCTGTCTCAAACTTCCTGGTATCGAGATTACAGAGATATGCCACCACACCCAGCTTCATTAGTCACTTCCAAGGACTGCTTCCTCCACAAGATGAGGGATGACCAGGGTTATAATACTTTATTTGTAGCAATTAAGGGTAGTTCTTAAATATGCTCTCTAATGCGGTTCAATTTGCCTTTCGTTTTGTGCGGCTTTTCAGGAGGATGAATAAATAATGCAGAGCAAGAATCGGGCCTTCTCTGGGTTGTAGTCACATGCTGAGGGACACACTAGTCTCTGCACTGGTCACAAGGGGCTCTACTGATGCTTGGGGGTATTTTACCTTTCCTGGGAGGCAATGGGGTGACTGATAACCAGTGTCCGGAGGGCATATGCAGCGTGGGAGTGCTGTGGGACCTTTGGGATCACCCCCTGTTTCAGGGAGGCACACCCAGCCTGGGGTGAATTGCCCATCTGTGGCCAGGGACGTGGAGGTCACCAAGTGATCACCATGGCAGGGCAGTGCTGGCATGGAACCTATTTACAGGTAGGTGAGTCCGTTAACACAGCTGCTCTTCAGGTAGTTGGCCACAGCAGGTTCTCTGCCCAGATGAGCCGTGGGCAGAGTAGACCAAGGTAGGTTTGCTCTTGCTAGGGTTAGGAAGTTGTAAGAACTGACATGCTCCAGGGCCTCTGAGAATCTTTCAGAAATGTGGCCCCAACTGTGTCTAGAGGGTCACATCTCCCTAGACCATGGGTGGCAGAGGCAGTTTATGGATACTGTGGTCTCATTGGGGATTGATGAAGATTCCTAGGACATGTGCCCTCTCTGGGGCTGGCTAGGCCTTGGAAGACAGGCCACTCAGAGGACAGGCTTGTGGGTGGTGTGTACTCTTGAGTGTGTTGTGTGTAGTATGCAGATCTATGAAAGAGGTTTGAGTGTGTGTGCATGTCTGTGAACACGTTGTGTGAATGCATGTGGTATATGTATGTTTTAAGTATGATACGTGTGTGATGCATGAGCATGTAATATGTTGGGTGTGTGATATATTGCATATGGATGTGGACTACCTGGGGTATGAAACCTTGCCCTGGTCCCACTGTGTGAGGGACCCAAGCCTTGCCTCTGCACAGTCTGGCCTCTTCTCATTCCTCCATTCCCTCTCTGTGGCACAGGTCAGACCCAAGAGAGGGCCAGGGATGCCGTTTCTTCCACATCCACCTCTCCTTGAGACTCCTGACTTATGCTCTGGAGAAGCGGGTTTGTGTGGGCAGAATGAAGTTATTGCTCAGCCATGCTTGGTTCTCAGTCTGGGCGTTCCACCATTTGGTCATTTCCCCAAGGGTAACCCCAAATCTTACCTCATAAATATAATCAAAGAGCTCTAGTATTGTAAGGATACTAGCACCAATAAACAATCCCATCTGACCACCAATGTCACCTGCAGAGGAAGGGAAAAGACCAGAGATTGGGTTTTACACACAGATCCAGGAAGGGGTGAAGAGATGATGAGCTCTTGAGGGTGGCCCCTCCAAGGGAAGCCTGGACCCTGTCGCAGGAGGGCCAGGCTGTTGACAGGTTCACCGCCACACGTATGCCACTAGACAACAGGGTTGGGGCTGATCACTCACTGATGAGGCTCATGGGCCTGTTTAGGGAGCAAATGAAGTCCTGAGTGAAAGTGTGTTGTTGACATGGGCACTGCCATGTCAAGGACCCCAGTGCCCCTACCTCATGGGAGTGGCAAAGCCTTCCCTGGGTGAGGCTCAGAGGGAAGGGAACACCTGCCTCTGGTCTGTGTGTGAATGTTAACAGTGTGTGCAAAAATGCCGACCATAGCTTTTAACCCCAGATGTTTATGGCCTGAAGACTGCTCCTCCTGAGACTAGTGGAACCTGCCTCCTTGGTTAGCTGTATAATGTAATAACCCCACAGGCTTATCCAGCTGTGTGTGATAACCCTGCCTATTTGTTCAGCTATATGTAATAACCCCACCTCCCTGAACTCAAGATGGCTCCCTTTTGTTCCCTGCCACCCCCATCCTTCTAGTGCAAGCTTACTGAGGCGTGTGTGTGCCTGTGTGAATATGTCAGGTATGAGGTGTGCATTTGCAATGGTGCACAGTGCAGCTGGAACACAGTCGGTAGAGACAGGGTGCAGAATGTGTGTAGTGCATGTCTGATCACTGATGGCTTTATGTGTATGCATATCTCTGTCTACTTTAGGCACACAGAATGCATCTATGTGTGTGTGATAGAGGTGGCTAGAGTGTGCCTGAGTGTATACAGCAAGTATGAGCATTATGTAGGTGTAGGTGTGTTCCTGTGTGTGCCATGTAGGCATATGTAACGAGTATGTGGACATAAAGGCATAGATTGTGTCTGCCTAGGTTTGCTGTGTGTATGGAGGTGCCTCTGAAGCTATGTGGTGGGACATGGGGCTGTGTAAATGTGTGTGTGTGTGTGTTCTGGTTCTGGAGCACCATGGGTACATGGACCTGTAGGCTGGTTTCAGTGTACATGCCGTCTGTTAGCATGGGGGTGTTGTGTGGTGTGCATACTGGGTAGTGGTGGGAGAAGGCTGAGCTGGGCTTGATGGCTGAAGGTTTGTATGTGGTACACACTTCCCTCACAGGAGGCACAGATGGCGGCACCATTTCCTCACAGGCTATTCTGGGCGGGAACAAGATGCTGGGAACAAGTTCATCCTTATATCTGATGCAGACGTGACAGAGTCAAAGCCTGAACCCTTTGTGTGCTCTCTCTCTCTCTCTCTCTCTCTCTCTCTCTCTCTTTCTCTCTCTTTCTCTCTCTCTCCCTCTGTGTAAGAGAGAGGGGGGAGGGAAGGAAGGGAGAGAGAGGGAAAAGAGGAGGGAGGGAGAAAGAGAGAGGGAGAAAGAGGAGGGAGATGGGGGAGAAAGAGGAAGAGCAAGGAGGAAGAGAGGGAAGGAGAGAGAGGAAGGGAGGGAGGGGAGGGAGGAAGGGAGGGAGGGGAGGGAGGGAGGGGAGAGAGAGAGAGAGAGAGAGAGAGAGAGAGAGAGAGAGAGAGAGAGAGCGAGCGAGCAGGAGTACACCCTTGCTCATGCAAGCTTGATCCTCTTTCGGGAGGAAAGGGGAAATAACAGGCCTTCCATGGCTGAGTGAGGGGGCATGGCCTGTGCTTTGTGACTCGGGGCCTTTAACCACAATAACCTTCATAGAGGCCTAAATGACAGCTACCCCCATATAGCTGGCACTTAACAAAGGCTTTGTCTTTCTCCTCCTAGATAAAGTATAAAAATGCCCCCATGGCGCTGGTCATACCAGACAGGGCTGAGTTCCAGCATGGTGACTATCTAGGGCCACAGACCGCTATTAATGGCCTTTATCTGAGCTAACTGCCACAGTGAACTAGGGATGATGGTTCAAGTCCATTGTCGACTAGATTGGGGACAATTAACTAAGTGTGGGGACAACTTTCACTATGTGAGGTACCATCCCATGGGCTGGGGGCCTGGAGACAGAAAGGGAAAAATGAAAAGGGAAAAAGAGAAAGGAAAGAGCCTGCATGCACAGATATATTTTCTCCTTCCTTTTATCCCTCCCTTCCTCCCTCTCTCTTCCCCTTCTTCTCCCTGTTTTCTGACCGTCATGATGCTAACTGCTCCACTCCATCACTCTGTTCCCACCATGCTGGCCTGCAAACCCCGAAACCATGAGCCCAAACAAGCCTTTACCCTCTTTAAGCTGTTTTTCTCAGGCTTTTTCCTAGTGCTGGAAAGTCAGGCGACATACTGGGTGATTTACAGAAACCAGAGGTCCAGCCAGGGGAAGCCCCCTCCCTGTCCATGGCCTCACAGCTGGCCTTCAGAAAGCCCTTGGATTCAAAGCCTGCTCTTCCTTCTATACTTTCAGGCCTGCCCCTCCCAGGATGCCACTATCACTGAGATCAGTCTCAGGGACAACTGCCATTACTCCTAGGCACTGTGTCCTTTCTTTAGAGAGGCTAGGAGGTGGCACAAGTTGAAGGGTTGGTCCTTGACCAGAATGTGAATGTCCAGATGGGCTAAGGCAGGGATGATCTTAGTTCCTTGTGTGCATTATATCCCATCAGGACCAGGGCAGCCAATGGGAACTTGTGTGGGAGTGGCAGTCAGATTGGTGGTTATCTGGAGACATCATCTCTTCTTTCCTGTTTGAGAAAGGGCTCTGGGTCCAGGGGACAACACTCAGCTTCTCAATGCATTGCAGTCCAGGCTCCACCTGAGAACTTTATAATTTGGATGCCTGGAGACCACGTAAGTTGAACATACCCTTCTTCCACGCTTCTGCTAGCATTCGGGTCCTGGGACGCTGACTCCAACCTAGATACAGACTATGAAATCCAAGAGGGTAGGCCTGAGGATGCCCTGTGAGACCTTTGTGTTTGCTCCTCGCTGCACAGACGAGACTGAGGCCTTAGGCTGAGGCCTGAACTGGATCTATAACCGCTACCCCAGCAAGTACACAGAGAGTAACTAGTACGTTAACAAGTGTGCCTCCTTGGGAGGCTTACATGTCTGTCTGCCTGTCTCCCGCCCATCTCCCCATGCCCATCCAAGAGATGTGGAAATTTATGTGACAGACATTCCAACTCACCAAGTAAGGCAGCGACTTCATACGCCTTCTTCTGTTCAATTGTCTCATAATTGAGCGCTTCAAAAAATATATCCAGGACAAGAATGTTCTCTCTGCAGAGGGAAAATTAAACCCCACACACAGTTAGAACCGTCAGCATTCATGGGACTGGCCAATCTAGCTTTCCCATGGATGGGGAGGCCCAGGGAGCTGCCAAAGGTAGAACTCTAGAACCAGCTGAGTCCCTGTTTGTCCTTAACTCTACCCCCCCTCTCTCTTGGTAACCTTTCTGGGAGTCCAGCCTGGATCCAAGTCCCTGAGTCTTCTGGGGACTTCTTGGTTTTTAACATGCAAATGAGTTCATCCTGACTAGGCTGGTGTCAGTTTGGGTGTCTGCCCCAGGAGAATATCTAAGCGATAATGGTCACTCGGGAGAGTCCCCATCTTCCTCCTGAGATTCCTTTTTTTTTTTTTTTTTGATTTTTCGAGACAGGGTTTCTCCGTAGCTTTTGGTTCCTGTCCTGGAACTAGCTCTTGTAGACCAGGCTGGCCTCGAACTCACAGAGATCCACCTGCCTCTGCCTCCCAAGTGCTGGGATTAAAGGCATGCGCCACCACCGCCCAGCTCCTCCTGAGATTCCTAACAAGCCTCTTGTGGTGGGAGACCCTGACCTGGCATTATTTAGTCAGTTGTCAGAGCTGGGGAGAATTGTTGAGAGCAGGCCCATGGCTGGCTGGGGAATTCCTGGCAGAAGCCCTGGGCTCCTTCTGTGACTTTCCTGCAGGCAGGTGTGTTAACGAGACACATCTTGGCAGAGAAACTCATTCCTGCTCGCAGAATGCCTTGCTAAGCAGCAGGGCCTGGTGTTTCCTACATCCTAGCCTCCTTCTGTGGGGCCTGACATGTCCTCTGTACCCCTTGTTTTGAACCTGTTGAACAGAAGTCATCTCAGGAAGGGGCCTGGCGACTGTTCTGGAACGGGAGAGTGGCTGGGAGAGAGAGAAGCAAGCGGCTCCCACACTGGAACTGTAGGGCACCGAACAGGCTCCCGTTCTCCCATCTGGCTTTCTCCCCGACTGCTGCCTGGAGGGCCTTTCTGAAACGGTTATGCTGACTCGAATTAAAGATCCCAATCCAGTTTCTTAGTCACACAAACGACCGTGGCAGATGCTCCACAGCCAGGCATGGCCAGGGGCTACCACATTGGGGACCACAGGGGTAGAATCTATCATTCCAGAATGTTCTATCAAGGAGCAGAGTTCAAGAACACAAATCTGACACAGACTATTATCATTGCTCTTGGTTGACCCCCCCCACCCCAATGAGGCAGTAAAAACTAATGGTAAAGACATCACACATATTTTGGTGACAGGGCATAGAGAATCAGGCAGGAACTGAGCTGGAAGCTTCCTCCCTGCTGCCCAGCTTTCAAGGTGACAGGCAGGTGCTGAGGTAGAAAAGTTGTCATTGGTCTTACTCAGCTGTGACCCCTGTGAGATACAATACTAACCTGCCGGGGGAGATATACCCACTGGTGCAATATGGCATGAAGGTTATAGGGGTAACCAACTGCTTTCTGATTGCATTTGAGGCCTCTTTCACAAGAAAGAATCTATATCCACTACTGTAAACCTTCTCAAGAGCCCGAGGCTAGGGAGATTATACTCCCCCCCCCCCCGCCCCTGAGGGAGTCTAGTACTTTTGTTTTTGCTAAAGGGACATGTGTCAAATTGCCTTCTAAGTCCTTATATTTATGACCACAGATTAGTGCAGCTCTCAGCACCTGCTCAGAGAAGCTTCTGTTGCAGTGAGCAGTCAGCTCTAACACCGAGACTCATAACCAGTTGAGGTGCAGAGAGTAAGCGACTGTTGAGTGCTAATCTCTAAATGGAACACCTAGACCAGCCCCTCCATGCCCCCAAGGCTTGGGCAATGCCATGGAAAAGGTGGAAAGGATGGAAGAGCTGGAGGATAGGAGGAGTGTGGTGAACCGCTGAATTCGGGACACACCGAGGCCATTCCCCGCATCTGTGAATTCAGTGGCTAAGGTTTCCTGAATAGGACCTGTACAAGACAGGGCCCATCAGCATTCCTGCATGGTTGGGGGAGGACTCACGGGGCCTCACCCAGTGGTGGCTAAGGGAGAAGGAGCTTTCTTCAGGGGTATAATCACTGGTTACTTGCCTACACTTTGGTACATAACCTCACCCGTGCTCGTGTGAGCAACCCTAACTGCAGGACACAAGCACTCCCCAAACGACATGAAAGGAGGGGGGTCTTCGGGGAAGAAGAAGAAGAGTCTGCAGGAGGGGGCAGGGGACTGAAAGTTAACAACTTGCGAAATGGCCACAAGACATCACATATATTATGAAATTGTCAGCATAACTTAGTAAATAAGTAGAATACAAATTTGATCAGCTGGGCATGGGGACATAGGCCTATAATCCTAGCAATGGGACTTGAGTCAGAAGGATCATGAGTTTGAGGCCAGCCCTCAAACACAGTGAGACCCTATCTCAAATAAAATTATAAAATACAAATTTGAGCTTGTCATTGACTTTCTAAACATTCAGCTGCTCCCTAGGCTAACACAAGTCTACCCCTGAAACTCCCCGCCCCTGCTTGCTATTAGCTCATCCTATAGGACCTGTGACATGTCCATCTTTCCCGTTGTCTCTGATGCACCATATGCCAACTCTGTCCTAAGTTCCCCCACCCCCAGGATACACTCTCTGGCTCATTTACTGTGTCAAGGGATTTTCTGTGCCCCAGGTCTTGGTCAGAAGAGTCAGTACTTGGTAGAGAGCAAAGAACAAGAAGAAGTTTCTGCCACTGGGGAGCTTCCCACTATGATGGATGAGTGTGTAAGGCGGCAATAAAGGAGGCCTCAGAAAGGGAAAGAAAGTTAGAAACCGGAGAGGGGCTGTCTAAGTCTCCTAAGAGACCAGATTCCATGGCCTGAAAAAATCAGGGTATGTCCTCCTGCCCAGCATCTCTGTTGTCTGCTGTGGCCGACAGATATTTATTAGTGGTACCTGGCTCTGTAGGCTGTTTGTCATGTGTGCTATCCCAAACTAAACCACATTATAAAGTTCCGCCCAGCCCCTGAAAACCTACAAAAGCCAGCTAACCCTCCTGTTTGGGAGGGTCATCTGAAGGCTTTCTTCTCTGGGTCCCTCCCCAGCCCCTGCCACCCACCCCTTTCACTGTGACTCTATAATTTTTCTTTTTAATGATTTGTTTATTTTTATTTCATGTACATTGGTTTGCCTATATGAGGGTGTTAGAACCCTTGGCACTGGTGTTACAGACAGTTGCGGGCTATCATGTGGGTGCTGGGAATTGAACCCTGGTCCTTTGGAAGAGCAGCTAGTGCTCTTAACCACTGAGTTATCTCCCAGCCCCATGGTTCTAACTTTATCTCTCTTCCTCTTTCAGCTACTACTGTCAGTGAAGCGCCTTTCCGGGCTTTAAAGGGAAGCCTCTCTTTCCCTTCAAGGTCCCAGCACACGGTTTTTGACATGCTGTTGTTTCTTTCTAATACACTCCCACTTCAAGGCCTGCTCGTGGTCTTGGACCTTTCTCCTGATAAATCTAGTTGGTTTTCTTCTTCTTTTAAATGTTTTTTCTACGTGTGTGTCTTGGGGTGTAAGTGCATGTGTGTGTGTGTGCCTGTGTGTGCCTGTGTGTGTGATGTATAACAGAGGTCAGAAGAGGGCTTCAGATCCTTTGGGGCTGGAGTTACAGACCTTTCTGAGCTGTCTGATATGGGTGCTAGAATCTGAACAGCACTCTTGACTGCTGAGTCATCTCTCCACGCCCCCGCCCCTTAAACCTAATTCCTGAAGGATAGTTGTGTCAGCTCCTTTCCAGAACAGAACCGCTTATTTAACAGCAAGTCACACACTGTAGCAATATTATAAAGGAAAACACCACAGTGCCGGGGGAGGAGAATACTCTGACTTTCTAAGGCAATGCTGTTTAAATGGAGACAGGTACCACGAGGAAGCAGGCGGGCAGAGTGGCTGGAAAAGTGTTTCCATAAGAGGGAACAGAGGCTCAAGACCCACCAGGAGAATTATACATTCTTTAGAAAGGTCAAGCTCTCCCTGAACCTTGCCCTGAGCAAAGTGCAGTCAACTACGGTTTTCCCTTAGTGTCTGCATATCTCAATTATAGCCAACATCGTCCCAGACGTCAAGGCCCTATGTGGCATTTAATCCTGCACTTATCTCCCCAGGAGGCTGCAAGCTCTTTGTGACTTTGTCTTCTGAGCTTGGCACACAGCAGGTACTCAATTAATGTTTGCTAAATTGAGCTAACTGCTTGCTTTTTGCCTCTTTCTGCATGCCTCCTCCCCACCCCCTCCCCTCCCACTTAACTTACGAGATATATTTTTCAGATTTGTTAAATTTCTTCTCCAGGTACTTGGCTGACGTCTTGCTGGGGATCTTCACCATGGAGAGCTCTTTGTTGTAGCGGGTCAGGTTGCAGGGTGTCCTGCAGAGACAGTAATTGCTGTCCTTTTCTGCCAGGAGGCCTGGAGGAGAGAGGAGAGGGTCTCAGGCAGGCATGGGTGGGGGCGAGGCTCTCTGGCCCAGCATACCTGGATTCTAGGCATTAAGATGCAAGTCAGGAGGGGGAGCTGGGCCCCAGGAAAATGGGCTAGGGAATTGCTGAGCTGGGATGGTGCCAGGGTCTTGTTTTCTTTCTGCTTGCTGTTACTGCCCTCTGGACCTTTCAAAGTGTTTGATTCATTGTCACTTTTAGGGAGCCCCCCCCCCCATTCCCAGGGCTTTCTCCTGTTTCTAGCATCAGTGTTCTGACCCCAAAAATGGGCCACCATGGAAGTTAACATGGAGAACGCTGTGCTAGGAGCTCGGGACTTCATGCCATTCCTTCTGGTGCTCCCCATAGCCAACACCATGCCCTCCGCCTGCCGAGACGCTATCCAGTAAAGATTCTTGAATCCTTATCCTGGAGCAACCTAACCCCCTCCCCTGACACCCAGAACGCAGCTCTCCGGGTCCTCCCCAACCAGACCAGGTGGTCGAAGGCACTGCTGCCCTCTGACAGACTCTCTTTTTGAGCCAACTTTAGCCAGGCCCTTGAGAGCGGCTTCTCCACTGCTCAGCCCAGCTTTGGCAAGAAGCCTGCTGAAGGCAGCAAAGCAAGAATTCGCACCTTGCTAGTCCATCACCCTGGTCTGCCTCCAGGAAGAATCCCAGCCCTGTGAGCAGCAAGCCTCCCCTCCCCTGACATCGCTGTACTTTCTCATCTCCTGACCTTTCACAGTGCTTTGCAGGTGATGAGTCCCTTACTTCCTGCTTCCTACCGAGATGAATCCCTACCTCCGCTGCTGCAGTCACCTTGATGTTTAATTGCAAGGGTCCAAAAGTTTTCTTAACCATTAGCAAGAAAAACGGTTCCTGCAGTACCTCCCTCCCTGCCTCCCTCCTTCTCTTCCTTCTTTCCTCTTTTGTTCTCCCTCACCCTTATGCCTTTCTTTTGGTTTTCTTATCTTTATTCCAAAGAAGACTTTGCATGCACTGTAAGCCAACCCTGCTTCTTGGGCCTCTACCACAGGAGTCCAGCTTTGTCCTCACTTACTTCTACTAAGAGCAGCTGCTGAGGGAACTGGAGGATGCAGCATTTAAAGTTCTGTCTGCTCTTTCCTGGGGCTGGAGAGAGGGGAGGTAGACCACAGAATAGCTGCTGAGCTACTCCAACCCATGTCTGGGTGCTCCCCCTGCCTCCAGGAGGTTTTCTAGCTGGGAACAGCGGTTCTTTTAGACCTCAAATGCCCTGGAGGCTGTGAGAGGAGGAGAGTGGGGAGGAGGTGAGGAGGTGGCAGTGGGTGGCATAATGGGGCCCAGAATGGCTTATGTTTGCACACATGGGATGGAAGAAGATCTCCCTTCAGATGCACTTGGGCTCTCCATGCACGCATGTGTACATGCATGCATATGTGCATGCATATGTGTGTGTGTTGGCTTCACTGAGCTCCTTCAGGTGAACCAGTGGCCCCTTGACTGACCTCTCTCCATCTCTGCCCTCTTCCTGTATCCTCCATTCCCTGTGAAATCTACTTCTTCATCACCACCTCCATGCCTCCTTCTCTCCCTCAGTTCCCTTACAGCCCTCATCCACCCGTATGGTTTCCTCTTCTTCTCTCTCCCTCACCAGCTTCCTGCAGCTTCTCCTGCAGAACTTCTTTGTATGCATCCCTTCCTTGTTCCTTTTCCCAAGGTTGACTTTGGTGTCCCCACAAGATGACCCCACAATCTCTACTTCACCTCCCACTCTCTCTGTCCCCAGTACTGACCGAGGGCAGGCTCTGCACACTCCTTGTGCTGCTCCGGAGTGCAGAAAGGAGCATCCCCTGCAGGGAAGAGAAGCCAAGAGAGAAAGAGCATTAATCACATAGGAGCCATGCATGCCAATGGCTCCTCACAGACTTCCTGTAACCACAGGGAGAAGCTGCCTTCAGGGGACAGTCTGGTGAGTACCACTGGTCAGTGTCCTCAGATCTGGAGGTGACTTCTGATCTGCTGTGAGGAAACCATGAGACTTGCCTGACCCTCTTTTGGTGGCTCACAATGATGGATGATGGGGTAACTTGTCTGGAAAACTGGGGACAAGACGAGATGGGGTAGGGTGGAAGGAGGTTCCTTCTAAGCCAGGTGCCATGTGGTCTCCTTGAACCCTTGTGTTAAGCTTCCAAATAGAAAAAAACATGGGACTCAGCACCCAGCCTTCTGGACAGCGAGCTGCTGGAGATAAGGTGGGGTTGGCACAGGGGTCCGTGCCATACCGAGGCTGCTGCTTCTCAGCACACCACACTGCTGTAAGCACCCTGGGGTAGCTCTGTGCCCCCTCACAGCCCCACCCATCATCTCACGCAGTTGAGATGTCACGATCTTGTCACAGTTGGAATGATTGTAACCTCTCTTTGTCTGCTTGCCTCTGGCTCAGGTTTTATGGGGAAAGCTCATGTCTGGGGGTTCAGTCTGATGCTGGTCTTCCTAGTCTTCCTCTCTGGCATCTCTCTGCAGAGCGTTAAGATCTGTATTTTTGTTGCTGATGATTGTTTTATTTTTTCCTCCTTTCTTTTCTTCTTTGTGAAACACTAAAGTCAAGATCCAACAGAAAGGTCTTTTTTGGGACCATTTTTCTCCAAGTCCTTTTTACACCGTCGAAGAGCTGGTGCAATTCCCTTTCTCCAATAATAACATGTTAAGTGATGTGGTTTCCATTTTGCCCAAGAAGTTCATAGGCAATTTTAATGTCATTATGTAAAACAACACACATTTATCCTTTTGCACTTTTGTAGGTCTGCAATCAGCCACAGGCATCATTGGTGTTGGGAGGGTTATGTTCTTTTCTGGAGGAAATAGGGCAGTGGATCTCAACCTTCCCGATGCTGCAAACCCTTTAATATAGCTCCTCATGTTGGGCTAACTCCCAATATAAAATTGTTTCACTGCTACTTCATAACCGCAATTTCGCTGCTGTCATGAATTGTAATGTAAATATCTGATAAGCAGGAGATCTGATATGTGATCCCCAAAGGGGTCACAATCTACAGGTTGAGAAACCAATCTAGGGGACAATCCACTGCCTTTGTAGCTTCTACAAGCCCCCTTCTGGGTCTTCCCTCAGAGCTACCTGTGACCCCAGCCATGGGAGTGATGTTGATTTCAAGGCCCAGCATGGCTTACTTGGGCCCACTCCTATGTCTTTCCTTCCTAACGTTAGTGCCCCTAACAGTGCTCTGAACAGAGATAGTTTTAAAGATCAACAGTTCTAATATTGGATGACTAAGATCATTACTAATCATTGAGAAAATTAATTCAGAACTCAGCCATAAGGAGACTCACGTGAGAGCTGTCACAACAGAAGCAATGGGTGATGAACTGTCCCCACCACAAGTATTTTGTTAGATAAGCTTAAATAATGTAGGACATAAGCACAGAAATATCAAAGGAAACAACAGTGCTCCAAGAACACAGTAGGCCATTAGTAGACGTGACTTGCTCCTACCACCTCTTGCACTAATATGATCACCACTGACTTTTGTAATTTCCAGGGCATCTTTACTTCTTCTTTTTAAGATAATAAATAAGAACATAGAGGGTTAGTAACGTGGGCCAGCCCACACAGTGAACAGAGAAGCCTGAAATAGAAGCTAAGGTCCATGCCTACAGTCCCAGTTACCCCTCCTTGCTACCACTGTCCTGCCCAAACCAGCTCCCACTCCACAGGCCTGCGTCTGACACGCTGACTGCCTCTAATGAGATGGCAGCAGACGTTATTAGTCTGACGATGGAAGTGTCTGCACAGGCACATTCATTTGCTCACTAATAGACTTTTGCCGCACTCAAAAGAGTGCTAGACATTTGGATGCAAGAAGAGAAACATCTGGGTGAAAGCCACAGACATCTGGATGTTCAAACAGGCACATTATCAGGATGTGTAGATCACGAGTGTCCCATTATCTGGATGTTGAACTCAGGACGCAAGAGGAGCATTCAACTGGCAAGCATATGGAGCATGGGGACGGAGGTGATGCACACATCTGGGCACCCCTGTGTACCAGGATGCTGCCCTGATGGATGGATGGAAGGATGGAATTTTTCCACTTGCCTCTTGGTTGTCAGGTACCACAGTCTCCCTAGAACAATAGTGGTGAGGCGTTTCCTGTCGGGCGAGAAATTGCAAAGGTCCGGGGACCCTGCCACCCACCTGGCATGTGGACCATGCGGCAATTGCAGTTCTCCACGATGTAGCGGGTCTCACAGTCAATCCGACAGGCGGTGATGCTGTAAACGGGAAAGAAGTCGAGCCCCATCTCTGAAGATCGACACTCCCCCCATGGTGGGGGCAGATACGTGAGCTGTAAGACAGACAGGAAGGAGAACACAGTCAGCCCTGGCAGAGGATGCTCATTCGGTTTCCACGGACGCCATGGTACGCTGGTCTACCTGTGCAATGGGCAAATAAGCAATTGAGTATCCTCAGCAAGCCAAACCCTGCTGGCTTTGTGAACCTTATTGTCTGGATAGCACATGAGTTTTCCCACTCTGCTTTTTTTTTTTTTTTTTTGTCAATTTTCATGGAATTTTGCTCTCCTCAGTCTTTTTATTTAAAGACTTCACTTTTTGTGTCCCTGCATGTGCCTGTGAGTATGAACACATGTGCATGCATATGTCTGGTAGAGAGGCCAGAAAAGGGAATTGGATTCCCTAAAGCTGGGATTACAGGTTGTGAGCCACCATGTGGGTACTGGGAACTAAACTGGGTTCTCTACAAGAACAGCAAGTGCCCTTAATGGCTGAGCCATTGCTCCAAGGAGCCCTGTCCGTGGAGTCTGTTATCCAAGCTGTGCCTTTCCATATCAGTGTCAATAGTGGCACCTGGAATGACCCAGCTAAATTCTACCTTCTTGTCTGGGAAGACTGAGACCCCAGACACAGACCCGGAGGATAAGTCACAGAAGAGGACAGGTGAAGTGACTGCAGGGTACTGCCACTATTTATGGTCCTGATCAAGCTATGGATGACACTTCAGTGTGGACACTGTCACTCCCCTTCTCAGAGGTCCAGTAGCCATAGATTTTCTAACATCTATTGTACTTGCTTGGGAGGGATGGGGAAGGTAGGGACGAGAGAGTTAATGGTCCTGGGGCATTTACTATGCTATTGCTACTACACTAAGCAAACTCTTTATACCCAGCTTTCCTTTTACGATGGAAGAATAAGAAAAACAATAAAATGTACATATTTGGGGCTAGGAAGATGGCTCACTGGGTAAAATGCTTGCCATGAAAGTGCGTGGACCCGAGTTCGGATCCCTAGATGTCTGTCATACTGACAAGAGACCCCTTGAGGCTCGAAGGTCAGCTAGCATGGTGTGCACAGTGGAGAGTGACAAGAGACTTGTCCCATCAAAGCGCGGAAGGTGAGGGTGACACTTGAGGTTGAACCCTGATCCTCCATGCTCAATATGGGATGCTCATGCCCACACGTGTGCACGTGAGCACACATGCAACAACCCAAACCCTCTTTTTTTTTCCCTGCCTTTATTTTGGTTTGAGAAAGGGTCTTACTATGTAGCTATGACTGTCTTGGAACTCACTTTGTAGACCAGGCTGGCCTTGAACCCACAGAGATCTGCCAGCCTCTGCCTCCTAAGTGCTGGGATTAAAGGCATGAAGCACCACACCTGGCCACACTACAGATCTCAATTTGAATTTTGTCAAATGTCACCATCTACCTGTGTAAACACTGCATCAATCAAGACATGTGACACTTTTATCCCTACAGAAAATGAATTCATATCTTTTCCAATTAGGGCTCCACCGTCTTCCTGGGCAACCACTCTCATGAATTCTGTTACCACTGTCTGTCTAGTCTCTTTTCACACTTAGATAATTGACGGTTTGCCCTGTGTATTTTTTTTGCCTGCTCCTTTCACTAAAATGATGGTTTTGTGGTTGTTCCACATGGGAGTGCACCTGGAGTTCATTCCGTCTTTTCAACTGAGTCATTCTTTAACTTATGAACACTCCTGGCTTATTTATCCGTTCACCTGAGGGTGGGTGTTTGGGTTGGCTCTATATTTTGGTAATTATGAAGAAGACCCGTGAGTATTTGTTTAATTACTTAATTTATGGGCAAGCTCTCATACAGCACAGGCTGGCCTCAAACTTGCTGAGTAGCCAACAATGATCATGACCTCCTGATGGCCCTGTCTCCATCTCCCAAGTGCGAAATTACAGGCATGTGTGACCACATCTAGCTGAGTATGGTGGTTTGCACGGGTATGGCCCCGTAGACTTCTGGGTCTGAATGTTTGGCCCATAGGGGGAGGCACCATGAGAAGGTATGGCCTTGTTGGAGGAAGTGTGTCGCTATGGGGGTGGGCTTTGAGGTCTTATATGCTCAAGCAATGCCCAGTATGGGATACAGTTGCTTCTGCTGCCAGTGGATAAAGATGTAGAACTCTTGGCTCTTTCTCCAGCATTGTGTCTGCCTTGCTCCCCACCATGACGACAATGGACCAAACCTCTGAACTGTAAGCAGCCCCAGTGAAATGTTTCCTTTATAAGAGCTGCCGTGGTCATGGTGTTTCTTCACAGCAATAGAAACCCCAAGACACTGAGTACCTATTTATGATTAAGTTTGCAGACATTTTAGTTCCTCTTGAGTGAATGGCCAGGAGTGGAATAGCTGATTCTGATTCATGTATGTATGTATGTATAATTTTATAAAAAAAAATGGCCCAACTCTGATCTAAAGTGGTTCTACCACTTTAGAACATTTGTTTATTATTTATTGTGTGTGGGTATCTGTGTTTCAGTGCCTGTGCCAAGTGAACATGTGGAGATCAGAGGGCAACCTGCAGGTGTTGGTTCTCTCCCCCAGGAGGGATCCAGGGATCAGTCTCGGGTTTTCAGGCTTGGTGGCAGGTACTTTTCCCAGCGGAGCCATCTTCCCAGCTCCCCTCTGTTGTATTTCCATTAGGAGTGAACGACAATTGTACTCTAGCCAAGGAGACTTTGTCTCCTTGTTGGTTTTAGCCCTTTTTGTTGGGGTTCAACTGTCACACCTTGGTGTTTCTATTTATAGTTCCCCGATGACTGATGATTTTGAGCACAACTTCATGTTTTTATCAGTTATTCATATATTAATTTCCTGTGACATATGTTGGAGTCTTTTGCCCAAGAAGAAACCCTGCTTGTTTTTTTGTCTTTATTATGGAGATGTAAGAATTCTCTGGCTGAATGGCCTGAATTTCAGGTCTGAGTCAAATGAGAAGTATGCATCTTTTCTCTAGAGTCTGGGTCTTACTTTGTCTTAGCGACATCTATTTTTTCCTACTTTAGAAATCAGCTTTAAGAATACATCACTTATATGATAAAATAGATCAAATTGAGTGCATAACTGAATAAATTAATTATTTTAGATTTATTTATTATATGTGTATGAATGTTTTGCTCATACTCACGTATGTGTACAGTGTGAGTACCTGGTGCCCTCAGAGGCCAGAAGAGGGCATTGGATCCCCTGGAACTAGACTGTAAGCCACCACATGGCTGCTGGGAACCAAAGTCCAGAACAGCAGCAAGTGTTCTTACCTGCTGTGCCATCTCTCCAGCACCTTGAGTGAGTTTTTAAGAAAATGCATATCCTTGTGGTAATCACTGCACTCAGACCATGGAACATATCTAATCTCCTCAAAAGCTCCCCACTTACGATCACTCCACCCCCTTTCCCAGCCCTCAGGCAACCATTCATCTGCTTCTGTCCTTATAAATGAGGTTTCTGTGCTCGAGGATCACACAGGAATAGAACAACAGCACATGTATTCCTTTGTGGCTGGCAGCCTTCGCTCAGCAAAATGTTTTTGACAACTATTCATACTCTCGAGTGTATCAATAGCTTGTTCTTTTTGATAGCTTGACTTTTATTTCTTTGCTTATAGTTTTCATTTTTGCCACACTGTTTTGCTTAAAAATTTCAATGTGATGTTGGGGAAAAAAAATTCCAGAGGGGGCGGGTATTTTCTGGCCTCGATTTTGATCTTTGAAGGAAAGAGCTTATTATTTCTTTATTAATCATGTTGATATATGTTTTTGGTGTTTTTTCCAGACAGGGTTTCTCTGTGTAATATCCCTGGCTGTCAGGCCAGGTGGTGGTGGTGCACGCCTTTAATCCCAGCACTCAGGAGGCAGAGGCAGGTGGATCTCCGTGAGTTCGAGGCCAGCCTGGTCTACAAGAGCTAGTTCCAGGACAGGCCCCAAAGCTACAGAGAAACCCTGTCTAAAAAAAAAAAATCCCTGGCTGTCCTGGAACTCATTCTGTAGACCAGGCTGGCCTCGAACTCACAGAGATCTGCCTGCCTCTGCCTCCCAAGTGCTGGGATTAAAGGCATGTGCCACCACCGCCCGGCTTAATATACATTTTTATTGGCTGATTGTTGCATTGAGGAAGTTCTAGCCTATTTCTAGTTTGCAAGGAAAAAATTTTTCTATTTTTATTTTGTTAGTTAAAAATTTAAAAATTCTGTGTATGTGTGTGTCTCTGTGAGCATCAGGTGCATGCAGGAGCATGGAGATACCAACAGAGGGCTTAATGGCCCCTAGAACTGGAGTTACAGGCAATTGTGAGCTACAGTATGGATGCTGGGGACCAAACCTGGGTCCTGAGCAAAAGCAGTGAGCACTCTTAACCACCGAGGCATCTCTACAGCACCTCAATTTTTATTTTTACTTTAAAAAAAAATCATGAATGGAACTACATTTTGGTAAAGATATTTCCTGCCTCTAGAAAGGATCACATGACTTCTCTCCTTTATCTGGCTAGTACGGTGAATGGCGTTCATTGATCTACAGATGTGGAACCCATCTGTCATCCCAGGACAAACCTTACTTGCTCATGATCTACTATTCTCTCTAGATTTTTGCCATGTCTAATTTGCAAGCATTTTCAAACAAAGTTTTGCATCTGTATTTAAGAAGGATGCTGTATTTACACTTCTAAAGTGATTTTGGTTTCTTTTATACAGTTTTGGTTAGCCTAGGTAAGTCTTGAATGAATTATGTAGCTCAAAAAGGCCTCTACCTCAGGATCTTCTCCCTTAGCCCTCTGAGTGCTAGGGTTATAGTTTTGAGCCACCATGCAAGACTCTTAAAATATCCTTTTAAGTGTTGGTACTGGGATTATGTTAACTTCATAAAAAGAGTTGTGAGGTGTCCCCATTGTCTCTGGTTTCTGAGTTTGTGTAGACATAGTATCATTTTCAGCTTAGATGCTTGATTGAATTTACGAGTGAAGCCATCTGGACCTGGTGTTTATGTGTGTGCATGCAGATATTTTAAATCACAAATTCAGTTCCTTTAATAGAGGCAGATATATAAAGAGTTTTCTATTTCTTCTTGCACTAGTTTTGGTGACTTCTGTTTTAGAAAATATAGTATTTTACTGATTCTTTGAGAATTTCATACACGCACACAATATATTTTGGTTGCATTCACCCCCTATCTCTCCCCTTAACTCCACCCATACTCCCCATCTCCCATCCCTTTGGTAACTTGTGTGTTTTTTTTTCTCCCAAGGAATGTGCTCATTTTGTCTAAATTTTTGAGTTATTACAGTTGTACATTGCATCCTCTTGTCACTTCAAAATGCCTGTAGGCACTGTCCTGATGTCCCCTGGTGCACATGCTGGTGATTTGTGTTTTCTCCCACCTGCCTTGTTATTGACTTCCGATTTCGTTATTCTTTGGTCAGAAAACACACCCCTTGCGATTTCACTGCTTCAAGATGTATTGAGATGTGTTCTGTGAGTCTGCTTGTGGTGTACCGTGATGGATGCTCCATAGACACCCTTGAAGTATTTACATTCTGTAATTCTTAGTTAGTGTTTATTCCTGTCTTAGTAAGATTTCTCTTGCTGTAATAAAAGATCATGACCAAAAGCAGCTTGATTTTGTGTGTGTGTGTGTGATTTCAGCTTATAACTCTTAGGCCACAGGAATCTGGAGGCAAGCTGAATGCAGAGGCCATGGAGGGGTGCTGCTTACTGGCTTGCTTCTCATGGTCGCTCAACCTACTTTCTTATACACCCCAGGACCACCAGCCTAAGGGTGACACAATCCATAGTGAGCTGGTTCCTCCCACATCAATCACTGATCAAGAGAACACACAACTGATTTGTCTACAGGCCAATCTGTGGGGGCAATTCCTCAATTAAAAGTCCCACTTCTCAGCTATATCTATGTTTGTGTCAAGTTGTCAAAAACTAACCAGCACTATTTCACGAAAGGCAGTTAAGCTATTTGATAGTGTTGTTCAAACCTCTGATACCTTCAACAATGGTTTTCTCACTTCTGGTTTGGACTTGAAACGTACCCTGTGTCCGTGTATGCAGTGTTTGGGCCCTACCTGGAAGTGCTGAGTAAGTACTCAGCTTTAGAAAGTGGGCTAAGATTTAGGAAGTGGAGCTTAGTGTGTGTAGAAGCCATAGGAACCACAGCCTAAAAGTTAAACCAGCAGCTGGTTTAAAAGTTAACGGGCTACTCAGGCAAAAGTAGCCTCAGCGGTGCTGAGAAGGAAACTATATTTTACATTTACCACATTTACACTATTTTCATTATTCGTCATTTCTCCTACAGATCTCACTTTTCCATTTGATGTCGTTTCCTTTGAAATCCTTTTCAACCTTTCTTCCAGAGTGGGTTTACTATGGCAAACTTCCTCGGTTTTCGTTTGTCTATACAATGTCTCAGTCTTCCTCTTTCTCAAGCCTACTGTTGTGGATGCTGTGAAGGCTTGGCTCAGCTCTGTCTTTTAGCATTTCAAAGATGCTCTTCTCCCTCTCCTGTCCCCACTCTTTATGATGAGAACCAACTATGATTCTCCATATGATTATTCATTCTCTCTTCCTCCCTCCCCTAGTTAAGATTGATTCCTCATCTTCGATTTTGTAGGATTTTGACAATATCATGCCTTAGTGTGATTTTTTTTTGAATCTTTATTGTGTGGGTTACTGAGGATCATAGATCTGTGAAATGATGCTTTTGAACAAATTTAGAAAAATATGAATCAATATTCCTTTAATTATTTTCCTTCTTATTCTTTCCTCTCTGGAATGCCAATTTTATATATGTTGTGATCTCTCTATATATAGGTTGTATGGACTCAATATTTTGTCACTGGAGCTCTGTTTTTTTTTTTTTTTATCAGTATCCTTTGCTTTTTGTATTCCAGTTGAACAATGTCTGGTGTCTGTGTTTGGGGTAGGTATGGGTGTTGCACGTGTTTGTGGCGTATGTGTATGTGGCGGCCGGAGGTTGACTGTGGGTATCCTTCTCAATTACTCTCCACCTTATTTTTGGAAGCAGAGTCTCTCACAGAACCTGAAGCTCACAGACAAGGGTAGGCTGAGTGTCCAGTGGACCTCAGTGATCCACCTGTCCCTACCTCCCCAGTGCTGAGATTGCTTCGCAACACTAGCTTTTCACATGGGTGTTAGAGATTCAAACCCCTGAGCTCCCACCCCATGAATCATTTCTCTTGTCTTCAAGCATGGTATCCCCTTCTGTCTTGTATCCAATCTTCTACTGGTCTCACCCAACAATGTATAAATGTATCAGCTCTAAAACGTCCATTTAGTTTCTTTAAAAACATATCCAAATCTTGCCTTTAAAAACACCTGTCCTTATTTCCATCCTTTTCTGCAATGTCTTAGCAGGTTTAATACCATGACTGTACACTGACTCCCCTAACACTGGGTTAGATGCAGATCCTGTTTGTTTCCACTCACGTTTCTCTCTTACCTAGTGTGTCTTGAAGTTTTTGTTTGTAATGTAGACATTGTAGGTCGATCCCTGTAGAGACTTTAAATAGATTATCTTCCTCTACTTAGCCTTGTTCTAGAAGGCAGTTAGGCTTATGGAGAACCTCTTTGGTTCTGTGGCTGTAGTTTAGTTTTGCTGGTAATCCTGTGGTCTGATACCCAAGGAATGAGACTGCTGGGCTTCATGGGAACCCTAGGTTGTCTGTGGAGTCTTTCCTCCCACACAGTGGCAGCTGCTGAACTGGCGGCTCAGCTCTCTCAGCTCTTGCTCTCTTCCCATGCTTCTTGAGCTCTCTATCCATTCACAGAACGGTGAAGACTGAGCTTAGGATTTGAGGAACACTTACATAAAAATTTCGGCTCCCTCTCTGAGTCCCTTCTTTTTCAGGATCTCCCTTCTTATTTCCAGCCTTTTTTGGAAACCCTAAATTCTGGCTTTTGGCTCATTAACTCGATGCTTGCTGATCTCTAATTGAACTCCAGTCTCAATATTCTTTTAGAACTCTGAAGTGTCCACGTGGGAGAGGTCAGGGAAATAAGCGTGCGTTTCACCAAGTGTGACTTTAAGGCCTGTGTACTCCCCAGTTGCTGGCTGCTTTCGTTTCTCGGCAGCACAGTCAAATACTGACTATAAAGCCTTGTGCCTAGGGTTTGTGAGAGCTGCTTCCAGGAGGGCTGGACTGTTATTAGCTGCTCAGCACTGCTGGGAACTTAGAGTCTCTACGCTTATTTAATTTAATATTCACAGGTCTCTCTCGATGCAGGCATTCCTATTTTTATTTTGTTGGGGGTAAATTAAGTTTCAGAAAAAGGTTAAATATACTGTACAGGACTACACAGCAGAGAGGGCTAGAGCCAGCAGGTGGTTCCTGGAATTTTTGGTCCCACCGTTGTGCCTGTCGCTGCCTCACAGTCCCCTATCTGGAGAGGATCGACTGGAAAGAACCAGAAGCAGTCCATGGGGACTCAGAACTCTTCCCCTTCTCTCCCATTTTTCTCTTTGGCACCTGTGAACAGGTTTCACGTCCACACGAACTTCCTGTTGAACCTGCACAAGTCGCTGCCTCCCTCTGGACCTAGTTTGCATAGGTGGAGAATGTTTGCGGGTCAATGACCTCTAAGCAAAGGGCTGATAGTCCAGGATTTAGGATGCACTGTGTAGCCGCACTGCTCAATATCAGTTTTGAAAAGCAATAAATTGGATTTGGGAAGGATGCACTAGGTCCTTTTGGAGTCTGGGGCTCCAAAACCATGGAAGCTAATTTTGTGGTGGTGATGGGAGATTGCTGTGGGATAACCCTTCTGTACGCTGTGAAATATATGTTGCTCTCATTAGTTGATAATTAAAGCTGCTTTGGCCTATAGCAAGGCAGAATATAGATAGGCGGGAAAGCCAAACTGAATACAGGGAGATAGAAGGGCAGAGTCGAGAGACACGCAAGCCAGTTGCTCAAGAAACAAGATACCAACGGATTGCTAAAAGCCACAGAAACGTGGCAACACACAGATGAATAAAAATGGGTTAATTTAAATGTAAGAGCTAGTTAGGAATAAGCCTGAACTATAGGCCAATCAGTTTGTAATTAATATTAAGTCTCTCTCTGAGTGATTATTTAGAAGCAACTGCGGGATGGGGCTGAACAGAAAAAAACCTCCGTTTACAGGAGATAATTTTCTTTCTCCTTTAACTCTCTGTCTTTGTCTGTGTATGTATATGTGCGTGTGCCTATTTGTGGTGGATGTGTAGGCTGTGTGTGTGACTACATACGTGGGTGTGCATATGCACGTGTACAAGTGCATGCAGAAACCGGATGCCAACCTCAGGTGTGGCTCCTCAGGAACCATCTGGCTTGTGTCTTGAGACAGGGTCTCTCCCTGGGACCCATGGCTCAGGACTCTTCTAGACTGGCTAGTGAGCAGGCTCTCAGGCTCATCTTGTCTCTGCCTGCCACAAGTGGAATCACAGGTGTCTACCACAGTGCCTGGCAGCTTAAAAAGTTTAGGTTCTGAGGATTGAACTCAGGTCCTCATGCTTGGATGGCAAGCAGTTAACTGAGAGTGCTATCTCCCCAAACCTCTGAATTCATTTTCTACTAAGATGTGTCATCCATGCCAGGCAGCAGTGGCGCATGCCTTTAATCCCAGTACTCGGGAGGCAGAGGCAGGCAGATCTCTGTGAGTTCGAGGCCAGCCTGGTCTACAAAGTGAGCTCCAGGATAGCCAGGACTACACAGAGAAACCCTTCCCTCTAAAATCCAAACCAAACAACAACAAAAAAGATGTGTCATCAAAATGAGAGGGAAGTGGGTGCAGTCTGATAGAGCTTGTTGAACAAGCTAAACTTCCCTTGACGTCAGCGACTTCCCTGCCTTTCCTTCCTAGAAGTTCAGGTTCAGGTACCCTGACTGCTCTGCCGTGGCTGCTTCATCCTGTGCTCCATCAGCACCACTGAAGCCTCACACGGCGGTCGGCAGCAGCCGGGAAACAATAGTGTACACAGCAGCAACTCTTGCTTGCCAGTGTGTGTCTGGAAGTGGGTTGGAGTATTTGTTTATCCCAGGCAAGTGGAGCCTCAAGGGACCCTGAAGCACTGTCTTCAGATATCTGAAGGACTGTCTCAAGGAAGAAGAATTGGGTTTGTTTTCTGGCATCCCAAGGGAAAGATAGACACACAAGGAGTTGTCATGAGGGAGGCAGAGATGAAGATAATGTTTCCTGATGTGCAGGCACTGTGGTAGCACGTTAAATGCGTTGCCTTGTTTAATCCCCCCCCCCAAAAAATTTGTTCTCAGCATAAAGAGAACTTTCTAATCCACCAGTACAACTCGATAACGAAATTATCCCTCTACTCATGGGAATGAATCTTCATTGGCTGGGATCGGAGGAAAGAGGTCCAAGTAGCTGAATGAGATGATCTCTAAAATTTCTTCAATCCACGTCTAACCACAGGCCCTAAGTCTGTTGTGACTTGAGAATGACAGACCGTAGCAGTGTTTTGAATGCCACCATTTCACGGGCTAGTGTGGCTTCCAGTGTTCTATAGCATCTTCAGTGTACCCGTCAGCCCCAGCTATCAGACTCCTCATCCAACTTAATCAGATAGATCCGGTGCCTCATAGCCATGGCTAGGTATCATCAACATCACATTCTGGTTCCTAGTGCAGGCCTTCACACACTCCTCCTTCCTTACCCTTTTTGTCTCTTTTCTTTCAGCAGGGTCTCAGGTATCCCGGTTGGTTTCAAACTCATTATGAGACTAAGGACGACCTGCTGCTTCCACTTCCCAAGTGCTAGGATCTGCACCACCAGACTCTGTTTTATGTGGTGCTGGGGACCGAACCCAGGACTTCACATTGCAAGGCAAGCACTTCACCAACGGTGCTGTCATCTCCAGCCTTATCTCTGTTTTTTTCATTCACCAAACCACCCCTGTTCTCTTTACCATTTGGCTTGATGGGCCAGAGAAGCTCTGCCATTTCTGGCTCGGGGTTGGGGAGATGACTCAATGGGTGATTGCTTTTCAAACATAAGGACTTGAGTTCTGATCTCACATAGAAAGCTGACTGTGGCTGGATGCTGTGTACCTGTAACTCCAGCATTGGGGATGTGGGACAGATAGATCCTGGGAGCTTGCTGGCTAGCCAGCTTAGAAGAAGACCTCCCCACACACGCTTACACACACACACACACACACACACAGAGAGAGACAGAGAGAGAGACAGAGAGAGAGAGAGAGAGAGAGAGAGAGAGAGAGAGAGAGAGAGAGAGAGAGAGAGAGAGAGCCTATTTCATAATGCAAGTTAAAATGTCACTAGTTTGATCTTGGTTTCTGGATCTAGGAGAGAAAGCTAGAATCGTGACTGATAGAGCTTATGGTGTGTAACAAAGCCGGCAGGATGGATGAGCTAGTTCAGGGAGAGAGGAGACATGCCCGGATTGAGTCTTGAGCCTTGCATTTACTGACAACACTATGCCATGGAACTGGTGGTTTCTATAATTGCTTCAATTTGGGAACCAAACAAAGAACTGAGAACCCTTGCCACTGCATTTTCTGATGCTTGCCTGCCATTGCTTCAGGATCCTGAGGTGTCTTTCCACAGGCTTTTCATTTTATATAGAGAAGCTGATGGCGGCTGCTCCTCCTCCGCCTGGGGACATCCCTACATTGTTCCTCAACCTCTGAAGGTTTCAGACTGTCCCAGACCTAAGGTCTGAGACTCACCAGCAGGTGGCGCTACAGCCCGAGATGCTCTTTGGAGAGGCTCAAGCTTGTTTCCTCCGCCATGGTTAACCTTCCTGGACCTACCCCTGTTATGTCTGCAGCCCACCATCTGAGGCTCTAAGTTGGAAGGAGATGTTGAGAGGATGGTGAAAGTATTGAGGAAGGCATACATTCTGTTCCTGAAGGCTAAGAGGGCACGGGAGGAGAGGAAAGAGAGAGACAGGGAGGCCTACCTGGCCTACCTGATGGCCACTAAATACCCACCTGACTCTTTTTTTTTTTTTTTTTGGTTTTTCAAGACAGGGTTTCTCTGTGGTTTTGGAGCCTGTCCTGGAACTAGCTCTTGGAGACCAGGCTGGTCTCGAACTCACAGAGATCCGCCTGCCTCTGTCTCCCAAGTGCTGGGATTAAAGGCATGCGCCATCACCGCCCAGCCCACCTGACTCTTGTATCAGACCCTTAACTTCCTGCTTCAGGGAGTGGACATGTTCCCTTGAATGGTATCCCTCTAGGTCCCGGAAAATGCATCCAGAGTCCTTGCCAAGGCTAGGCCCTTAGTCTTGTTCTAGCTCGGCTTCCTCTTTTACCTCACACTGTGGAGGCCCTGGCCTTGCACAGAGTGTATGTTCTGTGGCCTAGACTAAGCTGGATTTCCTGAGTTGGGGAAACTTAAGCACACGGCCGGACCTCTCTGACATCCAATTCTGCACTTGGATCTAGAAGTATTATCTACCTCCAAGGGATGCTGTCAGCTTGACCTTGTTAGGTATATACACGTCTAGCCCAGCTGTGGCCTTCAGGTGACATCTCCAGTACCTGCTCCACACCATGAAGGTACTGTTTGTTGGCTGGGAGTAAAGAACTGGGCAGAGAGAGCTCAAGGGAGGAAGGGCTTGTCTCGACTCACAGGTTTGGGGGATTGCAGTCCTTCATGGCAGGGAGGACACGGCTGGTCCGTGGTGGCAGGAGCTGGAGGCAGCTGTATATTATTGCGCGATGCCAAGCAGGAGACAGAAAGCAGATCAGACGAAGGGCCAAGCTATACCCTTCCAGCCACACTCCCTAGCGGCCTATGTCCATAAGCAAAGTCCCAGAGGCTCCATAATCTCCCTAAGCAGCACCACCAGTGGGGACCAGGCGTTAAAACACACGAGCCCGTGGGGGACAATTCTACACTCAAGCCAACAAAGACCTTGTATAAAATTTAGTCATCGATTAAATACTGCAGAAATCCCACCCACACGAGATGCGGGGACCCAGGGAAGGTGTCCGAGGGAGCTGGAGCAGGCTCTCCTGCCTGCTCACCTTGCCCCATCTCTATCTTTTCCTCTCCTTCTCTGTCTCCTCTTGTTCCCTCCTCAGGTGCTTTCCTACTTTCTTCAGGAGCAGAATCAGGATATTCCTAGGCAGCGCCATCCTCCTCTGAAATCTTGGCATATGGCCACATCCTTTTGCAGTGTCTCACCTCACCACGGCATTTTCCTTGGGAAAGGCAGCTCTCTCCTGAAGAGGAGTTCTCGAGCAGGGTGTTAAGATTTTCCTGCCTTGTTGCATAACAAGATGGAACATCCCCAAGCATGTCTGGTGCATAACGGATGTTGAAGAAGTTGAAACTACAGTCTCCATGGGGGTCCTTACTGCCATCCCGTGTCCCTGACTCAGGGGTGGGCTCGTGGGACACAGACAGTGGGACTGATAGCCCATCTGGCCACATCCTTCTATCAAAGACTCAGAAATGTATTTGAAGGCTTGCCTTGGAGTATGAGGACCCATGTTTGAACCCTAGAATTCATATATATATATTTAAAAGCAGAGTATGGTAGCGCACACTTATAGAGATGGACAGAGAGGTGAATCCCTGGGGTTCACAGGCAGCCTAGCCTACTCGGTGAGTACTGGGTCAGTGAGAGTGTCTATCTCAAGAAGAAAACAAAACCCAAAGTGAATGGATACCTGAGAAAAGACAGTGAGGTTGCCCCCTGGCCTCTACAATCACAGGCAAGTATAACTGTGCACATACACGTACCTTCATATATGTGAACGTATACAGGCATACACATACAACACATTCTGGTAGACTGTGGCACACCCTTACTTTGCATGGCTTCTGGGATCTTCTACATGTAGTCCCTATCTGCATGCTACTGGACCATATCATCAAGACTGACTGCACTAGCAAGGAGAGGCAATGGCTGAGGCTGAGAGAAGAGGGCTATGGGCCAGGCATGGCGATCCCTCAGAGCCTTAGTCATGAGCACCACAAAACCAGAGGCTGGAGTGTATAGCTGCGAAACTCTCCCAGCTCCTTCAAAGTCTTCTGATGCATGAGCCTCGCTGGAAGTCAGGGCACAGGGCAAGCCAGGGCACAGGGCAAGCCAGGGCACAGGGTGCTGAGTGGGTGGGCTGCTCTCAGACAACTTGCCTGCTTTAAATATTTGGCCCAGAGTGTGTTTTCTTCCCCCTTTCTGTCTTGAGAACTAGATCAACACAAGGCCAGCATGACCCTGGCTCTGAGGCAGCAGCAAGCTGTCACCCTGGGAAAACCCGCCTTAAGAGCCAAAGGGAAGATTCCCTTTCCCTTCCGTCTCTCAGAGGATGCTGTCAAAGGGGTGTTTGACTCGCTCAGTAAAGCTCCCACCAAGGAGGAGGTGCTCAGTCAGGAGATTTGGCCCCTGCCTGGGAGCAGGAGACGGAGATGGGGTGTAGTCCATGCAGTTTCTTGTCAGGAGCCTCGGGCCAGTGGTCCAGCCTCATTGGACAAATACTTCCAGGATGTTTCAGACCTGAGAGCCTACAGTGGTGAGTGAAGTGGGGTGCTCACACTCAAGAGGGTTCTGTGCCCTTGAACCCTTACCATCATCCTGAGGCATTTCTCTCTCTCATCCTCTCGACAGCAAAGCTGAGGGGTAGCAGGACAGACATGGCACTCTGGTCTCCATGGGGGCCTTTGTTGAGGAAGGCTTAGCACTGAGTCACATTTGAGTCTTGCACTACTTAGGTTTTCTCGTATGACCTTGGATGTGACATTCAACCTCTGGGCTATCAGTAAGGGGCCTTGTTCACTGAGGAGACCCAGTTTCATAACCCGACGTTCTCCTGCTTTTAGCCATGCCCTCTGAATTCGTTCCCCACCTTCTAACACATGTGCAAACTTCTATCTTGCCCACCCAGGAGGAGGAGAAATCAGAGCCTGCTTTTTGAGCTGTAATTTTGAGTTTGATGTTTTTATTGCATCCTGCCGAGTGATTTAAGTGTGTTCGCAAATGATTATACTGTGCTCCTTTTAAACAATTCTAAAATCAAATAAAACACTAAAATCAAATCCACCAATCAGTTGGTAATGCAGGCATCAAAGGGGTCTCGGGGGAAACATGTCCTTTCAGACAGCCAGGAGGGAGGAGACACAGTCCTACTGCCTACGCCCGGGTCACTGAAAGTTCATCCCACAAGGTCAGAGCAGGGAGGATAGGCTCAGGACACAGCACAAGTCGCTGCAAAGAGAAGGGGCAATAGAATCTCTCAGTTGGTATGCACCTACTATGTGCCTGGCATTGAGGTAGAACATCACCTCTTTAAATCCTCACGGTGACCTGGTGGGAAGGTTTACTGCCCCAATGACCACCTGTCGGCTAACAGACATTGGAAGCATAGTGATATTGGTTGAGTTCTTGCTGGGTTCCTCTTGTTGGGTTCTAGGTACTGTTCAAAGTATTTTCCTGGCGTAGACCCACTGAGTGCCCACACCTGTCATACGAGTTGTGCTTCTGATCTGCATTGAATACCTGGCTAGATTGATCCGAAGAGGGTAAGTGATTCTGCTTGCAGGGGTAGTGGGTGGTGGAGCAGGGATTGAAACCCAGCTGTCTGTCCTTCCCATGACCACCTTACAAGGACTGACTATTCTAATATGATGTACTATCACAGGGTGGGGTGCACAGGAAACAGAGGTCATTACCATGTGGGTGGCTGGATACAGATGCAAAGATTTAAAGGATGGCAGCACGCGCTCCTCAGACCCCCCCAGTACGGGAGACACCGAATGACTTAGTTATTCACTGGCAGTGAATGTCTGTTTCCCCCTTTGCACAAAGGACCAAGCTTCAGTAGCTTGTGAGGGGCAGGATTCAAACCAGGGTCTGCTTGACCGCAAAGTTCCTAGTCCAGAGTCAGGACCCATCCAAACCTAGGCTCTGTTGTTAAGTCACTGTTCTCGGTAGAGGCTTCGCTTGAAGCACGTGGGCTCATGGAAGGTGCAGTATAGAGGAGATGGCGCTCTATAGGGCACACCCGGTGACTGTGCCCTTTCCCTGCATCCTGGGCATATGACAGACCTTGCCAATCAATCAAAAACGATGGCCCTAGGGCTTAGCTAACCACCACCATTTGACTGAAATTGGAACTGAGAGGAAGCATTGCATTCTGAGAGGCTTCAAATGCAGATGGCATTGATCGCACACGGCTAAATATTCTCACAGAAAGGCAAAGCTTATTATGTACTATAGAAACACAGAACGACCCCCCCCTCCTTCCCTGCAAGCACAGTGATTGGATTTGTTCTCTTAAGCAAAAGTATTCCCAGTTAGTGTTTGGACCAATGGTACCACAAAAGAATTTTACCCAGTTAGAAGCCCGCCACTCCCAGTCCCTGACTTGAAGTTACCAAGGCTGCTTGTTGTGCCTGCTGAAAGGGACCCAGGAGCAGTAGCAGCTGATGTAGCACTTTACCAGGCAACAAAAAAAAATCAATTTAAAAAGTGAATTATCTATGATTTGTGACAAATAATAAAATAATAAGCTTGTATCCATCGCAAAAATGTCAGTGAGTGGAAAGGATGCGTCAAGAACAGAAAATGTAAATTGGCTCTGCAGAAGAAGAATGCTGCTATGTTTCTGAAGGATTGCAATGCATCTCACTCAAACATAACTTCCACTTTGGGCCTTGCTAGATCTACGTATCCCTCAGGGACCTATGAGAATCATTCTAGACACCGTGTCATGACTGCAAAGACAGCTTCTGTAGTTTTTTCTTCATCTATCTATGTGTTCATCCATCATCTGCCCACCCACCAATCCCTCCAATATCCATCCATCCACTCACCCACCCATTCATCCATCCTTCTACCTGCTGTCCATCTGTCCATCCATCCATCATCCATCCATCCATCCATCCATCCATCCATCCATCCATCCATCTGCTGTCCATTCATCTATCCATACATCTGCCCATCCATCCATCCATCCATCCATCCATCCATCCATCCATCCATCATCCATCCATCCATCTATCCATCCACCTGCTCCACACAGAACATCTTCCACCAACATGTCCAGGACACATTTATTAAGAACTCAATCTGTTTCAGGAACACTGCCTGGAACTGAAGATTTGATGATGAGTATTGTGATTCCTATGGCCATGGGATAAGAATCCAGGAAGACTAGGCATGATATAACACAAGGGAACTGTGGAGGCCTATAAAGTACAGGAGTGCAGGGCATCTGAGAGGGCATAATTAGACCAACTCGGGAAGGGAGGCACAGGAGAGACTTCATGAGGCAGTGGTTGGAACTGAGTCTAGAAAGAATGCAGGATAATCAGGCATGGGAAGGGTGTTTTGGGTAGAAGGAACTTCATGGACAAAAGCTGTGTTAAAAAAGAATCCCAGCTCTCAGGAGGCAGAGGCAGGAAGATATCTGTGAGTTCGAGGCCACTCTGGTCTACAAAGTGAGTTCCAGGACAACCAGAGGTAAACAATGAAACCTTGTTTCAAGAAAGGAGGAGGAGGAGGAGGAAAGAAGAGGAGGAGGGCGAAGAAGGAGGAGGAGGAGAAGAAGGAGGAGGAGGAGGAGGAGGAGGAGGAGGAGGAGGAGGAGGAAGAAGAAGAAGAAGAAGAAGAAGAAGAAGAAGAAGAAGAAGAAGAAGAAGAAGAAGAAGAAGAAGAAGAAGAAGAATAAGAAGCCCATCATACAAAGAGGCAAAGAGGCCTGGCTTCAAGGAGGATCATCAGGTCATACATCATGACTGGCATTTGAGTGTCAGGTTGTGGCCAGTGCTTGGCGTGTAGGGAACAGGTCTGACATGGTACCAGGACACATACATCACAGTAGGTATGACCCTGCAGAGTCAACCCCTCCATCCTCTTCCCAGTGACTGTCACAGCTTTCTTGGCAGAGGCATCTTCCAAGTGTCTGTGAGGATGACATGGTGTTATAATCACATCTGGGTAACTTCTGCTGATGCTGCCAACAACCTTCAGCAGTTTCCTTGCTGTGTGATTTGCTGGTTGGAACGGGCCAGAGAGACGTGTTACAAGGACAAAGGTGGGGAGGTGAACTAACCAGAACAATAAGCCTGGCCGGAAGTCACACTGACCGGGTTTGGCCAGCTGCTTGCAAAGGCCAGGCACTTCACCTTTCAGAACTCAGCTGTTTTTAGGACCTCTGGTTCCAGGTCTGGTTCTTGCTTGATGCGTGGCTTTGCCCTTCCCTGTGCAGGACCCAGGTGGTCCCACACCTAACCAGTTAGTGTTGGTGACATGGTCTTCCTCTGACTCCCACTCCCTCTCTTTAAGCTCTAAAGTGGTGATTTGGGTTCCAAACTGTTCTCAGGAAATTCCCTGGGTCCTGCTTCCACCTCCCAGTGTCATGAAATGGACAAGGCAGAAGAGACCAGTGGGAGAAACCTTTCTAAGTGAAACTGGACCTGCAGAGCTGCAGCTGCTGGGACACAGCTGTGCAGGGCCACAGCTATGCAGGGGCTAGACCACAGAGCAGCAACCTCCAATGCCACTCACATGGCTGGAGGCATGAATGACGCCTCCGGGGAACACACTGGGGCGTCCCAAGCAGTCTGCTTCCCCCACTGCATTCCCATCTGGCTTCACCCCCTCCTTGGCTAGCCATCCATCTCCAATTCCCATCTTCCCACTCTTTCCCCTTAAAATACATTACATTTACATGGCACTGGGGACATTCTTGTAGGCGTGGGAGAGGTAGTGCTGGAGGTGGGGTCAGAAGTGTTGATGCGACTTAAACCATTTCCACTTAGTCTTTTTTCTCTTTCTTTCTTTCTTTTTTGAATGGGAAGCTTTTATTATTTTTCCCCTTTCAAGAATAAAATCAAAGAAACTTAGAGTTTTGTTGTATCACAGTTCAGGCCTATTTCAGATTAGTAATCCTTCTGTCTCAGTCTTCTAAGTGTTCCTACTGCTGAGATTACAGGCAAGTGTCACTGGATAGCATTTGGGGTTAGAGTTGGATGCAGGTTGGTCTATACTGTCAGCTCTGTGTATTTGCTGCAGGCATAGCTTCAGTTCCATTCACTCTCGGGAATGCGTGGGGCTGGAAGGTGAAGCGGGAGCCCACACATGGGTACCGACCAGGGTGTCAGAGTCCCTGCATGTGCAGGTAACGGTCATGCTGATTTTCCAGTCAGGGGTTGGGTAGCTCCCCTCTGTGGCAACTGGTACTCCATTGGCAGAGCCTTGGCAGAGGCATTGTCTTGGGACATAATATAGTGGCAGGGGGCCCAGATGACAGGAACAACTCTGGAGTCCATGCATGGAAGCCTGGAAGGCTGTCCTCTCTGTGCTGGTGACACGCTGTGCTCTAGGGCCACAGCATCACTGAGCCCAGATGGCTGAGTCAGAGGCCCATTCACAGAGAACAGTTAGCACAGGACCCATCATTTGTCACTGGCTGCCTACCTGGAGCTATTCATGGTGGAAATGGTGGACTTCACCAGACATAAAGTCTAGGTATCTCCAATGGGACTCTTTGAGGGTGAACTATGCAACCTGAGGTTCATCCTCTTGGCACTTGGCTTATAGAGGGGCAGGGATCTCTTGGATCCTTGCAGCTCAGCTCTGCATCAGCTGGGGCCCCGCTCTGTGTCTAGGCTGGCTCCCTAGTTTTGATGCTGGTAGCACCACACTGTGTTCTGCAAATCCCTAAATAATTAATTTTCACAGGAGCTCACGAGGGTTTAGACAACTTATCTCTCACTCCCTGTGGGTCCACCGAATGCCTCGCTCCTGTCCCCATCTCCAGCAACACCATAGTCCTGGGCTTGGGCTCTCTCTCTCTCTCTCTCTCTCTCTCTCTCTCTCTCTCTCTCTCTCTCTCTCTCTGCATGTTTCTGTGAGGATGTCCATATGTGCACGTGTGTGCACACGCAGGCCAGAAACTGATGTCTAATATCTTTCTCTACAGTTTTCTACATTTTTTTGGAGATAGGGTCTGTCACCAAATTTGGAGCTCATGGATTCAGCTAGACTGGCTGGCTGGCCAGCTCCACCTAATCACATGATCCCGGGGTTACAAACACATGAAATCATGCTAGGCTTTTGCATAGATGCTGGGGATTCAAACTAAGGTCCTCAAGTTTGTGTGGCGACACTACCAACTGAGCCAACCCCCTTGCTCGGCTAACTCCTGTTTCTTACACATAGGTCAGAGCTATGCCACGACTTTAAAAATTCCACTTTTACTTTCCACTAAACCATGCCGGTTTGTGTGCATGAGTTTTTGATCTTGGGCAGTGCTATTTTTTTTAAAAAAAATTATTTATGTAATGTGTGTGTGTGCGCACATGCGTGCTTGAGCATATGTATAAGCGTCATGTGCATATGGGTGCCACTGGAGGCCAGAAAAGGGCATTAGATCCTCTAGCACAGGAGTTAGAGAACGTATATGGGTACCAGGAATTAACATGGGTCCTCTCTGAGAGTAGCAAATACTTTTAACTGCTGAGCCATCTCTCTATACCCCATCTTGTGCTAATTCTAAAGGTGGTCAGGGTCCACCCATGAAATACTCTGAAGTAGAGTTGAACAGATATGGTCTTCCATAGTTCTAACCTTGACTCTTTGGCCCTTAGGAAGGGCTGCCGTGGCAAGATCAACACATTACTGGAGTCTGGAGTTCAATGCCAATGGTGTCTGCTGTGGATGGTGAACCCCTTTCTTACTCCTTTGTTGAAACTTTTCCCCCAGAGTGACTGTATGGTTAAATATGGCTTTTAGGTGATTAATTAGTGTTAAATCAGGTCAGAGGGTCTGTCCTGCTGTCTTTATAAGAAGAGGAAGGGACACCAGATCTCTTTGCGTACACCCAGGGAAGAGGCTTTCTGAGAGCACCATGGGATGAAGGTGGTTGTTGGCCAGCCTCAAACAAGGTCTTGTCAGAAACCAGCCCTGGCATCTTGACCTTCCAGCCTCCAGAGCCATGAGGAAATGGGTATCTTTTGTTTAAGTCTCTGAGTCTTACTATGATGCCTCTAAAGTGACAACTGGGTTTGTCAGTGATCTCTTGTTTGAATGCATCCTACACAACTAACCTGTAGCTGGAGAGGACGATCTCATATTCTGAGGACTAGACCCCATAGTCAACTATCACATCGTTATGGCCCTGTGAGTTTAAGTTTGAGCCTTTCCTAGTTGTTTAAAAACAAACTTAATTCCTGGGGATTGTAGTTCAGTTGGTAGAGTGCTTGCCTAGCATGCAGGAAAACCCGGGTTCCATCCTAAGCAGAAAACCAGGTACAGTAGTGCATGCCCATAATCCTAGCACCAGAGAAGTAGGTGCAGGAGGATGAGAAGTCAAAAAACATCCTTGCTGTGTTGTGAGTTCAAGGTCATCCAGTGAGGCAGGAGTCTGTCTCAAACCATGATGTGTTCCCCCCTCCCAACATGACTTATCTCTGGTGCCTTCTGGAGAATCCCTCGGTAGGCACCTGGGAGATTATGTTAGGAGCAGAAGGATGCACTAGGGTGTAGGGGATAGGCTAGGCTCAGAAAGTCTTCCTACTCAAAGGCTGAGTGGCCTTGGGCAAGAGGTTGACCCTCTTTGAGTACCAGTTACCTTCATGTG
This sequence comes from Chionomys nivalis, assembly GCF_950005125.1. Classification (NCBI taxonomy): domain Eukaryota; kingdom Metazoa; phylum Chordata; class Mammalia; order Rodentia; family Cricetidae; genus Chionomys; species Chionomys nivalis. Next base: position 61,757,577 of record NC_080092.1, read on the forward strand.
ACCCAGGAAATCAACCTCCATCTTGGAGGGCTTTTATGACATGACATACAAAGAGAACCCCATGTTTCCCTAATGATAAATCAGGGGCTTAATAGATTTATATATGTATACACACACACACATACACACACACAATTCTTTTTGCCTGAAGCAAATCTAATCTAAAAATCCACCCAAGTTCTCTCTGGCCAAGAGCAGGGATTATTTTAATTATTTAAGGACCTGTTATTTCTCCGGGTTTAACCCTGGGTCCTTTAAGTGGCAACTACATATGTGGGCTGCCATGCTTGCTTAGGAACCATTAGCTACTTGACAGTGACGTTAATAGGAAGAGAGAAAGAGCAGGACCTGTGTCATTGAAAGCCGGTGCCAGGAGCCACTGGCTACTAAGAGCCAAATGGGACTTAAGAAAAGAAACAGATTTGAAAGACTCACCCAAGGAAACAATTCGATTATAAATACCCATCTCACCCTTTTTTCCAGGAACCCGTCTTCCGTCGTTCAAAGCAAGCCATGAATGCAGAGCAGCCTGCCCCAGACGTCTTCCCCTAAACTTTACAAGCACAGTGACAGGTGATTGGAACGGGCCTCCCCCATGTAAGGTGCCAAGGTTGTAATTGCTAATTCTTCTGGCTGTAATTTATCCTGCTGTCCCTCTGGGTAGCTAAACAGCTCTGATCACGAGTTGCCCAATCGGCTTATAAGTCTCCTTGATGAATCACTCTCATTCTCACGCTCCTTTCTCCAGGCTGCGGTAATTCTTGACAACTGCCTTCCAGCTCCTATCTCCTGTGGCCGTGGAGGGGAGGGAAGAGCCATCTATTAGGAGGCACACATGGAGAGGAGTGAGCTCCTGGTGTTGGGGGATGGTAGGAGGAGGACAATACTCTTTCCTCAGGATGGAGAAGAAGGTGGCAGAGTCTGCACTCAGTGACCTCGAGGGCATGAGGCACACCTTGTTTGAGGTCATGTGTATGTGTGCGTGTGCGTGCGTGTGTGTATTGTTCCTGCATGCCTGTATGTTGTGTTGTATGTGGGCCAGAGGTCAACCTCAGTTGCCCAGGATCCTCTTATTTATACTTCCCTAGCGTTGGGATTAACAGTATATCCCCATCCCATGCTCCCAACCCTGTCTTTAGCACAACCATCCAGATTTTTTATTTTAAAATGTAGGTTCTGGGGTGGAACTTGTGTCCTCATACTTACAAGATAAACACTGACTGACTGATCTATCTCCTCAGCCCCTATGTTGCGTTATTTTGAGGCGAGGTCTCAGATAGCCCAGGCTATCACTGAACTCTATGTAGCCGAGGATGGCCTTGAATCTGGATCCTTTTGCTCCCATCTCTCAAGCGTTGGGATTGTAGGTGTGTCTCACTATGTCTAGATGATTTGGGGGTATTTAGATCAAGGCAAGTTCTGCATCTTCATTAAGAAATCATTGCGTGCTGATTGGTGAGCATGTTGCTCAGATGAACCAGGGCAGTACCAGAGAGCCCGTGAGTGCCCTGGGACTTCGGGTTTCATCTCTGCCCTGTGTGTTAGATGCGTTCCCCAGGCCCCCTTGTGAAGCACATGGCTGCTTCTCACCTACGAGACAAGGTGGAAAGGAAGTGGGCCTCCTGGGCTAAAGCTGGATAAGCTCTTTCCCCATCTGACAGCAGAGGGGAGATGAAGCTAAACCTGGAGGAGAGTGGAGCCACAAGACGGGAGGATCCTGGGTCCCTGAATGACTTCATGGAACACTGCCTATTACAGCGGGGGGAGGATAAACATTTATGGCGCTGTCACTCAGACTACAGGGCTGATCGTTAGGGAAGTCAGCCTCCCCTGCCTCACACAGGCAGTTTTTTAAGTGAAACTCAAATTTTCCAACTTAAGGAAGCGACAAGTGGCAGGCTGATGGGGGCTAGCAAGATGGAATTTACTACCCAGATCACATTTTGGAATGCATTTTCGATAGCTGTGTGAAAATTCAGAGTACAATTTGGAGAACAACGGATGCATGGGGTCTTAATTTTTAGGTGTGATAAATTGTTCATGTTGGGAGTCAGAAGGAAAACACAATCTTTCCCCAGGATTCTCCTCCCTCTTCTCTCTCCTCTACCAAGGCATATGACCTACAGAGTCCATCTCCCTAAGCCAACACAAATGTCTCCTGCTCTCCACAAGTGGAGACCACTATCACCCCTCTCAGATTCCTGCAATAGCTTCTATCCCCTGCCTTCCCTGTGCACACAGTCTCATCTCAACCCTGTCTTTCAAAACAATGCCCTTTACACTCATCTATGTATTCACGGGTATGATGACACGCACATGGAGGTCAGAGGGCAACATGCGGGAGTCAGTTCCCTCCTACCACCTGGATCCGGGGACTGAGCTCTGGCGGTCAGGCTTGGCAGCATGCACCTTTCCCTGCTGAGCCAATCCCTCTATCCTTCTACAACGCAGACCAGGTCATATCCTCTCCCCAGTAAAACCCAGTGCCCTTGACTCCACTCTGTGCTCTCTGACTAGCTTGTCTTCCTGCCTGTTGGTCTGCACCCACCACCTGGAGGCGGCTCTGCTGAGGCTCTTACTTCAGAACCACACACTGTCCATTTCTCTTACCTTGGGCACCTTCTTCCAGGCTAGCTTTGCTTCGCCTGTCACACCTGGCTCTTACTGGCTGGCATGCACACCTCCTAATTTTAAGAAGAAGGGGGCAGCTTTTTTTTTTTTTTCCCAGAGTTGGCCTAAGGCTGTGTCTCAACTGATGAAACCTCCAGGTCCCGTTGCTACCAAGCCAGTTACCAAGGCAACTTTCCCTCTGAGGGCCCCAGTTTCACCGTGAGTAAAAATGGTCTCTGTAGGCTTTTTCAGTTCAGCATTTCAGGAGTCTGTGATTTTTTTTTTTTAAACCACGAATACAGCCTGGTCATGTGAGGGAGATCAATACTCAGAGTTTTCCTGAGCTGTGTCTGCGAGCTACAATTCGTCAGGAGACTGTCTGCGGGGACGCATGTGCCTCACAGCCCCGCCTGATGCCAGAGAGAATTTATCGTTACGGAAAAGCTTATGGTGCAGGTTTAGCGAGTGCAGCTTCTAAGGCACTCGTGACTCATTTATCAAGCAAATACAGTTTCCTTATTTAGACTTCAGGCAGTTTGGCTGGGGTAAGATGTCCTCTTTGATTGACCCTGATGAGGAATAGACATGATCAATTATGCCTCAAAACAGGCAGAAAGGTCACTGGTCAGTTGGTGCTCTTGTCTCTGCCGTTGTCTATGCCTTATCTGGGCCTCTTACTTCAGGGTGGATGTGAGATGGGCAAGAGAAATTGACGTGCTTCATGCCAGCCCGTGATCAGGCAAGGGGAGCTCTATCAGCACCGGACAAGCTTCGGCCCCTTGACCCAGTCCATGTCAGTCCCTGACTGAAGCTGCCCAGCACGCATCTCTGAGGGGGAAGGCTCAGCCTGGACAGCTTCAGCCCCTTGACCCAGTCCATGTCAGTCCCTGACTGAAGCTGCCCAGCATGCATCTCTGAGGGGTGAGGCTGAGGCAGTTTGTCTGTCCCAGTGGGTCAAGAAGACAAAGCTACAGAATCAGTTGAACCCAATGGTGAGAATTGGGTGGTTGATGTGGCGCTGACAGCCTCTTCTTATCAATTTCCTGCCCCCAGGCTCATGGCGTCTAGTCTCTGATGACTGTATGCAAAGATTCCTCGGACACCCCTCAGTGGCATCTGAAGAAAGCCCTCAATTGCCACCTTTTCTTCTACTCCTTGCCATCTAGTTCCCAAAGAGTCACTTCTGGTTTCCAAGGATCTCTGAGAACTTCCCACTCCCAATCTACCACACATTCCGATGTCATGGCTATTTTCTAATAGGTATTACAAACCCCGCCTCTTCCAGGAAGCTTTTTTGGCTTGGCTTTCCACATTCCTTATTCTTGACTCTGATCATATTTCCCATCTGATTATTGGGTACTATGCTACCTCTCTCTCTCTCCCTCTCTCTCTCTCTTTCTCTCTCTGTCTGTCTGTCTCTCTCTCTCTGTCTCTCTCTCTGTGTGCACACACGTGCATGCATGTGTGTGACATGTGTGCATGCATATGTGCATCACCCCATGCCCAGAGGCCAGAGGAGAATGTTGACTGTCCTGCTCCATCACCCTTCGCCTTATTCCCCTGAGACAGGGTCTCTCATTGAACCGGGGCTGGGCAGGTGGTTCATTAAGTCACACCAACTGTCCTGTCTCTACCCCTTCCTGAGACAGTGCTGGGGTAGGACAGAGCATGTGACCGAGTCCAGCTTTTTACGTGGGTTCTGGGGCATTTGCTCTCAGGTCCTAACAGCTGCACAGCAAGTGGCCTCCCATCTGAGCCACCTCCCAGCCCCTGTCACTTTTCTATGATACAGCATCTTTCTGTCTTGCCAAAGGGCATGAGGCCCATGGGAACAGAGCTTTGAGGGTAGCTCTTTGTGACCCCCCCCTTTAGCCTGATACAGGACACCCTGAAGGCACCCACTAAATGCTTGTTTCTTGACCATATACTAAAAGTTGGAGGAATAAGTGATTCTCCAGGGGAAAGTGCAAATCGTTAACCCAGTCTTTGGTTCTGGTTTGTTTGGTTACATCTGGTTCTATAAGCCAACTTCTCTCTCCATTTTCTCATCCAGGCTTTCCTGTCTACGACACAGACCTATCATTCTTTCCATGTCCTTTCTTGTCCATTCTTGATGCCTAGGGTTCCTTTCTTCTCATCTGCCCTTAAAGATGAAGTTAAACAGCCTCCCCTTAGCTCCTGTCAGTCTTCCCGAACCCCATGAATTTGAGTTACCCTTCCCAGACCTCTGTGCTTTTCCTCTCCTGGACTTGCCACAAAGTCTTGAAAAAGTCTGATCCCACATCACCGGCTTGCTGTACCAGATTCTAAGTGCCTAGGTGTGAGGTCACATGTTATGCATGGATGAGTTCCCACAGTGTGCAGATACCCGTTAAGATGATGATGGATGGGTGAGTGAACAGATGGATGGTGGACCATGAAAGAAGTCTTGCTGGGGATATACACAAGCATGTAAGGGGAATACATGAACAGATTTGAAGCTAGGTGTAGTGATGAGCATCCAGGACTAGATCAGGTGTCACGTGAGGCAGTCAGTGTTTGGGAGAAGGTTAGAGAAGACCATGGAGTTCTCAGAGTGAGGCCCAGGAAAGAAAGGACTAGAGCAGCGGTGGCATGTGTCACGTGTCATTAAGAGGACTAGAAGGGTCCTAGGGGCACTTGTCCTGGACAGCCATGAATCTATCATCTAAGAGGCAGTGGCTGCCACTGCCATTATCCTCTAATCTCACCTATGGTTCTTAGGTGCCAGTGTCCTCACGTGGGTTTCTCTCTGTTTGCACCAGAAATAAACCAAATGCCCAGAGAATCAAACAGGAAATTCAATGAAGCCCCACAGAAGTTCTTTTGACGAGCAGGGCTCTCCAGCTGAGTGTTTGTGGCAAATAGATTTTGTGTACGGGTATGCGCGTATGAGTGTGTTTGGTGCAGGGACTGTTAGAGCTTTTATGACAGCATTTATTTATTTAGTATTTTACTATCTTTGAAGGGACCTCACTTATCAAAAGGCAGGTTCTCACCATCTGGGGCAAGGTAGAAATTTTGCCTTTCTGTCAAGAGGTGTGTTGTTGATACTGGTCCACAGACGAAACTAAAAGGTGCAGGAGAGGGAACATCTGGTGACTGACCCTAGGGAAGTGATGGGAGTTTTTTTTGAAGATAAAGATTATCTGGATAGATGGCTACAGAATCGTGGAAATGCTAGAACGTTTGAGAGGGACCAGAGTTAACATTATAGTCCATCAAATCTAAGATGCTAACCAATTTAAGGCACTCTGTATATTACCAAGAAACAAGTTCTCCCCTGGGGTGAGAGGCCAGCCCTTGGAGAAGTTAAATAGTCTTTGCAAGGCTTTCACCCTCTTCTTGCTCTGTGACTGCTAGGTAGGCAGGAAACTAAAACCACACAAGCTGTAGTTTGGTTTCCCAGGGAAGGTGCTGGAGGCAGCATTGGACTTCGGGTGGAGGAAGAAGGATTCTTTGCCAGCTCTAGGCTCCCATGGACCCCCTCAGATTCCCATTTCTATTGTCCACAGCAGGTTGAACCCATGGGGGATGAATCTAGTATCTCCCAGAAATATATTCTACCAAAACATCTCCAGTCCATGCTCTGGGCCTGCTAGTTATCTGATTTTCTATTCAGGACGTTTTCTCCCCTTTCTATTCAAGAAATTCGTAAGTTAAATTGAATCCCAGGTGGCACTCCGAGTCTCTCTGCCCTTGGCCTCTCTTGCCCAGAATCCAAAGCACAGCACTAACTTTGGCTTCCCTAACTCTCGTCTCCTCTGTGATAAATGGTGGAATTAATTGAACAGCAGGGCTGGATCACCCAGGGCAGTGTGCTCGGCCCGGGCTGCATCAGAATCACCTGGAGATGTTTTTAGACACTGCTGGAACTCAGTGCTCTCCCCAGAGACCAGGATCCAGTCATTTTGCCAGGACTCCAGTATTGGAATTTCTCAAAAGCTCCTGAAGGGTTCAACTCCTGCAGCTGGACTGAGAACAATGCATTTGTCCACATTATCAGGAGAACTGAGGTCAGCAAGGCTGAGGGATTTGTCTCTGGTCACACAGCTGGCTTGCAGAGGCAGGGCTGGGCTTCAGGTTTTGGAATATTGCTACAGTCTTTATTTAAAGTTCTAGGCAGTCCACCTCACGGGTCTTTGTTGTAGGCACAGGTAGTCACACCAAAATATCCAAAGACACAGCGAGTGCCACACCCCTACCATAGATTCACTCTGTATGAGAAAATACAGGTAGTCGCCAACAATGGAACTTGAAGAGGAACTGAAGGAAAGGGCTGCATTAACAATGACAGCCTGGATGCCCTGTGGTAGCAGTTTGGGGTTGGGGTGGGAGAGATAACCCTTCTCTCGCTCAGATATAGGATTCGGTCTCCTTTGGGGAATGGGCATACTGACATGGTTCACATGCCTGCTACCCCAGTCTCTAGCTATGCTGGAGGTCTCAGGGATCCCTTTCCTATGACCACACCTGACAGTCTGATGTTTCCTTAGTCAAGTGCTGGGGGCTCGGGCACAGGTGGGGGATCAGGCACATGTGGGGGCTTATGGACAGCTGGGAGCTCAGGGATGGCTGGGGGCTCAGGGACAGCTGGGTGCTGGGGACAGGTGGGGGCTGAGGGGCAGCTGGGAGCTCAGGGATGGCTGGAGGCTCAGGGACAGGTGGGGGCTCAGGAACAGCTGGGCGCTGGGGACAGGTGGGGGCTCAGGGACAGGTGGGAGTTCAGAGGCAGTTGGGAGCTCAGGGATGGCTGGGGGCTTGAGGACAGGTGGGGACGCGGGGACAGGTGGCCTGGGCTGCTCTATGAAGCTTACCCGCCAGTGAATGACAGCAGGAACAGATGATGTGACGGGGAGAGACGGCCTCCAGGAAGAGACCAATGCTTGATTGAGACATATGGAGGTGTGTGTGTGGGGGTACACTCAGCATAAAACACATACTCATATGAAAAGTTAAAAAAGAAAGATTTCAAAACCAAGAATTTTTGTGTCAGGTGACCAGTTAGTAAGGATTCTGTCCCTCAACCCTGTCCTTAATGAGATTTTTCAAAGACACAGCAAGGAGAAAGCACATTTCTTGGTATTCCTTTGGATATTGTTGAATAATTAAACATTGGAATATGTACTTCTGGAATATTACTGTTTCAAAAAAGTGCCCTGCTTTGGACAGTAAAACCCAACATTATGTAGCTTCAATGAGAAAGAAAAGAGATGAACTGAGGAATGGGGACACCCTAGGCAAGAGGGCTGCTGTTACGGGGCAGGAGGCTGCAGAGCGGTCCCACCAGCTGCCTCCTATGGCACCTACCAAAAATGCTGATCATGGGGTGGGGGTGGGGCTCCAGCCACCTTGGACTTTGGTCTCTGGCTTTCGAAGTGACTTTCTGATATCTGGCTCTGTGGACGGCTGGCTTTGAGTGTTTTAGGTGGACAGGGAGGGAAACAGAGACATATAGGGGCTCAGGAGTGGCTGTCAGCTGCCAGACTCAGAGCTCTGGGTCCTGAATAGCAAATGGATCTGATGTTTGTCTTTAACCATCCAGGAGTCCTCCAGTTATGGATGTACCCGCATCCATGGAGGCTTGTGTGAAAGGTTACCTGCTGGGCCTACAGTCAGACAGCCTGGTATAATGGGTGTGCATTGGGTCCAGCAAGAGGCATTTAGTGACATCTAGCTGGTTCTGACACATTCTGGTACCCTAAATATTGGCCTGCAGACTCTTAAAATATTAGCTGCTTTTATACCAGGCTGGCCTTCAGCTCCCTGTGTAACCGAGGATGCCCTTGAATTTATGATCCTCCGGTCTCCATTTCCTGAAAGCTGGGATTATGGGCAAATGCTATCATACTTAATTTACATTATACTGGAGACGGGTTTCCAGGGCTTCGGGCATCCTAGGCCGGTATGTTAGCAGCTGGGCTACAGGGTTGGGCCTGGTTAATCCTGGATAAGAGAAAGTTCATTTTCAATCAAGGGTCCAGTGGCTCCCCAGAGACCTGCAGGCCTGGGTTTGACCCATGCTCTGACCTCTAGAGCTGGTGTCTGCAGATTGCTGAGGCTGGATGTTGACAGGGCATGGCAGGAGGTCCTCAGTGTTTAGACAGGCCAGCCATGGAGCCCCAGGCTAGCCAGACTCCAGCAGCCTCTGCTAGGTGTAGCTTTATCTAGCACTTGACGAGAGGGCCTTTGGAAGGACGGCAGGAGCTGACTGGCGAAGCTGCCTGACTGAGAATGGGGGAGTTGTATGTGTTTTCCAGGAGAAGTTAAGGACATGCCACCTTTTAGAAAGTTGAATTTGCAGGAACTACCTACAAAAATGTTGTAGTAAATTATGAAGAGATGAGCTCTGTGTGGCCAAGTAACCCACTGTCCTGTGAACCATAAGCAATGACAAGTTCACTCCAACTAGGAAATCTTAGTTGTGATCTTATCAGGGATGGAAAAAAAATCCCAAGGACCTTTATACACATAACCTTTATACACACAATGGAAGCTTGTTTAACCCCGCCCCCATTCCTAGAAACTTCTGGAAGGCCAGAAAACCAAAGCTCAGTGGGCCGAGGCTGGCAGACCTGGAGCTAGAACCCTTTCTGGAAGCTCAGAGGTGTGGCAGATGAGAAAGCCTGGGAGGTGGTTTAGGAAGTTTAGTGGTGGCTTCCATATGCTGTGATTTGTCACCAAGAACACCTGCTACACTCTTGGAGTGAATGCAGACATCTTTCCTTCCCCGAGCACATGCGCTTTCAAGAACTGTTTATTCTGCCCTTCTGAGGAGCAGGGAAACATATATTTGCTTCTTGCTCTCTTCAGTTTGATGAAACACAGGCAACCTCTCCTCTCTCCTTCCCTCTCTCTCTCTCCCCCCTCTCCTTTCCTCCCCCTCTCTCTCCCCTACCCTGTACTCAGGATTTATTTAATTTGTATGTATGTGTATTTGCCTATATGAATTTAAGTGCACTACCTGCATGCAGGAGCCCAAGGAGGTCACAAGGGAGCATTGATCCTCTGGAACTGCAGCAATAGGTAGTTGTGAGCGGTTGTGAGGATGACCTGAACCACTCTCCAGTCCCCACCCCATGTCATTTTTCTTCTGTCTCTAGCTTTCTGCTGTGTAGTCACCATCTATCTGACACTGGTCCCTAACTATATTTATACACAAAAGTCTTTGGGGGAAAAGTACACTCTATAATTTTCAGGGTCATTACAACTGCCCATTTGCTTTGATCTAATATTTTATCATTCTAGAAACTAGCCAGAGACAGGAATTAAAGTCAGCTAAGAAATATTCTCAGAGCTTCATGCACAAAGTTGTTCAGTGAAGTACTACCTACAAGAGCAAAGACAGATAACGCAATTGAATATTTGACAGTAGAGGGACAATAAGTCAATGATACACCTGTTTGACCAAAATCTCCTGTGGTCATTAAAATGCTGGGTATGGAGAGTGCGTAAAAGCAGAAAAGCTTTCAACACGGCCAAATGATCCTGGTTTGAGCTGTACCGTTACAACTCTAGAAGCCCCACATTACTTTCGAAGATATCTGAAAAACATCCTCTAAAGTGCCCACCTTATGATGTGTTTTCATAGTTAAAATTTTATTGCTTTCCTTCCTCCCCTCATTCCTTCCTTCCTTCCTTCCTTCCTTCCTTCCTTCCTTCCTTCCTTCCTTCCTTCCCTCCTTCCTTCCCTCCCTCCTTTCCTCCTTTCTTTCTTCCTTCCTTCCTTCTTTCCTTCCTTCCTTCCTTCCTTCCTTCCTTCCTTCCTTCCTTCCTTCCTTCCTTCCTTCCATTCTTTCTTCCCTTCTTTCCTCCTCTTCCTCCTCCTCCTCCTTCCTCTCTCTCTCTGTCTCTCTCTGTCTCTCTCTCTTTCTCTCTCTCTCCCTTTCTTCCCTCACACATGTACGTGCCATTTTCTATGTGTGGCTGTCAGAGGACAACTGTTGGAATCAGTTCCTTCGTGTTGATATGATCTCATTTATGAGATGGAAGCAAGAGAACTCCTCTGTAGGAGGCTGTGGGAAGTGATGGGGACCATGACCTAGAGACAGAGCTGGGCTTCACTTAAAGCCTAGTCAATTGGAAGGTCTGTAGCCTGGGGCAGGGTGCTAGGTTGCCTGAGAGTCAGTTTTCCTTAACTGGAAATGGGAACTCATCACCCTAGTGGACAAAGCTGTTTGGGTAGAGATGTTAAATTCCTAAAGGCACTGACACCTTGCAGAGGCTTCATATCCATCACAAAGGACTCACCGAATGTCATTAGTCAAGAGATACCCGGGGAGGATGAGGAGCACTGTTGCTCTTCAGCGTCCAGTTAGGGCCAAGGCATATTCTGTGTGCACCTGCTGTGGAAGTGGTGACAAGGGAATGGCTTCTGTGGCAATGGTGTCAGTCTCCCAGGGGCTCACAGGCCGAGGCGGGGGAACAGGAAATGAAGAGCAATCAAGATGCACTATGAAAAGAATAAAATGTGGAATAAAATGGGAACAATCAACCTACCAGATTTTTAAGGCTCTTTTTAAAAATTTTTTAAATTCCATTTAGCCCTCACAACAGTCCTTTGGAATGGAATGCCATTGTCCTGTGTTGACAGATAGGGTCTGAGCTAGAAGACCCCTGTGTGGGGTCCCACTGTAGAAGAAGGCTGAGTGGGCTCTATCTCAGGCTGAGTCACAGGCAAAGCCATGAAATGCTCTTTCTGACCCTGGGCCTGACAGGCTACCTTTCCAGCCAGATTTGCTCGGGGACAATGGAAACACTCCTTTTTCTAGGTGAAGACAAAAGGTGGTTTTATTGCCCATGGGTAGAAAAGAACTCTTGGGCTGGAGAGCCTTTAGGAACTTGAAGCACATCCCAGACAGAGTTAAACCCATGGTCCCTGGGGGACAAACAGGGTGGCTGTCTCTGCTGAGGGACTCTAATGCTGGCATCTGTGGTGGATCAGCAGGCACCAGGGCCTCTGAGCTGACAAACATTACACAGCTGGTTAGGTCAGGCTGGGAACATGGGAGAAGGCAGCTGGTTAGGTCAGGCTGGGAACACTGGAGAAGGCAGCTGGTTTGGTCAGAAGGCAGCTGGTTAGGTCAAGCTGGGAACACGGGAGAAGACAGCTGATTAGGTCAGGCTGGGAACACCAGAGAAGGCAGCTGGTTAGGTCAGGCTGGAACACTGGAGAAAGGAGCTGGTTAGGTCAGTCTGGGAACACTGGAGAAGGCAGCTGGTTAGGTCAGGCTGGAACATTGGAGGAGGTGCCAAGCTACATGCTATCTTGGCTGGAGCACAGAAGATGCCCTCTTGAACCATTTGAGGAGATGAAACACTGTTTTAGTTTCCTTTCTGTGGCTGTAATAAATATCCAAGACAAAAGCAACTTGGGGGACAAAGGGTTTATGGGAATTTGTATTTCAGGTTACAGTCAATTATCTAGGGGAAGTTGAGGCAGGAACTTAAGATTTTCCCCACAGCAAAGAGAGAATAATCACACAAATGAATCCTCGCTCGCTTCTTAGTAGTCAGCTAGCTTTCTCTACTCTCCTACTGTCCTGGACTCCCTGCCTAAGGAATGGCACCACCCATAATGGGCGGGGTCTTCCTACATCAGTTAATGAACAATCAAGATAATCTTCCCCAGGCATGCACACAGGTCAACCTGTTCTAGAAAATTCCTCATTAAGATTCTCTTCTCAGGTGTGATTCTAGGTTATGTCAAGCTAACAGTCAAAACTAACCAACACAGACAAATACGTATTGGAGATTTCAAAATAAAAATTAATGCCAAGGAACCAGGATCCGTGAAACAGAAACTTGACAAGCCTCCCTTCTCCACCCAGTACATACTTGCTTAGTATCTGAATAAACAGAAGACTCAGGGACATTCCAAGGCCACACACAGCAAAAGAAAGCAGTTGTTAGTTCAAGAGAAGTAAATCAGGGCAGTCATTTGGAAGCCATGAGACACCTGCTGTATTTGGAAACCATGTCAGAGCACTAAGCCATAATCAGTCACTAAACAAATCTGTTCTGGTTGCTGTTGGATACGGGGGATATAACCATGAATGATGTGGAAGGTGTCCCTTAGGTGCCTCCTGGTTGGTTGGAAGGGTGACAGAGATGCAAAGAGACTATGGGATGCAGGTAGGAAATGTTTCTTTAGCAATAGATGGGAGCCAGGGAGGCCAACTTGGGTTTAAAGTGGCCAGAGAGTTACCAAGCAGGCCTGTAGCAAGGGCAACAAGGCAGTAGAGACCACAAAGACAAAAGCCCCAACCCCTGAGTGGACAGGGCTAGGTCTGTGGAACTAACACAATACTCAACATGGCTGCAATAGAGTTTTTGTGGGTAAACGATGAACACTCACCTCAGGGCTAGGCCTGGGCAAGGGCTGGAAGCTAAAGACCCTGGTGTTGCTATATCTCTGATATGCAAATGCCTCCTACATACAGTAGAATCAACAAGAGATGCACCGGTGGTTCACAGGAAGACCTCCATGGGCATCTGAGGAGACTTTCTGTGAGGTAGCATTTGAGTCCGTAGAGAAAGGGGTACTGGCCCCAGACATTAGGAGCTAGAGGAGCTGGAATTCAGGGAAACAGAAGAGAGTGGGCAGAGGTGCAGGATGAGGAAGCTGAGAGGCAGTGTGGATTCTATTTCCAGCTCCATGGTAGCTTACACCCAGATCACAGAGGCCTTGGGCACTGGAATCATGGTGCCATGCTTTATTCTGTAGTCAGCGAGGAGCAACCAAGGGTGCTCGGGGAGAGTGGTGGCTGGACCAGGGTTGCCTGCAATGGTCTGTCCTGTCCCTTTAAGGGACAAGCCACGCCTACTCCCTCCCCTGTCTGCTGAGGCAAGCTGATCTTCAGCTTCCAGCCTTAGTCCCTTCCCGTCCCTTCCCTTCCCTTCCCTTCCCTTCCCTTCCCTTCCCTTCCCTTCCCTTCCCTTCCCTTCCCTTCCCCTTCCTCCCTCCCCCCTGCCTCTTTCTTTGTTCTTCTTCCCTTCTCCCCTTTCCCCTCCAAACCCACTAAATAAATACCCACTTTCTCTGCATGGTGTGCCTATCCATGTCTCTGTCTCTCATCCACTGCATGGCTCTCTGCCAGGAACCAACTGCCTTCGGAGACCTGGGGCATGGTCTTGTGGCACGTCTATCCATCTCTCATTCACCACACTGCTCCCTGCCTGAAACTTGCTGCCCCTCGTGACCCTCAGGTGACTGGGGGGCTCCCTGCCTGGGACCCGGCTGCCTTCGTGGCCTGCCATGGTCTCAGGACCCACTGCCCACTGCCTGCCACCCCTCGGGGAACCTGCAGCATTTTGCTTAAACCATATTATTGACTATAGAGTCTGATTGTACAGAAGTCTTTAGTTGCTCCAAAGATGCTCAGGACTTCTGTTAGGATAGGTGCAGATAGGGACTCACAAGCTTTAGAAAGAAGAGAAAGGGACCTGGAGATGGCTCAGCTGGTATGGTGCTTGCCATGCAAGCATGAGGACCTGAGTTTGGATCCCCAGCACCACTGTAACAGCTAGGGACGGTTACACATGGGTCTGTCATGACAGCACTGGGGAGTGGAGACAGAAGAATCCCTGGAACTCCTGGCCAGCTGAAGCAGTGAGCTCCGGGTTCAGTGAGACCTTGTCTTAAAAAAAAAAATCAGCTGGTGCCAGGCCATGGTGATGCATGCCTTTAATCCCAGTACTCGGGAGGCAGAGGCAGGTGGATCTCTGTGAGTTCAAGGTCAGCCTGGTCTACAGAGTGAGTTCTAGGACAGGCTCCAAAGTTACACAGAGAAACCTTGTCTCAAACAAACAAACAAAAATCAGCTGGAGAGTAAAGACATTTGAAATTTGGCTTCTACATGCATGTGCACAGTTTTGTGTGCCTATACATAAACACACGTATACACATGTACACACACACAGAATTTAGGCTGGGAATATAGCTCAGTAGTAAAGTGCTTGCCTAGCATCCACAGGCTCTAAGGTTCAGGAGGGGGAGGAAGAGGGAAGCTCATTAGCAATGTAGGAAGGTGGACCAGGGCAAAGCAGTTACACCTTCAAAGTCCTTCCTGCCAGGTGGGAATCAGTTCATTAATGTCTCCTCCAGCATTTTGGCTGAGACCCTGGGAACCCCGAATAGCAGCTGGTGCTCAAAGGGAAGACTAATTAGGTGAAGCTTCTGTAGGAGGCCCCAGAGACAGGGTGCCATGTAAGATGTGACCTATGAGTTTCAGGGTCCAGGACAGAGTGGTCACACAGAGATCTTTGCTTGCTCAGGCCTCCCAGAGAATGTAAAAGTTGGGTCAGACCTGGCAAGTGAGATCTTCTGTGGCTTTTGAGTGACACTCTTGATTGAAAGGAAGGAGGAAGTACAAGTTGGGTGAAGGCCCACAGTGACCAAACATCCCAGTTTAAGAATCAAGAGCCCAGAGTTTCTCAAGAGATACCTAGGCCTGGGACAAACCAGATGGCGGAGCACTCTGGACTTAGCCCCTTAGAAGCTGTAGAGACAACATGATTGAGAATTCTAAGCCGTCAGAGTCCCACACCAGACCTTCAACTGTGAACTTATTGGCACTGTCATTCACAATTTTCTGATACTTCCCCTTTCCTATTTATAGAATCTCCAATGTCAACGTTCTCATCCTTAGGAAAATTTGTGTTTTCTCTTTTTTCCTTGATATCATGTTTCTTCCTCCCCTCTCTCTTTCTTTCTCTTCCTTTTCTCCCTTCTTGTCTACTTTCTCTTCTTCCTCTTTTTCTTTTAAAGAATAGGGGACATTTCATTTGTTTGCACCTCATCCTTGAACAGGCGCCATGCTGAGCTCTACTGTTCCAAGTTCACCTGATGCTGGAGCTAGCAACACTTTCATCTTAAAAATCCTTTCCCTGTTGTTTCGCTGTTTCTGCTTCATAGACTTGTGCCACAGTTTCATTTCCCTCTCCATGCCTCCTTTTGGTGTGATTTGCTCTTAGTTTTATTTATTCATTTATTATTTTCTTTGAGCTAGCATCACATGGTTCAGGCTGGCTTGAATTTACAGTTATCCTTCTGCGCAGCCTCCTGAGTGTAATATCAGGCCCAGCATGCTCTTGGTTTCTTAATCAGGAGGCCAAGGTCGCTGACTTGGGACTTTCCTTGTTTTCCTAATAAATTTCTTGATTTCCTACACTTGTCTTTTGGTGAAACGCCAATAGTCTCTTCAGAATTCTATGTGACAGGTTTT